>NC_135174.1:7801972-8110067 GCF_041146795.1 Maylandia zebra | reverse complement strand
AAAAAAAAACTTAGCATCTTTGTCACTGTTTCCTTTTTGGTGGTCTCACCTGCGATGTATCTACAAGCATCCTCAGGCATCCATGTGGCTCAACACTAAGCCCCGTCACAGGCTCGTAGCCACAAACCTTCACGCTCAAACTCTGAAAACTTTGCACATCCATCACACTGATGTTCAGGATTTGAATTCCAGGTGATGATAAGACCAGAGTCACAGATGAAAACCAGGCATCCTGGGATTGCTTCCTACAGCCAAGTAAAGACTGAAACATATTTTCAGGACAGGATGGAAGAAACGGAACTCCAGTCTGGAGCACCGGGGCTGACCATGAGCTGCTGGCTTTTTCTCCAAACAGGGCCTTGAGAATAATGACAGTTGGGGCATTGATTTGGACATGAATCTGGTTCTTATCATCTGGGAGTGGGTGAATGACCTCAAGTTGGAATTTAGACCTAAGATTGGGATTAGGGCCTGTAGTAAGGGGCCTAATACCACTGACAGTGGCTGTCTCTGTCGGAGTATAGTCAAAGATGTCTTCATGCTCCGTAGCTCTGTGAAGGGTGTCCACATAAAGCATCCTTAGATTACACACAACTCCATCCACCCACTTGCTTCCTTGGGGCAGTAAAGTAACTCCTTCCAACCAGCCTCCCCACTCCATCCCCCTGAAGGACAGGTAACTTTGGCTCCAGGGAGAGTTTCGAGAGGCTTCACTGTTTAGGCAATGTAGAAATGTTCCAGAGTCAAGAGTGTGCTGTATAGCCACAATATCATCAGGGTAAACCACGATGGCTCGCTCTAAGAGGGACAGCTATTGAAAAAACGAACATGATAATGTGTAAAGAATTATTGTGGCATACGTTTTAAAAGGTGCATTTTCCAAAAAGGTTGCAAGATAATCAACAAACCCTTATGGTGTTTAGCTCGAAGGTGGGGTTTATTTTCAGAGGCAGGTCTGCCACCACGTGATAGAACGGTGGTAAGTCGGAGTATCTTGGGGGTAAGGCAAAGCCCCGATTTCTGATGGCAGAGTCGTAGGTGCTGCATGGACTGGTGGTGAGCACGCATGCCTCCAGTAGATGGCACCAGTGCTGCCCTGTGCTGCAGCCCCCTGTAGTGTTACACAGCGGTACTGCTGAGCAGCAGCTGAATGGATTAAGGAGAGAGCTGCAGCCTGACAAATAAAAAAGCAGATTATCACCTACAGTATCAGACAAATACATCCTACACCTCCTTCCCATTAGCACCTACTCAGCTCGACTCAACTTGACTCGGTTTTTAGCGTTTTCTATCAGGTGGTAACTTGGTTAGTAGTTGTACCTAGTCAGCCTGGGTTCCCATCAAGCTGAGTCAAGCAGAAAATGTGATGTCGATAGACTGCGTGCCATCACTGAGAGTGATGTCACTGAATAACCCAAGAGCCTGCATCATTTTCTGACTCTCTTCTTTTAGTCTTACAAAAGGCCATAAAGTGACCAGCAGGTATACATCACCTCAGTGTCCTCCAGTTTGTGTTGTGTTTGTGTTGCGTACAAATGACACACACTGCACACTCTGCCTTCCTATAACTATCCCACCAACATTGAGGTAGTACTAAATTGTACTGAAAAATATCCCAAACTGAGTTGAGTGGATCTGAGCCAAGTAGGTGCTATGAAAAATTAGGCTTTAGTCACAGCTGTTTCAGTACCTGGAGGTACCAAGTGGTAGTTAGGGTTGCAGTAGGGCCGAAGTATCTGGACACGAGCCAGAGAGGACACAGGACTGGGCTGGACCACCAGTTCCACTGATAGCAACTGACCTGCATGACTGAACCACAAGCCTGGGAAAAGCTGCATCTGTGGGAGACATGGGAGCCTACTTATATACAAAAGTTGTGAGTGTTTCATCCTCTCCTTTCCCTAGTTTGGAATCACATAGCAGCCGTTCATCTTGTAATATCCTATGAGTCCTTGAGTCAGGAGTCAGTGATTAAGCACAATACTTTACCTCTGCTGTGTGCCGTCCGATGTCTGGAACACTGGGAAGAAGCTGCACGTGGGTTTCCGCATATATGCCGGTCATGAGAGCCAATCCAATGAGGTAACTGTCTATCGATGGTAAAGGCGCTACAGGAAGATGAATAAAACAAAATCACCTCGGTCTATTTCAAATGACATTTTTTATATATTTGACCTGACCCATTGAGGCATGGACACTAACTAACAACAGATCCTTCAAGTCCTGTAAGTTGAGAGCTGGGGGGCCTGCATGGTATCCCACAGATGCACAATTACACTGAGATTTGGAGAACTTGGAGGCCGAGTCAACACCTCAATCTTGCTGTCGTACTCAAACCATTCCTGCTTTTCTTTCCAAGCTCCTTAGACCAGTCAAGAAATACTATTTCCATGAAATGCTGTGTATGGCTGGCAATAATGCTTAGGTAGGTGTTATGTGTCAAAATAACATCCACATGGATCCACAAGGATTTCCAACAGAACGTTACCAAAAGCTTCACACTGCCTTCGTCAGCTTGCCTTCAACCCATATTGCATCCTGGTGCCAGGAGTTCCCCAGGTAAGCGATGAACACATTAGTCCCTAATATATCCCACCCACTAACAATGTCATGATGACGAGAATAATTAGTGTTATTCACTTCACCTGTCAGTGGTCATAATGCATGCTTGGTCGGTGTTTAAATTAGGCTTTGCCAAATTATCAGCATGTTCAGTCGAGCTGTGTTTTTCTGTTTCCAGAGCTTGAGCTTTGCTTGCCCTCTGCTTTTGTTTGTTTGCCAGCTTGCCTGCCACCTGAAAACTACCATACTGCCTGCATTCAGTTCTCCTTCCTGCTTTCACATTCATGCGTGTTTCTGGTGTCCTTTAATGAAACAAAAATCTCACCATTTACTTCCATTTCACAGATGAAATGGTATTGTCCTCCACACTGGGCCTTCCTCCACCTTCCCAGTGTTCCCAGTGCCATCTGAGTGCACTCCCCTGGACTATCATCATCTTTGTCCCGCCATATTGGACTTTGTGACTGAACAACCCCTTCCTGGTCAGAGTCCTGCAGCCATACCCACACAGTGGTTTTCCTAAAATACAAAATGTTACACATTCTGTGTTAAAGATTAAAAACAGGCTGAAGAAGCATCTCCTCCTGAGAACCAGGGTCATCATTTGTCCTCTGCAGTAGACACACAAATCACAAAAAAACAGAAAGTTCTCAGGAGAATATGATATGAATGACTGTGTATATTGTTTGTCAGACTCACAGTGGAAAGGCATGAAGAAAGAAACTTTGAAGTTCTAGGCTGTCAGCAGCTGCTAAGTCCCCTCCCAGGGTCGTTCTGCATGAAGCCCGTGCTTCAAACCATGACACTGCCATCTCTGACAGCCAATAGCATCGTAGGCTGGTCAGGTGAACCTGACTGCCTTGCGGGCAGGGAATGTTCTCTGGAAAGCAACAGCAAAACTTAGCGAACCACATGCAAGGAGTGCTTTCTTACATAACTCATGTGAATCACATCAGTGATTAGCTTTAAATCCAGCTGAACAAAGACACATTTGACAGAATCACATTTCAGCTTTTAGGTTTAACCTTGACGTTGTGTTTGTGAGACTTCAAAGCACCTGCTGGTTTTATCAGGAAATTTGAGCTACAGCACTGGTTTTAGGAGAGAAGCGCTACATGCTCCATGTGTAATGTTCTGTATGAAATACAGTCAATTTAGTGGGACAAACATTCCTCTTTAAAAGTTCTCTGTTACAAGTAAAATGCACACATTCAAACTGTGACAAGATCATCAGAAAAACTTTAAACTATGAAAAATTGAAGTATCCATTAATAATAATAATAATGGATTGCATTTATACAGCGCTTTTCGAGACCCTCAAAGCGCTTTTACAATTCCACTATTCATTCACACACTGGTGGAGGCAGCTACAGTTGTAGCCACAGTTGCCCTGGGGCAGACTGACAGAGGCGAGGCTGCCATATCGCGCCATCGGCCCCTCTGGCCATCACCAGTAGGCGGTAGGCGAAGTGTCTTGCCCAAGGACACAACGACCGAGACTGTCTGAGCCGGGGGTCGAACCAGCAACCTTCCGATTACAAGACGAACTGCCAACTCTTGAGCCACGATCGCCCCATTAGTCTCTTTTTACTCCTTTACTCTTTTTAGTCTCTTCTATCCTTTTTACTGGGCTGACACACATCATAATTCTTAATCTGAAAGGTAAGTACAAATGTCATATTAGCATGCAAACCATAAAGATTTAAGATTTCCCTCTGAACTGTTGCAATTGACTTACAAAATCAAATAAAAAGTAATTTTTACCTCATAATTGCACTCAGGTACAGGATCTTCTTTGCACTCAAAAATTATTATTTTATAGGCCTTATTACCATGAAGCGTTAATTTTAAATAAAATGCAGCTGAAATATATAAAATCAACAGTTTATTTATTGATAAAATTACCAAATATATGGTTGGTATAAATTCAATGGATACTTTTCAAACAAATTTCATTTGATCAGCTTCCATTAAATTTAATATTTGAAATACTTGCATTTCTTAAGTAACAAATTATATGGGGAAGAAATGCATGTAATTTCATATTTAAAGTGAACATTACATTTTGGGCATTTTTTTCTTTGTTGAGTGCAGTCGCACAGAAGGAAGCCTCACATATTAAGTAGATCCTCTTGGGATTAAACCAGGAATCAAATATTCAAACTGCTACAATGTCGAGATTTTGGGAAAAAAGTTAAATAGTTGGTAAAAGCTGGTAAATATAATATAATATTGTTCAACCCTTCAGTGATTAAAAATGTATCATTATCAACAAGAATTTCTTGAAATACATCAGTGAAACTGTTGTTATTTCCAGACTTTAGTCTGGTAATTATTATTAAACACCAATAAAGTTGGTGTTTAATAATAATGATTTTTTTTTTAGACTTACAGGAGGTGGCAGGTAATAGTTACATTGTGATAGCAGGATTTAATTTTGAAAGTCTGTCATTTTAACACATGTTCATAAACTCCTAAATAATGGAGCACTATCATTTGATGAAGAAGGAAGTTTTATTTTGAAAAACAAAAAACCATAGCTTTAAAGCATCTATGAAAATATTTCATATTTTGAAAAAAAAGGTTAGTTTAAAGAACACTTTTTGATTGGCTGGTACAAAACTAAACACAATGTCATCTGTCTTCTTCAAAAATAGATGTTTAAGTTATTTTCTATTACATTTAAGTATATTGCACTTTGTCTTTAACTCGGTTTAACTCACTTTAATAAACACCAACGTTATTAAGCTTTATTAAAGCTTTCTGGACTTTCTTGCAGTTTGTTAATGTGCTGACAAAATTTGTCCACAAACAGCCACCAAGCTGGCAAAGTCCTCGCTAAGTAAGTACGCATTTCCAGGACTACGTTTCTGCCGCACACACAAGGTGAAAATAGGAGTCACATTCTCTTTAACAGTAAACAAACAGCAACATATACAATAAAAGCCATAATGCACAATCCTTGCTGTATACTGACAACACATGTAAAGTGGATGAAGAGTGCTACAACAATACTGTCGTATTCTGTGATCTCGTCTTCAAATGTAACCAGACGTTTTCTGAATTTTGAAATTATTTTGAAATGTTGAAGCTGATACTGCAGTTTTTCCAGAACACAGCTTTTCTTTTCCATTTAGTAACCTGGTACAAACTTAAGATTCTCACCTCCAGCAGTTGTGATCAAAACCATGCAAATAATCCAGGGTAGAGAGTGTTTCTGCGGCACAAGCGTGGCTCTCATCTTGCCGGGCAAATCACGCATGGAAACAGAGCATTGTAGAAATTAATTCTCTCCTTGTATTACACTAGATTTGAAGATTCTCCTCATCTTAAATTTAGTGTCTTATCTTCCTTTCCATCCACTTCTGTGCCTTCTGCACACACACACATCTCCACTGGGCCCTCCTTTCCTCCTCCTGCACAGACACTATGAGTT
This sequence comes from Maylandia zebra, assembly GCF_041146795.1. Taxonomy (NCBI): domain Eukaryota; kingdom Metazoa; phylum Chordata; class Actinopteri; order Cichliformes; family Cichlidae; genus Maylandia; species Maylandia zebra. Next base: position 8,104,069 of record NC_135174.1, on the reverse strand, counting down.
ATGGTGGTACTGTTGTTTTAAAGGCCTCTTCTCTGTTCTCCGTGAGCGCCTGGGTGACTTTTACTTTGTCTCTCAGCAACAGCCATAGAAGCAGAGTGGACAGAGGAGGCCTGAGCTGCTCATTACCATGTTGTAAAACCTCCTGGCACTCAAAGGAAAGAAGCAGACTCCCTCAGGCTGGATGCAACTAAGGGTCCTGACAGAAACGAGCCTCACAGCCCAAAGAGTCACTGCAGTAGTTGTTTTAGCTTCACAGCACAGTGTGGCCACAAGATTTTTTTTTCTGTTAGAGCTAGAAAGGTCACTCTCCTGCAGTGTGTCCACACACTGTTGTCTCAGCAAGACCTCACCACTTACCCAACAAAGGCTCTGTGACGCACACGCAAAGACTAGATTTGAAAGACAGGATGCCATCCGGGTTGCCTGGAGAATGAACAAATCATGTAGAGCAGGGGTGGGGAACCCCAGGCCTCGAGGGCCAGTGTCCTGCAGGTTTTAGATGTGTCCTTGATTAAACACAGCTTATTTAAATGGTTAAATGACCTCCTCGACATGTCTTGAAGTTCTCCAGAGGCCTGGTAATGAACTAATTGTTTGATTCAGGTGTGTTTACCCAGGAGGAGATCTAAAACCTGCAGGACACCAGCCCTTCAAGCCTGGAGTTCTCCCAACCCTGATGTAGAGGGTGGCGATAACGTTGCATTAACTTAGAAGTTTCTGTATTTTTATTTTTATTTCTTTCTTTCTTTTTTCTTTCTTTCCCAAGAACTTAAAATTCTATAAAGGGACCAAAGTCACTGGTTTCTGTGAAGTATATAATAGTTCAGTATTTATGGATTCAAATGGTTTTCTACCACAAAGCAGAAAAGAAACAACTCTTAAGTCAATTTAAAAAAAACTTTACCGATACAAAACTTTAAGATTCAAATTTTGCTAATGTTCTACAGCATGTTGGTCAGCATGACATGTTCGTATAATGTTCGTGTTCTTTTTGGTTCAGGCACATTGCCTCCTACAAATGTTCAATGTTTTTAGTCTTATTTTATTGTGGTAAATGTACGAGTGTTTCCCACTTCTATTTGTATTAACTTCCAATGGGTTGTTATATTTTGTTTTATTATGTTATGTTTAGTTATGTTAAGAATATGTGATCTGAATTCATTAGCGCTAGATATTAATAATGTTGCATCCAAGCAAGACTGGGGCTGTGTGGTGTCATCTTATATGGAAAATACTCCTGGTTCAAGACCAGTAGGATGCATGCCCAGCCTAAAAAAAGGGAAAGGAATGTTGTGCCAAATCAAATGTGGATCCATCGGCTGTGGTGACCCCTGGGTGATGTAACCTTTCATGAAGAGTGAAACTAGCAAAAAACTTTTTTTGAGAGAGAAAAACATCACTGAGGTTAATGAGGGAGGTGGAAACACAGTTGCAGACAATTAACCAAAGGAGATGGGGAAGTAATGCAAGCCACAGAGAACAACACTTACCAAAACATAACAGGAAGAGAGACACAACCCAATGGAGAATAAGATTAACTTAACACAACTAAACAGGGAAGGAGAAAAATAAAAAGACCGACACAAAGACGAGAGTGAAGGAACAGAAAGGGAACTGTTAAGGGAACTGACAAATCTAAAGTCATTTATAACTAACAGAAAAACTACAGGCACAAATAACAATACCAGGAATCAGATGGGCTTACTCATAAGCATAAGGCCTTACAAAACAACATTATTGACATGTACATTAGTCACTTATCAAAACCCAAAAGGAATAATGAACTAACAGCAAACTGAAAACCATGGGTCCAAGAGCCAAGAAGCATGGCAAATATGGGATTTTATTCCATTTCATTTCACAATGTCAGTTTTCACCATGACTTTATGTATTTTTAACAAATTTTCCTTATATTAACTCAGCAATGAAGTGAATAAAATTTCATGTTATGATTGAAATGGTCCATTAAAAAAGTGCCTATGCTTTACCAGTTACATCAGACTGACCTATAGGTAACTGTGAACTGAAACAGTTACAGCACTAATAAAACTACAACTCAAAATCAAATTAAAGTTCCTGAAACTGTGGACTGCAGCTCATAAGGGTTCCCCAAAATAATTATCTGCATTAAAAATCAGATTTGCAAAAAATCAGATTTGATTTAAGTCAGTTAATAATACTGTTTTTTGTTTTTGTTTTTTACAATTTAATAGACTATTTATATATTTTGCTATTGCATCTGTTAAATATCTTTTATGCTATCTATATTTATTTTAAGCTTCAGTTTGCCATTGCAAATAAAAGTCACTAGGGGGCAGCAGCGGTACGTCACACAAACACACCATCGAGGAAGAGCAGAAAACAGGAAGCAAAGAAGGAGGCTGTTGATGGTGACATATCTTAGGTAATGTTAAACGAAGAAAACATAAGGGTTTAGCTTCGTTTCTTTGAAATAAGCACTGTTAAAGGATGGAGATGTTTGCGTACTAACGGGATATTTGGAATTTAATATCTATTTGGGTTTTTTCACTGTGGTTTTAGGGTGAATATTAGCGAAGCTATTTATCGTCCGCGAAGTAGTACTGATAAGAAACACTATACGTGTGTGTATGTTGTATGTCGTGTAGAGATGCGATGGGTAACTTCCTTAATATTAGAGGCATGAGTCGGCATGTACACAGTGTAAGAAAGTTAAACTAAATCTGTCCCATTTCTTCCTACAATACAGCCTCACGGGGGAAAATCGCAGTACTTCTAATAAACGGTTGGTTTAATTATAAAAGCCTTTATTCCTTTTTATGCCGAAGGTTTCCAGAAGGTTTTATTTATCATAAACAAGCATAGATTGATTAATTGGATGCATCGTTCGGACGATTAGTTTTGCGAATATAAAATTGTAAAGATTTTGAATGAAGTTTGGTGGAAAAAGTCTTAATGACCAGCTTAAACTTTAACGCCTATATATACTATTTTTTTTTCCGGAAATAGAATAATAACTTTATCTTGCCACTTTTATCCGAGTCAGATCTGAAGCCTTATTTATATTTCACCTGAACTTTGGATTCTATGTTTTGTTGTTGTTGTTGTTGTTGTTGTTTTCTTTAATACAAAACACTGGTTGCTGATTTGGTGCCCTAAGGACACCAAATCTGTTTTGAGAACAGATGACGTTGACAAACAGAAATGCACTGCGGTGTTTGTATGAGGACCATACGTTTGTATATTTGGTGTGTTATTTATTCTCTGTCTTTGCATTTGCAGCAGGTTCTATGCTCAAGCTAAGGACCGCTGAAGAAGAGAAAAGGAGTTGTGAAATTTCCCAGCTGAGGCAGGCTGTGTTACAAAACAATGACAGACTCCTTGATGAGATGCTCTGCCAAGAAATCTACAAGAAAGTCATCAACTGCAGAGGTGGCTGGGGCATTGCAGGCACACCCCTGCATGCTGCAGTGTCTAAAGGCCACCTCAGCTGTCTGCAGGTCCTTCTAGCTCACGGTGCCATCATAGACTGCGTGGACGTCAAGGCCCAGACGCCTCTGTTCGCAGCCGTTCGAGGGAAATACCTTGACTGTGTCTTAACTCTCCTCAAAGCTGGCGCCAACCCCAACGGAAGCTCGTCCAACAACTGCTCGCCGGTCCTCACTGCTGCAAGGGAAGGCGACGCAGAGATTCTAAAGCAGCTACTAAAACACGGCGCTGAGGTGAACTCCCGCGCCAAAGTCTTACTGTGGACCTCGAGTGCCAGAGTCTCCAGTGGGCCGCTTTATTTGGCTGCTGTTTATGGACACATGGAGTGCTTCAAACTGCTGCTCCTCTACGGGGCAGACCCAGACTACAACTGCACTGATGCCAAGCTGCTGAGCTCTGACAAGCAGCCCAAAACTGTGCTGGAGATGTGCCTTAGGCACGGCTGTGGCGTGGAATACATCCAGCTTCTGATCGACTTCGGTGCAAACGTCTACCTCCCCACGCTGATCATCGAGAAGTCAACGAAGCAGAACGAGGCTGTGGAGCTGCTGCTGCGAGAAAGAGGTGTCGGACAGATTCTTCAGCGCTTTTTCACTTCAGATCTTTAACACTACTGATGACGATGTAACTGAAGGAGTGCTAAAGTTTTATCTATGAAATAAATACATTTATAATATGACTTCTAACATTTATCCTCCAGGCATCTCTCCTCACTATTGCTTTACATACTATATGTTTGACTAGCATTTGTATTTAACATTAACACACTTTGTAGGTGTGATTTTTTTTTTTCCCATAGTAAAAGCTAAAATTCTTAAATAATGTACTTACAATATGTATACAGCAGCAGTTATATGTTCCACTCAGTTTTATTTATATAGTGTCAAATCACAACAGCAGTCACCTCAATATGTTTTACATTGTAAGTTAGAGATCCTACAATCAAACAACCACCGTTGAGTAAGCACTTGGTGACAGTGGGAAGGGAAACTCCCATTTAACAGGAAGAGTCTTCTGCCAGACCCAGGCTCAGGGAGTGGCAGCCATCTGCCACGACCAGTTGGGAGATTGTTAAATATATGTTGGATGTCTTGTTTAGTAATAATAGTTACTGTAAACTTCATTAAATATAAATAATATTATTATCATTCATGATATATTGTGGGTATAACTTTCTTCTGTTTTGTCTCCAGGAAATCCAAAAGCTTTGACCTCACAGTGCCGACTTGCTGTGCGGAGACACCTCAGAAAGATCAACAAGATCAACTGCATCGACCAGCTGGAAATGCCCACAAGTCTCATCAACTTCTTGCAACACAAAGCAGCACCAGTCACTGTTCTGTAGATAGTGAAGGTTAAGTTATTTTATGACCTGTGTTTTGTTTTGTTTTTTATTTTAGCTTAAGCTTTTATTTGCAGGATTTGAGCCCCTTTGTCCTCTTTTTAAAATGGCTTCTGTGTGAGTATGCATTGTTCTTGCTCTTAAGACTGATTCTTCAGCTAAAAGAATAAAGGTGGATTATTGTTGTGGAATTGTAGTTCTTACACTTTACCTGTCCAAGGTGTGCCCAATCTCAAATGAACTGTTACAAAGGTTGTTTGCACTGGAGTTCCCAGTGCAGTCATGTTCTTCTCCTTAATGATTATAGTCAGAACAATATTTTCTAATTCACACGCAAATTTTACTTTACACTCGATTCGTCAGTTATGGAGTGTCGAGACCTGATGGAGGATCTGGTATCTACCTCAGGATCGTGCAGTCTCACCTCTGAGATCCATCACACAGAGGCTGATGTTGGTAAATGTGTACAAGCCCAGTTCCAAAGACAAAGTTGTTATGCTTCGTGACACTCAAAGTTGGGATTAGGCTGTAAAAGTAAGTGGTACTAAAAGAAACGCCTCGTTTGTGCCTCTGTCCCACTGAGCTGTCAACAAAGACTTTGATCCTCAAATATTTCCAAAAGAACAGTGACCTTAGGCAAAGTCCTGTTGCTTTGCACATTATCACAATTCTTTGTGATGATATTATATAAATAACTGCCAAAAACCAGGACAAAAAAATTTAAGGGAGTCAGACTACTCCATTCATCTGGTCTGAAAACAAATACTACATGAGAGGGGAGGAACTGACATATGCATAAAAATGGACACAAGAAGAAAAATTATATGAAGTTAGCTAAAATGAGAGACATTAATCTCCAAAATTAAACAAACTAATTATTATCTTACAAATATAGATCAAAAGAAAGGCAAGAAAGTTGGATTTCTAACATTTTCTTGTGACAACACCATGCAAGAATATTATTTTGTCAGTGGTTATTTTGTCCTGTCTCTCATCTATTCAGTATGTTGACATAGGTCTTCATTGGTGCTTTGTGACCTTTTACCTTTTCCGTTCAACCATTTAAACATGAACCTCAAAAATTGAAGGAAATAACCTCCAACACTGCTGCTGCTGCTAACTTCTAATCTTTAGGTGAGTTGATACCTAACAGCTTCAGTTTGTAATCCTGTTGCTTCTTAGCCTGGGACATTCTGCAAAAATATCTTCTAAGAGCACCACCCATCCAAAAAAACAAGAATATTTATATCTGATATATTTTTAGGAAGGGTGCAAGAAGGATGTGATTTGTACTTACTGTGTCCCAAAGAGCAGATCACTAGCAAAAAATCTTTAAGCACTTTTATTTAGGCTTTTGCATGAGCTGTTTCTCAAAATCAGAAAGAGTCAAAGAGACAGTCAAAGAATTCCCCAAAATGTTCAGATGATGACATTTTTTGTAGAATATCTTAAAAGATTTTATACTTGTGGAAATTGCTTCTCAAAAAATACACAATCATAATCAGCACAAGGAAATTCAGATTAGGTGATATTCAATGGAGCATGACTAAAGTCAGATGAGCACTGAAGTTAGGATTTATCTTCTGTGTAAATCAATATGTGAAAAAGATGTGGCCACAACCATCTAGAGATATATATATATGTAGATGTGGGAAAAGTGAAAGGATTCGTGTTCAGTCTCTGGCACGATGAGTCAGTGCTAAACCTGCAGGTTGCTGTGCCAAAAGAAAGAAAAACAGAAATCTTCTTGTTAAACCATTGAAAAAACAAGGGGGAAAGTCCATTTAAATAAGTTTAAAAAACATGTTTATAATTTCAAAAATTGTTAAAGATTCTGTCTCAGATAATGTAAAAAAAAAATTAAAGCTTTTTTTCTTTGTTACTCTCATGACAGCAACTAAACAGGAAATGGGTCAAACACTATCTCCAGAGCAGGAGGAGATGGCCTTTGAAGGTATTGCTGATATGCTTAGCAATGTTTTACAGCTGGATGAACTTAAAATTGACAGGTGAGCAATTCCACAACCAAAAGACAACGAGTGTCCTTTAGCGTTCCATTCGACATGATTACGTTCCAGTTTTAATGATGACATTCTGTTCAGCAAGATGAAGTTCCATCAACAGGATAACACTCCATTCAAGACGGTATTCCATTCTTAAATAGGACATTCCGTTCTACATGATGACATCCCATTCTTCATTCAGTTTTAAATAATGACATGATGACGTTCCATTCTAAACTGACATTTCATGCTAACGATGACATTCCCATCTGCATTATGACATCCTATTAGACACAATGACATCCCATCCTACCTGACATGCTACGTTGTGCCATTCCATACTAGTTTATGAGGTTACATTCTAGACGATAAAGTTCCATTATATATGATGACGTTCCATGCTACATGATGATATATCTATAAGATCTCTACATCAAACAAAATACAAAGCAGAGACATACATGATTTCAATGTAAATTCACTCATTTTGTTAATCAGTTGAGTTTTCATGTAGAGCATTCTTTTAACACTCTTTTGTTGTTAATACCAAGAGCTTTGTGTTTAGCATTAAACATTTGCAAAGTTAGTGATCATAGGAGCAAACTGAACCTTTCAAAAACTGAAATAAAATGGGCAGTAAAAGTTAATCAATAGTTAATTAAAATATAATAACAGCATGAGCTAACTTCCTTGTAGAGTGCTAAACTAATGGGAAACAAATATCCTCTCAGTTCCCTGCAGAGATTCTCTGGGCTCAACTCAGCTGAAGAGCTGAACAATTACAGAGACCACGTCTTGTACAGTGGAGAACTCAATCAGGTCGCATCTATTGTGAGAGAGGTGGGGAATGTTCTAGGTGGGCTCAGCAAGGTGCCTCATGCTGTCGGACTGGGAGCTCTCATCATTTCCTTGGCCTTAGACGTGGTGGCCAAAAGCCTAAATAAAGAAACCATGGGCACAGCTGAAATGTTAGAGAGGGTGTTCGCACAGGAGAAGGCCAAGGAGGTAAGAACTTAAGAAGTTAGCACTTAAAAGTGGTGTTCATTTGGATGCGTAATGTAGCTTACTAATTCACTTTTTTCCTTGTAAAAAAAAAAGTCCTGCTGATCAACATACAAAATTTGCCTTAACATTCCCCTCTTTAACTGTGCAGGTGCGAGATCTGATGCACGAGTATTTGAAGCGTATGCAGATCAACCTGAGAGACCCACAACTTCAACTCTCTGACACCCGTCAAATTGAGATTGCTCTTAGTGCCCAGCTCACACGGCTAAAGGTACAAAGCTGCCAGCTTTCATTTGTAACAAATCATCCCTGAATAGGGGATTTTTACAGAAGTATTCATGTATAGAAATGTTCGTAATTAACCCTATGATGCCGTGTACTCCAATTTCTTTTCTAAGAACTCCATGCTGATAGATGAACATATGGACACTCAGTTTCTGAAGCAGTGGGTGAATGGAGCTGCCTTCCACACACAGATGCTGATCCATCAGGCTCGTCTAGAAAGTGCAGGAGAACCTGATGGATCCAGAGCCGTGCGTGCGGCAGGGATTTATCAGCAGGACATGAACCGTCTGATGGAGAAAATCAAGACCTTGATGAGAAATCGTGATGATTCTCAAAATGCCAATAAGATAATAGAGATTCTGTTTTCTAAACCTCAGATTACCTGGACGAGGGATTATTTTTCAAAACTGCAAGCAAATATTCCAGCTCTTGTGAGGCAAAATGCTGACTTTGTTATCAAAACCTGATTTTGATCGTCAAGCATCGAGCCACAAGTAATAAACTAAAATATTTGAAACAAGTAATTTTTTTGTGGCCAGTACAGTTATGTAAGGGTCCAGTCTGATCTACTGGCCTGGGAATCCAGTGGAGGAAAATATATTTCTATCTTGGCCAGTGAAACCAATCCGACCAAGAAAATCAGTCGCCAGTCAGTTGGTCTTCCCAATTCTTATGTCCTAAATCTCTTTCATTTTTACTGCAATATACTGCTCTCTGATGGCTTTGTGTGTGTGTGTGTGTGTGTGTGTGTGTGTGTGTGTGTGTGTGTGTGTGTGTGTGTTTGGTTTAGTGTTTTTTTGTTTGTTTTTTAGTTGCTCATGTGAAGCACTTTGTAATTTGGATTTTGTTTAAAGTAAATGGATAAGCCATATACAATTGGAAGGAATATGGGTAGAGTTTGGTTTTAAACCTTTGTGCCATCGCACCTATATTTGTTACTTTCTCAGGACTTGAATAATATGTTTACTATCTTGTAAATTGGTTTTATTCAAAAGCCCATCTATATTTGTAAAAATCATGATTTAAGCTCTGCATGGAAGGGAAACGTGTCTAGCATTATATTCCTTGGCTTTCCTTAGATGAATTGCTTAAATGAAAAAGTGACCCACAGACCTATTCCAGAAAGTATAACAACCCCGTTTATGATCTACATTTTTTACCCTTGCATTGATGCTACATTAGAGTCATAAAACAGAGTTAATGCCCATAATTATTAGAGAGTGGATACTAAATTTGATGCTTTTAGAATCACCAAAATGTAAACTTGAAAGATAGATTTTACAAGTACTGTAGTTTATGTGTGGTTTATGTCTGCTTTTCCTAGTGTGTGAATGACTCTGCAACAACAAAATCATACATTGTTTCTCTTCATCATCATGTTACTTCCTTAAATGGGTCCGCAGAAGGAGCATGCTGCCGGCTAAATAAGCTAGACTGAGTTACAGCACAATGGTGGTTCCTCATCAGTGTTAATATCATTCACTAAAAAATTTATTCATGATTTTGCTGATGAAAACACAACAATAAATTTAAAAAAAAACTATAATGAAATGTCTCTGTTCCTTCTTTGACAAATAAAAAAGAGATAAAAACAGAGAGATGAGCTCCAAGCAGAACTAATGAATTTACGTAGAGAGGGGGGACAAGTTCTCCCTGTCCAGTCATGTTTGACGCACACAATTTGATCTGATTCTGCACACAACAAACGGGTTGGAAGGAAGAGACACTTCCTGTTGCAAAATGTCAATGGTTAGGAGGAAGACGAGAGCAGACAGATGGACACATTTCACATTTTATGTGAAGGAAAATAAGACACTTTGTAAACCGCATGAAGCAACTTTCACCGGTAAAAACACGACAGACTTTTACACTTTGTATTTTAGTCAAATCAACTTAAGATTTAGTCATCAATAATCTTATATCTATTCAGCAACACCCATCTGCTCTTCAAACCTTCTGTCTGTAAGACCCAGCCAATATTTTCACATTAAAATTACAACAAAATTCTTTAATTAAAAAAACCAAAACGTGTCAATGTCAATAAAAGTTTTAGTTTCTAACCATCTAGCCTGCTTCTACCCATCACCACAGCAACAGAGCAACTGAATAAAAAAACACTCCCAGTAAGAGCTGTCTGTACACAGAAGAACTGCTTGTTTAGGTCAATCTTTAAATTTGAAAGACTGCTTAACCCTTGTATGGTGTTCGGGTCTGTGAGACCCGTGTTCAGTTTTTTTCAAAAGAAAAATTAAACAATTAATTATTTTTTCACGTGTAAATGTGTTGTGTCTTTCCACTCACTCCACTTGATTATAACTGATTTATTTATAACATTTTATATAAAAGAAAAACGAGAAGCACATTAATTCATAAATGTGATCTAACAAAGGTAAAGGGAAAAAATTAACCATGTTTGCTGTTCATATGTCTTGTAATTGGGATGAAGTAAACATCTGTTGAGTAATTTAACATAAAATTGTTTGATAGTGTTAATTTGGAAAGCCAAAACTCTAGCGGGTCCACCAGACCCATGAACACTGGCTGAGTAACAAAAATACGAACACCACACAAGGGTTAAGTTTGCTGCAGGCTGACAGCACCTGTTCTGTCTCTCGGTAGCATGAAGGGACAGTATAAAGTAGAGCACAGCACCACATTTATTTTGAAGATTATTTCATTGTTCTTTTCTTGAAATAGATTTACAGAGACGTTTTTAATACATATATATCAGGCTCAAAATTAAATTGAAAAACTAACGTAAGTTTAAACCTAAGGGCCGTCTTTAACAGATGGATGAAAATCTTTTGTAGTCAATGACTGTCACTATATGTTTCTTATGATGTCACTTGTTTGTGGGTCTCTCTGACCGACACTGGTTTGAAATGCTGTTTCCAGAGAGACACATGTCCAAAATGTGCTCATACTGTCTTGTTTTTTTCAGATTACGAGTAACAAAATGTGCTTGCATTATTAGTAGATTAGGGGAAGAACTTGATCACGTTTGATTGTTGGGGTTTTGTGAGTTTTTAAAACCTCTACATCATCAGAGTGATATCCCCCCCGTCCCCAAAAATCCCAAATACAGTGGCTTGCAAAAGTATTCGGCCCCCTTAAACTTTTCCACATTTTGTCACATTACAGCCACAAACATGAATCAACTTTATTGGAATTCCACGTGAAAGACCAACACAAAGTGGTGCACACGTGAGAAGTGGAACAAAAATCATACATGATCCCAAACATTTTTTACAAATAAATAACTGCAAAGTGGGGTGTGCGTAATTATTCAGCCCCCTTTGGTCTGAGTGCAGTCAGTTGCACATAGACATTGCCTGATGAGTGCTAATGACTAAATAGAGTGCACCTGTGTGTAATCTAATGTCAGTACAAATACAGCTGCTCTGTGATGGCCTCAGAGGTTGTCTAAGAGAATATTGGGAGCAACAACACCATGAAGTCCAAAGAACACACCAGACAGGTCAGGGATAAAGTTACTGAGAAATTTAAAGCAGGCTTAGGCTACAAAAAGATTTCCCAAGCCTTGAACATCCCACGGAGCACTGTTCAAGCGATCATTCAGAAATGGAAGGAGTATGGCACAACTGTAAACCTACAAGGCCGTCCACCTAAACTCACAGGCTGAACAAGGAGAGCGCTGATCAGAAATGCAGCCAAGAGGCCCATGGTGACTCTGGACGAGCTGCAGAGATCTACAGCTCAGGTGGGGGAATCTGTCCATAGGACAACTATTAGTCGTGCACACAGCAAACATGTGGAAGAAGGTGCTCTGGTCAGATGAGACCAAAATGCAAAACGCTATGTGTGGAAAACTAACACTGCACATCACTCTGAACACACCATCCTCACTGTCAAATATGGTGGTGGCAGCATCATGCTCTGGGGGTGCTTCTCTTTTATTTAGTATATTGTACATACTATTGTTTGAGTACTTACGATTGTTTTTGTTTTTTTTGTACTTTTTATATTTTACATTTATATTTATTATTGATACTTGCACCAAGGGAGTGGCACTCCAATTTCGTTGTACTCTGTACAATGACAATAAAGGCCATTCTATTCTTCAGCAGGGACAGGGAAGCTGGTCAGAGTTGATGGGAAGATGGATGAAGCCAAATACAGGGCAATCTTGGAAGAAAACCTCTTGGAGTCTGCAAAAGACTTGAGACTGGGGCGGAGGTTCACCTTCCAGCAGGACAACGGCCCTAAACATAAAGCCAGGGCAACAATGGAATGGTTTAAAACAAAACATATCCATGTGTTAGAATGGCCCAGTCAAAGTCCAGATCTAAATCCAATCGAGAATCTGTGGCAAGATCTGAAAACTGCTGTTCACAAACGCTGTCCATCTAATCTGACTGAGCTGGAGCTGTTTTGCAAAGAAGAATGAGCAAAGATTTCAGTCTCTAGATGTGCAAAGCTGGTAGCGACAGACCCTAAAAGACTGGCAGCTGTAATTGCAGCAAAAGGTGGTTCTACAGTATTGACTCAGGGGGCTGAATAATTACGCACACCCCACTTTGCAGTTATTTGTAAAAAAATGTTTGGAATCATGTATGATTTTCATTCCACTTCTCACATGTGCACCACTTTGTGTTGGTCTTTCACGTGGAATTCCAATAAAATTGATTCATGTTTGTGGCTGTAATGTGACAAAATGTGGAAAAGTTCAAGGGGGTCGAATACTTTTGCAAGCCACTGTAAATAGCACAATACATTTTTAAGGAATAAATTACACAAAATACTGCATGTAAGAATTTTTTTTTTTTTTGATGAAACATACTGAAATATTTATATTTTTATTTATTTATTGTCTGAAAGTTCCGTTTCAAAAGAAAAAAATCTGACAATTAATTGAAATTGAAGAGATATAAAGGGACAATATAAGAGTAAGGGTTTCCGTACCCTGTCGCTACACAATGTTTTACAGATTTGCAGTCAAGGATTGCAGGAAGATATGGCCAAACGGTCTGGAACAAACTGCAGTCTCTGGTCTCACAGGCCTGCCAGGAGGCGTGCCTTGACCGCAGGTGGGAAGTAAGTACAAATTTGGTACTGTACTTAAGTAGAATTTTGAGGTATCTGTGCTTTACGTATTTACTTTTTACTTTTAGTCTCTACATTTGGATACAAATATCTGTATGACAATGGCAATTTGCATATTATTGATCATGAAACTGTTCTCACGGCCCATTGTTAGTCAGTGTTGCTGGTTTCAGTCACTATGCAAATGTATAGCAGGATAAACAGGTTGACTTGCACTGTGGTGAATTTACAGGGTTTTCCCCCTTCCTGATTTCCTATTTTTTTGGTATTTTTGTCATACTTAAATGTTTCAGATTTAAATATTGGATAACACACGTAAACACAACATGGAGTTTCTAAACAAAGGTGTGTATTATTAAAGGGAAAAAAATCCAAGCCTATGGAGCCCTTTGTGAAAACATCTTGATGATGCCCAAGACTTTTGGGAAATTACTCTGTGGACTGACTAGACAAAAGCTGAAGTTTCTGCAGGGTGTGTGTCTCATTACGCATCATACCAGCAGTAAAATATGGTGGTGGTAGTGTGATGGTTTGGGGCCGTTTTGCTGCTTCGCGATCTAGAAGACTTTGTGGTAAATAGAACCATGAATTCTGCTGTCTACCAAAAACTCCTGAAGAAGAATGTTCGACCTTCTGTTTGTAACCTCAAACTGAAGCACACTTGGGTTCGGGAGCAGGACGAAGATCAAAAAACACACCAGCAAGTCCATCTCTGAATGGCTTAAGAAAAAAAAAACAAAGGACGACATTGGCTTAGTCAAAATCCTGACCGGATTCTGATTGAGATGCTGTGGCATTACCTTAAAAAGCTGGTTTATGCTTGAGAACCATCCAATGTGGCTGAAATAAAATGATTCTGCAAAGATGAGTCGGCCAAAATTCTTCCTAGTTCTGTAAAAGCCTCATTGCCAGTTATCACAAATGCTCGATTGCAGCTGTTTTTGCTAAGAGTGGGCCAACCAGTTATTAGGTTAAGGGGGTAATCACGTTTTCACACAGGGCCGAGCAGGTTTGGATTTTTTCCCCTTCCCTAATAATAAACACTATAATTTAGAAACTGCATTATTTGTTTATCTTTCTCTAATGTGGTTCGGATGAAACAAGAGGAGGAGGGCAAACACTTTTTCACACCACTGTATATAGGTTACATTTTTTATGGCCATTTTGCTGTACACTATTGTGAGAGGTACTTTCATAGATTACAAAAGGTTAGTCGATGAACAAATACAAGATCTTATGACACGGTAAAATCAAAAGGTCTGAAAATAGACTACTGTTCAAATCAAATCAATACCGACAACACCACATCTCAAAATAAAAGCATCATAATCCTGGGACATTAGATTGCATGTTTGAAATATTTAGGTTAAACATGTAGCTGCAAAGTGTCATATTTGAAATGCCATAATTCAACACACCATAATCATACTGTCTGGTTTCTTAATGATGACAAGACGACTGATGTAGAAATGTTGTAATTATTTATTTTCACTCCCATACAACAGCAAGCCAAACACCAGAGTTCAAGTATCGTGATCATTAGGGAAATGGACGAAACAAAACCCAACACATTCATTTTAACTTAACAGAACAGAAATTATCTGTACTTATAATATTGTTTCTAAACTTAAAAGCTACAAAGTCCCAACAAAACATTCTCCAGCCCTGGAATATGAATATTCATTTAAATATTCAGAAATTAATTCCTTAATGAAATATCAGACATGAAAAACATGTCAGCTGCTCTCAGGAAATCACTGTTAAAATGTGAATGACAAAAGTTAAGTTCAAGTATGATCATCCTTCCAAACCTGATCAATTTTATGATCAACAATTAAAACTAAATGCATAAACAGTGTTTGAGAATCAAACACTAATTTTGGTCCCCCTTTTACTTAAAATACAAGTTGCATCATGATGACGACATCATGTCCTGTGAGGGATCGCCGGTCCTCACGGTGATCTCAGCCTAGACCCACATCTAGTGACATCATCACTACAAAGCCTAGGATGGAGGTCCAGGATGCCAGCTTTCCGTTTCCACTGGTGATGCCAAGTTGAAGCAAAGGGTAATAGATTAGACCTCTTGCACAAGTAATCTAGCTTTGACCCCCCCACCCCAAAAGTAACTCCTCCTTTTCACTTTTACCTGACTTGCGCCTCAGGTATGATGTCATCCACCACCACATAGACCATCGCCCCGGCAGCAAATGCCAACGCGTATGGCAATAGAGGTTCTGCCACAACAACAGCTACGGCGCCGAGCAGCCCGGCAATAGGCTCCACCATACCGCTAAGCTGACCATACCTGAAGGAAGAACACCAACAATGAAGGAAGCTACACACTGTTTGAAGATTGATACAGTGAGTAGAAACCTGTGGTTTCCCTACCAGAAGGCTGTCCATGTTGAGACCCCTGACCCGCGGAGGGGCAGGCTCACTGCTAGCCCTTCAGGGAAATTCTGGATTCCGATACCAATGGCCAAATTTCTGATGGAACACAAACAATCAGTCACCCAACTTTTCTTTACAAGGAATATTATGAAATATTAAATCAGAAAAAGACTTCATGAAGGTGGGCTGAGGGCCCAGCGTCCTCTACTGGGCCCTGTGCTCAATGCCCAGTGCCACATAGCCCGATTGGCATTTGCCATTGAATACCAGAATTGGAAGGTCAACCGCACAGATCAGAGGAGGTTCACCCTGAGCTTGCTCCCAAGCTTCAGAAAGGGTCTGGATAAGCAGCGGGGACCAATTTGGTTTGTTTGCCATGGGTCAGTGATGGTGTGGGGAGGCAGGTCCATGGAGCGGGACCCAGAAGTCCACAGGTTAGGCAAAGCCACCCTGACTGCTATTACGTATTGGAATGAAATCCTTGGACTCATTGTCAGACCCTACACTGGTGCAGTGGGTCCTGGGTTTAACAATATTTTTTAATAAGTGCTGCAGCCTGTGTTTAATCAGTATCTACACGTGTAGTTTAACTCTATTTTATAACTGCTTTTGGTAGTGTGTGTAACTGAAACTGCAATCACGCTGTTAGCAGATCAAAGTGTTACCTTGTTTCTATTTGTTAAAGACCTGATTGTTTTCAATCTTAATGCCTTTTCAGATCCACAGATAAACATGCAGCTGCTTCAAGAGACAAGGCTGCTGGCTTAGAAAAGGTTTGCTGGGATCTCCAACTGTATCGCCAGTACCAGAATATAACCACTAGGTGTCAGCAGCACACAACAGAGAACAGTTATGGGATTGCATGGAAACACACTAAAGTAATCAAACCCATCTTCAAAGTGGAACTTATTTCCAATCATTTATATACTATTACATTGTTGGATACTCACATTAGCCATAGCCAACATTTCAAATACTAAGGTTAGTTCTTTAAACGCTCATCTCAGCTTTGTGTGATATCAAGATGAGAGGATACCCTGATTGTGATTATTTCAGACACACAGCACTGAAGTCCCCTCGCTTGCTGTTAAAATCTTGAGTTTACGAGGAGCGGCCAATCAAAAGAAAGCTCGCTGTAAAGGGAAATGACCTAAAACTGAGAACAAATTATAGACTATGGGTTTCTCCCCCTTCTTTTGAACTGTGAATTGTGCAAAGCTCATAAAATCAACATGGAGCTAAAAATGAGCATAAGAAAAGCCAACCATCAGCTTCAGTATTTAACTCAACTATCTGAAGTTTTTAATGTAGTAACAATAACCAGTCAGAGCTTGTGAACAGATAACCTCAACCATAACTGTCTCCAGCTGCAATGACGGATAAAATGCTCAACAGCCAAATTAACAGACCAATCAATAAAGCAAGAATCCATTTTTCACAACTTCAGAAAGGCCGTGTGTTGTATTTGTTTCTCGGGTTTTACATCAGTCTTACCTGGCACTCTCAAAGGTAGCAGATGTTGTCTTTCCTACAGCTCCAAAACCAACACCTACTGCCAAGCCCTCTGCAGAGACACAAACAGTTGATCTTTGTTAGTGTATGTCCCTGGGCTTCTCTGTTACACAGGAATAAGAACAGTTTAAGGGGATGGATGAAAGAAGAACATGTTGGCAAACTGTAGATGATAACAAAATACGTGAAGAAAATCAGCATGGACAGAAAGTCTGTGTACTGTGAAAGAAAAATACTAGGTGCTGTCTTTTCAAACAGGAAACCGATCTATTAACAGCAAAACGCCTGTGGAGGTTCCCAGTCTGAAGGATGGTCTTGCTGTTTACAAACAGATTTCTATTATGAAACCTGCTATACGTGGATATGCAGCCCTTGTGGGATGGAGACTGTAGATTGAAATATGATTGCTGAACTGCTGATCTGTGACTGAGTGTAAATATAAGAAATTAGGTCTTGTGGGGGTTTTTTGGGTTTTTTTCCTTATAAGGTGCTGTGAATTGTCTGCTTTAGATGCTACAGACAGTGAGGCTATAGAATGGGAAAGCCGCTTTATCTGTGCTGTGAGGGCTTCTTAAAGTTGGGACCAGTGTGTAGAGCCAGTCTGTCTGCCTCTCTGCACACTCTGAGCAGCAGCCCTCTCCTCTGATGTCCCATTTGCCTCATTTGTCATGCCTGCCACATATATTTAAAGTACACACTATTCAAACTGAAAGTGAAAAGGTCACAGGGTATCTATAATGAGTGTTTGTGTGTGTGTGGCCTGCTTCAAACACTGACAAGCAAACACATCCTGTCATGCCATTAACAGCTATGTTGTTACAAAGCTACAACCTGCTGATTCATAGTCTCTTTATTTATTTATTTTCTTTATGCACAGCGAGGATTTATAGAAACAAGGCAGGAACAAGAATCAAGGGTAAAACTGTGCCTGGAGGAGGTTTGCACAGCACTTAGAATCACGTGTGACACACTGATTAAATTACAGAAACATTTAAAGCACCATTAACAAATGTTTTTCTTTACTAATTTTTGCTGTGTTTGTTAATCCAACCTTTTATCTACAGACACAGCGCGTTACCTTCTTAATACTAGCTTGTTAGTAACCAAATTAATGCTTTTTAACAGAATTCAGCCTAAACTGTACTTTGAGAGGGTCACAGAGGGTGTGATTAAAATAAAAGATAACATCATGGTTTCTGCTCTTTTGCCAACTTCTATTCATTTCTTTACATTTTATATATTAATATAGAGCCCCTCCCTGAGCCTGGTTCTGCCAGAGGTTTTCCTTCTCACTGTCACCAAAGTGTTTGCTCATAGGGGGTCATATGATTGTTGGGTTTTTCTCTGTATGTGTTATTGAAGGGTCTACTTTACAATATAAAGCACCTTGAGGTGACTGTTGTTGTGATTTGGTGCTGTATAAATAAAACTGAATTGAATTGAAGTATGACTGAGCTCCAGGAGGCCCAAATTACCTCATGTTCTAATAAATACGCTTTTCTTTTACAATCCACGGTAACATTTATATTTAATTTTTTTTGTGTGCAAAACTCTTGAGCCACTTCTCATTTCTGTATATTTTGTTAGGAAAATGGGAAGCGCGTGCAGCGATGTACTGAAACAAACACATGGAAATACAGAATATAAGCCAGAATTTGTACAATATTTAGGAGGTGAAAGTCAATATTTGGTATGCTCAGCTTTTTAGGGACATTAAAACTCTTCTTTGGATGTTGGCTGCCTTTCGTTCTGTTCGCTTTCAGGATGATCCCACACTGCTTAACAAAGTTGAGGTGCGGCCAATCCAGACTGATCGTGTTCCATTATGTCATTTCTCGTATGCTTTTACAGCACTGGCAGTGTTTTTGACATCATCATCATCATCATGCTGAAAAATGAAGCCGTCAGATGCTTTCCAGCTAGTATTGCATGGTTGAAAAAAATATTTCCTTTAATTTTAACCTAACCCCCCCCCCCGCCTGGCTAAAAGCCAGAAATCCTGACCAAGCCTCCGCTCCGTTTTACAGACAACTGTAGGCACTCACTGCATGTCTCTCTCGACGTCCTCCAAGAATTGACATTTGACTCCATAAAACCTGTTGCCGCTGATTTTCACTCCAGTTCTCGTGTCATCTGTCAAACCCCATATTCAACCCGATTTCATTCTTTAAGTGCGTCTTAAAGACGACAGACGCTCAGTCATTGAGACCATTTCTGATGATGATAATGAGTGATGGTGATCAACTGAAGAGCCAGGTGTATCACTCAGGTCCTGTCAGCTGAATTGATTTCCTCTGACGTCAGATACTGTTCTACCGATAATCATCAACTCAGCCACATTTTATTATGTTCTCTATTTGTCAAGTTGTTAAAGATTTTTTAAGGACACACTGCATACAATGAAACATAACACATTTTCAGCTCTTTGGGGATCACCTCTTTGCTGCCAAAATACTGTTTGATGTTTGTCAGACTGTGTTTGCGAGTTGTCTGTCATTCGAGTTAGGCAAGTTTTTTTTAATGTTCAGCTGATTCATAGGTCAGTGTTAAGTGGCTTAAAAACCAGGACTGAAAATGAGTGAGAAAAACTCTCAAAAGCCTGGAGAACTGGCGCTCAAGACACAACACAGGGTACTTCTAGTAATTTGTCCTGTTGTAGAAACAATCTTGAAAGAACATAGTTTTCTGATCTTCCCTTGGTAATTTCAAAGGGTTTAAAACACTTTTTCTTCTAAAAGTATTTCACCTCTTGTATACAAAAACAAGTAGAATGTGAATAAGAGAGATAAATGAAGCAACAAGAAGATAAACTAAAGAGGGGAAAGCTAACACAGAGGCCAAAAAAAGTAACAGGATGTTTTTCTAGGAACCAGGTGTCCCTGCAAAACAGACTTCTCCAGCTGAGGTACCACTTCATCACAATCTAACACCTGTTATTACCTCTCATAACAACACAGACTAGTTCTTATCAACCTCCCGCTGCCTCATTACAGGCAGACACAGTGTAGTGGCATTATGGGGAAAAAACCACCCTTTGGGTACGCTGTGGGTCTGCTTCACTTAATCCTCGGAAACAGTCTGAAATGCTGAAGGGCCAGTAAAAAATCTGGCACTGAAAAACCTTCAACTGTGTTTGAATAAAACATAAGCTGTGAGAGTTTCACTGTTTGGAGCTGCTTGTGCAAGGCTAGAGGCACACTAGAAGTTTTCAAAATGAGCTGCTTTAAATACTAAGGAAATTACATCAGCTACTTGGATAACACCTAAATAATCAGGATGAGTTTCAGCATTGACACTGATTATTTGCCAGACTTTTATCTGCTCTTTTGAATGAAGAATTAGTTTTCTGACAACAACTGCTGACCTCTCGTCCTGCTTCACAGCTGAAGAGTCCACTGGGCTGGAAGCTTTTCTTCCAAAGCACAGTCCAGAGCTAGCAGGGGAGTGGTAAACACTCACACACCTGTCAGGTTTTATCCCTGAGCCCTATGTTTTACTGTCTTTGCTTGCATCTCGTGGCATTTAAATGCATACCTTGTGGATTGTTAAAATACTGTGGAGGGAAAAAAAAATTCTTGTACCTTCCTGACGTCCTCCACAAATCAAGTCTTAGAAGAAAGGCTGAGTAGGAATAAACTGCACTGTTTTATTTTATTGAGTTTTTTATTTATTCTTCATTGAAATCTTTTGCCGTGCACAGAAAACAATAGGTCACCAACCTCGATTACCATGGAAATTGTGAATCATATGCTATGGCCTTTACAGTCACCATTCTGTGTCAGCTCACACTCTCCACCACTGCCATCGAACACTAAAGGAGGGAATATTTTCTGGAAACACGGCGTTCCTCCCCTCAGTTTAAATTCAGAGAACAGAGTTTTAAATAGAGAAACTATGAGAACGAGCAGTCAAACTGTTCATACAGACAATTTCTCACTCTATGGTGTTACAATCATACTGCTGAAAAACAGTTAAACAAGGAACCTGGACAAAGGCCATAAAGTCACAATATGTTCTTACTGTGCCACAGAGCTTTTGTTAAAAACCAAACCATTACTATGCTCGTTTCCACCTCCATAATTTTATCACTGGACTCTGTTAGAGTGGCTTTGAGTGATCCACAGTTTAATATGACTCCTATTTATCTCTTACTGGCCCTTGGTTCAGCCTTTCGGTTTCCTGCCTCCTTCCTTTAAAGATGCCAACTCTCATTTTAAAAAACCCCAACGTGTCTGCTTTACTTCAATCATTTTTTGAAGTTAATTGGTGACAGAAAAAACGAATTACATTTAAAAAAAAGAATAGAAAAAAAATTAAAATGTATTTACATTTTCAAGAAATAATATTATATTTCGAATATATTATTTTTGTTTTTTGCTTTGTTCTTTTAGAATATAATTGAAGAGGTTTTCTAGTGCAGTGAAATTTAGATAAGGGTACGCTTACATACGTTTACTATGATTACACAAACACTATGTAGGAGTAGGTAATGAATAATGGGGGTATTAAATAACTGGATATGTATAACTTGAGCTTATTACATAACATTATACTACAGTATATTTCTCACTATGTAGGCAGCTCATTCTCTTTCTCATGACAGCACTTCCTTTAGAGACACGTTCTGGGTTTAACTTTAAAGAAAGGTGGACGTGAAATGTAAAAATTGGGTCAAATAAAATCAATAAAATGCTATTTATTGCCAATACAAAGGCAGAAGAGTTTTAACCATGGCTTTAAAGATAAGACTTTTTTCATGAAAGTTTGACCTTATTTGACTTTGAAGGAGAGGTCAGAGGTCAAAAGTAATGTGATGTTTAGAATCCTCATATATCATTTCCTAAATGCCTCAATGTTGTCAATACAAACGATGGCAGTAAGAAACATAGCGTCAAATAGCTTTGTGTGGCATTATCAGGTTGACCTTCAGATCAATCTATGGACCTCTAAGGAGAGGTCAGAGGTCAAACGTAACATGATATTTTACATTTTTATGTGTTTGTTTTCTATATGTCAAAAGTACTCACCACATTCAAGCATGATCATTTCTGAGGCTTTTTGTTAAATACTGACCAATAAATCATTACGCTGACCTTAAATATCTTGGTTTCTTGGCTCTCTGCTGATATATCCTTTCTCTTCCTGCTGGAAGTTGGAAATAAACATCCCAGAGTCTCATTCCCTCTCACCCACTGCATTTACACAGATGTGTGTGGAAAGCCATTATGTGCAGCTATGATACATTTGTGCCACACAGTTAGCTTCTTTGTGAGTGGACAGATAGGT
Organism: Maylandia zebra; assembly: GCF_041146795.1. Classification (NCBI taxonomy): domain Eukaryota; kingdom Metazoa; phylum Chordata; class Actinopteri; order Cichliformes; family Cichlidae; genus Maylandia; species Maylandia zebra. Next base: position 8,081,710 of record NC_135174.1, on the reverse strand, counting down.
GCGAGTCCAATGTTGACTCATTCTGTTCCTTTCTTTAAAAATGTCAAATGTGGCTTCTATATTTGGTTCTAATGGCTCTAAAGATCATTTTCTAGGTGATTTAGTCATTGTGTGCGGTCCGGTTCACTGGAACAGTCTTACCCACATCTGCTTCTCTACTGCTTATTCTTTTCCCTTTCCTGTTGATCTCATGGTAGACCTGACTACAGTGACTTGCTACCCATTTTGCAATACAAAGTGCAGTTTAATTATTCACTTTTAATTCAAGAAATTGATTAAATAGATGTTTTGGACATGGGGTTATACTTTAGGATCACTTATTTGTGTCATCTGATAGCTAAAATTAGTGACTTTAACCTCCTAGGACCTGGTGTCCACATATATGGACATCACATTTTGGGTTGCCTAGACCACAATGCTAAACTTTGCTCTACAAGGACCTGATATCCCACTTACGAGGACATTATACTGCCACTGTTTTATCGAAATTTAAAACGAATGTCTTCATATGTGGATATCAGGCTCTTGTAGAGCAAAATCAGATAAAAAGATAATTCTTTGTTTTTACATTCATCAGGTCCCAGTCAGCACAAATTGCAAAGAGAAATTTAAAATGCATGCCATGAAAGAGTTCGGGTCTCAGGAGGTTAAACCTGATTGGCTGTCCTTTCTAAACAGAAGGTTTTAAGACCAAGCTGGTTGGACACATGTTTACTGTGAGAAAGTGATCTGAAGCCTTAGATTTTAGCTTATGGGGCTAATCGTTCATATGCTAAACTATTTAAAACATTGTAGTATTGTATACATAAGACATATTATACATAAAATAAGGTGCTGTATATTAACATAATATGTAACATAATATGAAAAACTTTAACAGCTTAAACAAACTTCAGTAGAGAACTTTAAAAACTGGACGAGATTGTTAATGTAGCTAGGGTAGCTAGAGCAGCGGTCCCCAACCTTTTTCGAGCCACGGACCGGTTTAATGTCAGACAATATTTTCACGGACCGGAAATAAATACAACAAAATAAAATAAAGGACCAAGAAAAAAACTGTGGTATTTTGTAAACATAATAATAAACCCAAATTCACTGTGTAATTGTGTAACTTTATTAGCAGCGTCCTCCTGAAATGCACCAACAACATTGACAGTAACATCCTCCTCTCTGCCCCTTAATGCTCTCTGGTCACTATGGTAATGTGTAAATATTTCTTTCAAAGTAAGACACACAAAAAAACAAATATAAAGTACATGAAAATATATAATAAAAAAACCCTGAAAACCATAAATTTCACACCCGAGTCTCAACTATCGTGGCCCGGTACCAAACGACTCACAGACCGGTACCGGTCCGTGGCCCAGGGGTTGGGGTTGCAGTTGTGTATGTTTGTGTGTGTCTGCATTGGCTCAGCAACCAGCTCTATCCAATTCCTACCTAATGTTTTATGCTCTTTTAAGCGACTGTGACAATACTGCTGCTGACAGGCCATTGTCACAGCAGCCGCTTCCTTTCATTGCACCTTCATTTAATCTCCACTCCTCACCCACGGACACACTACTTTTCCCACTGTGCTATTTTTTTTTTTTACATTATTTCCCGGTGAGAAGTTTATTCCAATGACATCAAAGTCAAGCTGCGTCTTTTTTTTTTCTTTCAATCCTCGCCTTTACACGAACAACAAAGCGACATTTCAAATTTGCTATATCCTGCTGCATCACAAAATGCAAACTGCTTGATGAAAACCATGATTTAGTACCTTGTAATACTTAACATCAAAAGACACACAATTGGTGGCAACTTTTGTATTTAAAGTGACTCCAAAGGCCTGGAAGAAACTAGACAAACAGCGGCCTTGATGAAAGTTCTGTTGTAAAATGCACTGAACTTTAAACGATTGTGCATAACAAATTCCCACATAGTGCCTGAGGGTCTGTATTTACCTCAAACAGGTTTAGAAAGACTATGTTTGAACAAACATTAGTCATCAGCTACTCTCTTCTGATTAGCTTCTTTTTGTTTTTCACTGAATCAGCATATAAACTCAAAACTGCCTCAACTGTTGCTTTGCTAATTTAGGGAGCATGCACATTAACATAGCACTCATTGAATCAGTCTAACATGAGAGCTCTGAGTAATCTTTCTTTAATTTCCTTTTGCTTGGCTGTTCTTTTAATATTAAGTGTCACTCAAACTTAATTGAACATTTTAAAATATAAAAACCTTAAACCAGCACAAACGGTGCAGTCTTTCCCTTTTCTTTTGGCGAGTTACTAAAGTTAACAAAATGTGGAAGTGACTGGAAAAACAGTTACTCATAGCAGCCCATTTATGTGTGAAATGACAGCTGTGCTGATGGAAATACTGAATCTATCATGTGAGAAATTACAGTACAGGCCAACAAAGCATCTTATCTGACATAATCAACAACTAATCTGTTTACAATTACCCATGATGCACACAAGCAGCAAATCCTTATGCCACAGAAGCTTACTATACCAAGAGATGCTTAAAAGTGGCTTTATTTCTTTTTTAAATGATAAATGAATCCTTCAAAAAATTTTGAACCGATTTTATGTTAGCCAATCAGTCTGGATCTAGATTATAGAGAAAAAAGTAATACAATGTACATACATCCATAATTTATGTCTTTAGAAGAATGCCAACAAATCCTGGATAAATACTGTATATTTACTGTAATTATGGATAATTAATGGATAATTACTGGGCAGACAGAGAAAATCCCAGACCTATGTTTTGATATATATATTTTTTTTAATTTTGGAAATTTGCATGCTGTGATTATTATTGATTACAGGGACAGCTTATGGCTGTTGAGGCTCTTTATCTCCATTAGTAAAAATGTACTAAAAGCAACATAAGAGTTAACCTTATAGGGAATGTAATCATCCATCCATTCTCTTCCACTTCTCCCGCTGTCTTAGAGCGAGAGGCAGGGTACACCCTGGACAGGTCGCCAGTCTGTCGCAGGGCAAAGACATAGACAACCACTCACATTCACACCTATGGGCAATTTAGAGTTTCCATTTAACGTATCCCCACTAACTGCATGTCATTGGACTGTGGGAGGAAGCTGGAGTACCTGGAGAGAACCCACACAAACACAGTGAGAACATGCAAACTCCACCCAGAAAGACCCCGGCAAGATGGTGGAATTGAACTCAGGACCTTCTTCCTGTGACGCAAGAGTGCTAACCACCGTTAGCACTTAATCCAATTTTCTTTTCCTGGTTGACTTTTTTCCTAACCCAGCTGCTAGTACTAGCAATCAGTGAGCTCCATCCATCACACTAACAGGGAGGAACGCTAATGGTGGCAAGAAAAGGTGGCCATACGTCTCCGACTCAGCCTCTGCTGCGTCTTCAGAGCCTCTTTGAAGATCAGTACACTCCATTTTGCAGCTGCTGTTTGTGTTATTCAAGGAAAGGTTCACGCCGCATACTGATAGCCTCCCTTCCTACAGGTAAAGACGGGCATCAACATGAAAAATAAGTACATTTTTTGCACCGTTGAGAAAGGCACTCAGTGAAAAGCAGATTTTTTTCCACATAAAATGTGACAAATTACTGCTCAGTATTAGAGTTTTATGTAAAATAGTTTTCTTTCATCAGTCTGAATCAAATGATGAGGTTATTATAGCGCAAAGCCTTCAGTGTTTGTAGTCGATGTTAAATTGCATGATTAGTTGGTGAAGAAGCACTTCAAAGAAGCAAACAGGTCCCTCTTATTGCAATTTAGGACTGCAAAATTACCCATAACACCAGTGGGCCTTTTAAACAGGATAAACACTGCTAGTTTATTAAAAATAATAATAAGAATAAAAAAATCTTAAAAGGAGCAAAGTACATATTGCTAGTTTTATGTGCTCTTTCTTTGATGTTATTAATAAAAAAGGTACTTTTGGCTTCTTTGTTGTAACAAAGTGTTTGTATCTATCCCTGGACTCAAACCAGCAACCTTCTTGTGGACAGTCACATAATTTTTCCAGTGCAGTAAATACTCCACAGCACACTGGTTCCTAATTTTGTGTCTTATGAACCATTTAAGAAACAATCATTTCACACAGAGTTCAACTGGTGACATTATTGTTACAAATAGACAAATAGAAATCAATCAAGCCTGAAGCAGAAAATCATCCAAGCAAGTGAGCTCATTCTTATTAATTACACACTTTAATTTGAGCAAATCATTGCTTGCCCACATCTCAGCGTTCAGCTCACAATTCTATTCTATGTTTCCACATTTTCATATATAAGAACTCTCAAACACAGGACGAGCACAAGGAAGTCACCTGAGACCTTTGGTAACAGGCTGTTATAACCACAGTAAAGAGGTGAAGTAACATTATTCGAGAATTTCTGCTGTGTTTTTATATAAAACTCTCATTTTCAAATCCTTTCAAATCCAAGGTAAGCAATTTTAACATTTAATAGTTAGAGTGGATATCTCATCAAAGGGCAAATATGCATGGACTTTTGAATTATAGTTTATTTATAATTCTGTTGAGGACTTCCAAGACATTAATGTTTTAACTGTGATGAAAGAAATGTATTTTAATAAACCTGTCAGCTCTGCTGTATGATTCCCCAAAGTTGATTTTAAAAAAGCATGTAGCACTGATTGACACTCAGTGCATTTTTACTTTCACTTTAAATATAGATAAAAGAGAGAATATAAATTATTTGATTTACTATTGCTGCCCTACATTTAAAAGAAATAAGCGTTCATTCAAGACACGAAACCACTGACAAATATCTAAACCGATCTGAGTTTTTCCTCAAATACACTTTCAGACTGCAAATGTTCTAATGTTCAAATTCATGTCTGTTTGCTAAACAATTAATATTGTGTCACTTTAAAAATGAAGCAGCAATCTGACAGCAGTTTAATACATACTAGTAAAACCACTAAAGTCAATTTTTCATGTGTCTGCATTACTTATAGATAACATGGAGATACTCACTCAACAAGTTAGAAAGTAAAATCAACTTGCATATTCATCACATGCTCTTTTTTATGTCTCATCCATCCAGAAAGTTGCAATTATGGTAGCCTACTTAGTGAGTTTATTTGCTATGATGTCTCAACCAATATCAGCAAACATGGAAACTGTTTTTGTACTTTGTACTGCCGTTATAATTATAATTTTAAATGTTATATTTGGAAAGTAGTTTGAAAGAAGAACCTAATCTAACATTTGCCTCTATATTGTCAACTCCCGAAGAAGCAGTAAACCTGAAATCAGTGGCACATGTCACATGACCATATATCTATACGTATATTGAGAGAGATACATTATTCAAAAATGAAAAAAAATAAATAAAGGGCAGGGATAGCTCCATGGGTAGAGTGGTGGCCCCATGATCGGAAGGTCAGGGGTTTGAATCCACTGAACGGCTGAGGTAGCCCTGAGCAAGGTACTGTCCCTACACAGTGCCCATGGGGACTAACACATACACATTACTATTTCAATCTATGTGGATAAAGGTCTTTCTGAAATTTAATATTAGTGGTAGTGTTAGCATTACTAACCAGGAACTGGATCTCTCAAAATAAGAAAAAATGTTTTCTCTAATGATTTTTTCCTTTTTCTTTTTTGCTTTAAAACAGACAAACTTATACTGAAATATAAACATGTGAAATACAGTTGGAGATTTACACCACCGGTCAAAATGTTAAAATGCCCCAATTTTTCCAGTTATTTAATGCAATTCAAGTTGTTCCCCCAAACTGCTCCCCCTCAAAAAAAAAATCAGAATTATACAAAAAGGCTTTTTTCAGGGACCGGTAGTGTAAATAAAAATCACTGTTGCGTAAGCTAATTTGAAATGAAGAGTCTAAACACGAGCATGAGCTATTTTGTTTTACAAGCTGTATTCTTTTTGTATTTAGTTTTTGCGTTTTGAGTTCAGTTTGTGGCAAAATAGTTCAGCTCTGGAAGCTTAAAAAGTGCTACGATTACTGGCACTTTATTGTACCCCGCAAGCACCTCACATTCCTCTTCAGCAATGTCACAAGTCAATTAAAATAATAAAGTAAATATGGCCTCTGCTTTTATGAGAAAAACAAAAGGGAATGAGTGCTGGGAGTTAAGATTATTTATGCTGACAACACAAAATTCACAAGCAGATTATAAACAAACAGCAGTTAATTAATAACTGAATTAACTATTACTTAGTTAATTCAGTTACCGACCCTGCTGTTAATTACTTTACCATTCTTTTCTTTTTAAGTATGAACCTTATCTTGACTTAAGTTTTTACATAGTGGCTGATGGGGGGGGGGGGGAGACAAAAGGCACACATTTACCGCCGTTTCTCTCTGATGTATGACTGACAGGTTATTAACTTAATTAGCTTATTGGACTTGACAAAACTGTGACTTGTTGACCTCTAGTAGTGTTTAATAGTGCAAGGCCTCTTGCAGAGCAAACCTGTCTATTTGACTGATTTATTTTTTTTCATCATTAATATTCCAACAACTTATTTGAAGCGAGAAAGAAAATCAATATGTACATTCAATGAGCGTTCCGGCTGACGCACTACAAAACAGCCTGAGCTGGGAAACAGGCTTTTGTGTAATGAGCTTTAAAAAAAAAGCTGCATTGTTGGTATTCTGTGGAGCTCAGCAGCAGGTGGGTGAATTGTAAATTCAGAGTGACTATACATACATGGTTTACTGCTACACCTCGTGTAACATTTACAGCTTGCTGGCATCCCTAAACGACTCTCCTGCTCTCTGACACAGACAGACATGCACACTTTATATTGATCATCATATGGTTGTTGTTTAAATGAGTGTCTGATGTATGAACTATTCTTATTTTTTATTTGTATTGATGCACAGTTCACACCACAAACAGACAACCATGAGTTTGGTCTGACAAGGCTGCTGAGTAGTGCATTCACTTCATCTTCTTATGTCTGTGGAGTTTCTTCTGCTACCTCGCAAACAATGGTCTCTACTTCAATACAAAGAGCTGGAAGGGGGGGAACAGTGATTCCACCTTTAGGACAAACACAATTAAGTGTTTTGCCAGTGAACGCATTAATCAATTCTTAGGCAGTGACAGTAATGTCTCAATACGAGCTAGAGTAGCAACACAAGTGTATTGAAGTGATATTATCGATCACAAGAGCCATGATTTTCTTTCCTTTTCATTCATTGACATTTTAGTTTTTTGGGTAAGTTAATATAACAACAAAGGGGCCAATAAATTGTACAGCAGTGCATCCTACACCAACTGTTTATTATTCAGTTTAGATGCCGATAGATAAATGAATAAGTGTTATATTGACACAAATGGACCGGGTGCCTCTTCCAAAGTTTACTTACACATGTTCAGAGTGCAACACGTGAGTGGACTGTTAAATCATGTCTGTAAATAGGGATTGTTGGCTCAGTGGACGTGGACTAGCGATTTTTTCTTCTTGATCGAATGTAAAGTATAAACTTTAAATATTTAGCAGAGTTCCTAACAATCGATGCTGAGGTCGTTACAAAAAAGAAAAAACAATACAAAAATGAATACATCAGTGTACTGCACATTATTCTAGCTTTTGTAAAAAGTAATGTAGTTTGTTACTTAATTACCCACTGGTGAAAATATTTCATTACACTACTCCCTATACTACTGTCATGTTACTCCGTTACGTGAACTGAAATGCACTGTCACAATGCTACCACTTACGAGGTTACAGTCACACACACACCAACACAAATCCCTATACTAAAGAGGGAACACAACATCTTTCTGTTATGCATGAACACAAAACCATAAAGCAAATTTGAGAACAAAAGACTTCAAAGTTACCAGAGCCATTCTAGAAACATTTACAGGTAGAAATGGAGGCTGCGGTGTTACAGGCCTGACTGCTTGTCATTGTTACTCAATACAGTAACATAAAGTACTAACGAGTTATTCAATGATCTTCAGCATTGCCTGTTGAAGATCAAATCAAATCAAATCAAAATTTATTTATATAGCACATATTAAAACAACAGTGTTGACCATAGTGCTTCACAGTCAATAAAAACATGAGACAGTTAAAACAAACAATAAAAGAGGACAACAAACAATAGGTAACAACGCAACAAGCTAAAACAGCCAACTAGACAGAATCAAAAGCCAAAGTAAAAAAATAAGTTTTAAGACGTAATTTAAAAGACTGGATAGACTCAGCAGTTATTCCAGAGTCTGGGTGCCACGGATGCAAAGGCCCGGTCGCCTCTCGACTTCATTCGAGTCCTAGGTTGTGCTAGGAGCCTGTGGTTGGACGATCTAAGTGCTCTGTTGGGATTGTATGAATGGAGTAAATCAGAAAGATAACTGGGCGCTAAATTATTCAAAATATTAAAAGTGAACAAAAGAATTTTAAAATCTATACGATATTTAACAGGGAGCCAATGTAATTTGGCTAAAATTGGAGTTATGTGTTCATGAATTCTCGTACCTGTTAAAAGACGCGCAGCTGCATTTTGAATTAACTGGAGCCGGCAAAGAGAGGAGTGTTGGAGGCCCGAGTAGAGGGAGTTACAGTAGTCCAAGCTGGATGTAATAAATGCGTGGATAAGCTTTTCAAGGTCCTTTAAAGGAAGGAACGGCTTTGCTTTGGAAATCTGACCAGGTTCTGGTTAGCAAACACTCAGCTTTAACATCACCCTGGATTCTTTGCTAGCTTTGTATTTAACACAGAGCTGCATGTAAAAAAAAGATGTTAGCAGCACAGTACAATTACTTTTCAAAGTTTACATTTTCTAGTGTCAGAAGAAAAAGGCACATTTGATGTTTGCTTTTTGTTTTTTTCTTTCTGTCCAATCATCTGACAGATAAATGAAAAAACTTTATAGTGCAGGTAACATGATTGTATATAATGACTGCATTTATTCCAGTAATTCATTATATTACTGTATTAGCTAAAAATGTCATGTGATTACGTTAATCCACTGTGGATGATCACAGTATTGGACAATGATTAATTGTGCTGATAAAGTTCACCACTTAGATTAGCATGCTGCTATATAGTAATTATTTAGTCATGACCCAAACAACTGAAGAACTTTTCAGTCACTGGCTACACTTAAAAAAAGGCTCAATGGTGCCACTAATACAACAACCAGTGAAGCTGGACTATATGCTGCCATATGCTACTACTAGCAGGCTAATACCATGATACATTAGTATCTTTGTATCATGTCGCCTAAAATTCAAAGTTGGCATGAATGCGACGATCAAGATGTTTCAAATTAAACAGCATTGTTTTTCAACCATCCCGGTGGCATTACAAGTGAAGTCTTCTGAAAGCACACCAAAATATCCATATCCAATAACTATTTATTTATTTCAGTCTTTACTAAACTGGTGGACTGTTGAAACAACCAAATAATATCGTTGCCATACTGAAAAGTCCAAGTTAAATCAAACTGCCAAATGAATTTTAGACAAAGTTTTCAAGCTGTGTTGACAGCAAGGTCAAGAGCAACATGAACCCAAATTTATTACTGCCCTTAACTATCGTTTATCATTAGCATCATTAGCGGGTGCTTAGTCAGCCCTGTAAAAGTTCTGTCGTGCAACTATTGCTCATGATTTGGGAAAACATTTCATCATCATAATAAAATATTTTTTCATCACTTAGAGTCAACAAGAAAACCTGAGCAGAAGCTTCTAGGTGCTGCGCTGCCTGTTACAGAAAGCTTTGCTTCCAGGTCACAGCTGATGTTGTTCACATACATATTCCTGCAGGCACATATTCATTCAGGAACTCAAACCAGAGCCACAAAAATGACTGTAACAGTCACTCAATGAAAAGCAAAGATTGTATTCTGGGTATTCAATTAAGTTCCAGATCTTAAACAATGTATTGGATGCACAGTTGTAGCAAAAAGAGAAAAACAGACATAGTGCTGGCACGAACTGATAAAGAAGAAGACTGCTTATTTGAATTCAATTTAACACCCCTAGAAAAGAAATAACCGATACATAGTCGTCGTCTTTGTTGTGGAGGGAAAAAAATAACAACCGTTTTGCAGATATAAACCACAATAAAGGCGAAGAGTATTTATCAGTGAGTGCAGGCATTCAGTCTGTTTACATTGATGGAAGGTTATAGCTAAAATGTGTTTTTGCCCCACAACAAAGAAAAACACTCTTGATCATTAAAAAAGAAGCCGTATTGTTTGAATTCAATTTACGTTCCCAAGCAAAACTTCATGTCCTGTGGTTTGTACTCACCCGGGATGTTGTGGATAGTGATGGCTAGGATGAGGAGAAGAACTCGCCGCCAGCTGCTGCCTCTCTGTTCAGCCACTTCCTGTTGTTTACTTCCTGTTTCATGTCCATCCGAGTTGCTCGAAGGAAGTCCTTTCCTTCTCTGGTAGACGTCTCCATTCTCAATTTTATCTGTTTAACAGAGGATAACAAACATTAGACAGCACTTCTTTTTCACCACTCAAAGTACTTTCACACTGCAGGCCACATCCACCCATTAACACAGGATTCATTTGAATTCTATGTGTTTACTGCAAAGCCCTTTAATTACCAGAAACAGATGGACTGATTGGTTTTCAGCCGAGGGTCTAACTACCAACCTCCAGATTGGTGCACCTCCCGAGCCAGAGCTGAACCCAATAGAATTTGGTGGAATTGCAATTATTAAAAGTTTAGCACATAAATAAATAAAAAACTCAGAAGAACTCAAAGAATCCCTTTTTTAAGAAACACCGACATGCACACTGGGATTACAATCTTTCAACCTGCCTACAAGTGTTGCTTCCAAACATGGCTGGGAGACTTGTTTAAGTACTTTTTGACCGCAGGCTGGCTTTAATTGCTTGGTGGATTGCCCCACAGCGCCAGACACCCTTCTCTTTGACTGTGGCTATTCTTGTGACTTTTCCTGAAACAAAAAACTTTGAGGAAACCTTGTCCAGCAATCAGCAAGGCGTGAGGACGTGTAAAAGTAGGAAGGGAGGGTTTCCTCATTAACATTCGGCTTCTTCATTGTTCCCTCTTATTTTTCATTATTCATCCATTTCATAGTGGCAGGGTCGACCGCAGCCCTCATCCTTCCTGATATGGCTTAAATGATACTCCTAATTATGGCATATGGCAGCAGATTTTAACCCTATCTTTGACTACGATCATAAAGAATAGGTAGGGTTGGTAGAGAAGGATTGGGAGTCAGCATTCACAGCTCTTTCTTGATTTCAGTCACACGTTGAAGCCTTGTTTATATAACACTCAGATGGTTGCGTGGATTTACAACAAATCTGCTGTAGAGTTGATCCTTGATTGCAATAGAACAAAGGTGTCAAGAGGTGCATCCTATAAAGACACTCAGAACTACATTAATCAGGCTAATTAAGGTCTTTGAAATGCCAATCAGCGCTTATGTGAGTCTGAATGTCAACGTTTCAAACACAGAATCCTTATAATTGTGACTCACGTGAACATGCACTTAGTTTTCTGTTATTCAACGAAAACTTGCGGTGATGCGCGACACATAGGAAGCAATTACCCACAAGATCAAAGGACAACTTAAATGACAAATGGGTTTATTACAGAGAAGATCATCTGCCTCGGCTGGCTGCTTCAAGCCTGATTAGCACGTCAGTCACCAAATTTGTATTTACAGGCTGACAGATGAAAAGTAAAACTTTCATTAAAAGAAAAATGCTCAGGATTTGTCGCATATCAGTCCAATTACCAGCAATACAACATCTGTCAGTGTCATAAACCAAAGTTAATGGCCCAAGACAATTTAATTTGCACAAAACTCCTGATGAAGGTTACGCAGACGGAGCAAATTACATTATGTTGTTATAAAAAAACCAAAATAAGCCCAAAATGGACAGACGCCATCAAACAGCTGAAAAATGTTGGGTACAGCATGAACATAATGATGATTAGCTGACTAAATGGTGCAATGCTTTTAATATTTTATAGGTTTCCAATCAAAGGAGACTGTCTAGAAGCAGAGGCGCTGTAGATGCACTAGGAATGGTTTAAATTACCAAAACCCCTCCCTGCTCTTCTCGTGAAATGCCATGAGAGATGCCCTCGAGTGGATAATTCAGTTTGCAGTGTTTAGTCTCGGCCGCCCTCCCCATCCCTGCATCGGTCTCTTTTTTTTTTCACCTACATTGCTGAACACAAGCAATTGACCTCTATTAATGTGTTCCAAGTGTCTTGTTCTTACTATGTAGGGGGCTGTAAATTGCAATTATTGGTGAGTAAAGGTCAAACAATCTGGACTTTAGCTTGCAGTGCACTCTCTGTAACAACCTCAGCCAAGCAGAAGGGAAATTCGCTGTGTATTTCTCACCCATTTAACTTCCCAAACTATTTGACTACTGGAAATTTTCATGATTTAAAAAAAAACATTTTTTAGCTGAACACAAATACCCAAATATGCACAAGTGCCACAAGATAATTGTCTTAATAAAGATAATCTTCTCTTCTACTCTAAATGTTATGATTCAATACATATATGTATATTAGACAGGGTGTATACTCTGAAAGTTTCTACTCAAGTCTTTTTTCTTTTTCTGCTCCTTGTTAAACACAACTATGTCTGGTTTGTTGGCCAGAAGCTGCTTCTCTCAATCGCATCTATAAAAAAATAACTCAAATACCAAAAATCCACTTTGGACACTAAATAAGCCATTTCTAGTTTTGTCCTTAGTTGAGATACTTCCTTGATGTGTGTGGCCAAACTTTTGACTGTGTGTGTATTTAATTAATTAAACTTCACACAAAAAGAAAGATATGAGTAAACCTATTAGGGTTGGTAGTGGCGAACATGAATGAATACATGGTTACGGATGTGACTGGCATTCGAACCCCTAAATTTGCTAGTAGCTGCTTTCATCAGCCCTCTGATTGCCATTCATGGCCTTGATACTGATAGGGCTCACTGTCTTTAATAAAATATTTAACCAGAACCTATTCTGACCAACATAATCACTCTTTGTATCAGTCTTTTAGCTCATTTGGTCTACCAAAGAAGAAACCATGAAATGACCCTTTGTACGTTCAATAGGGATCCTGTCAGATTGTACCCTTTTAAAATTTAGCTATTTACAGTTTGAGACAGAGTTAAAAAAAAAGAAAAAAGAATGAGGCAGGTGGAAGAATACATCGTGGATAAATATCTCTCAAGGTTACTTGCTAACTAAGGGCATAAAGGTGCCTGGTGACTGAGAGTATGCAGATATACTTTTCATCAGTATTCCCTTAGAAAGGACTGTTCTCCACAAGGACACACACGTTGACCTGCCATTATTGGACTTGAATGAAGTGAAAATAAAAAGACTCGCTGCTCCACAGAAATGCCTGCTGTCCTAGTAAAAAAAAAAAAAAAAAAAAACACCAACCAACCACGAAATGCAGTTTATTTTGTGAACATTTCACTTTTTCAAGATTGTACACAAAAAGCCTGTAGCAGCAGAGGCAGTTGTTTCCTGAAGGCCAAAACTTTGAATACTATTGCAGCCACAAAAGGATTCATAAAGAAAGCAAATACAGCACTGAAAATCTGACCTGATTATAGCCATAGTAAACGAATGTTCAGTCATCATTACAGATGTTGTAAAAGTCTATAAATCATCACAGTTTTTAGACTTGTTGCTTGCACAGCTAACAAGTAGACAGGGGGCGCCATTTTTGCATGATGATGCTAAAGAAACTTTCACGCCTGATTTGAACTGTGAAGCAAATTTGTCATTCCGCCTTAAATCCATCAAGCCTTCTTCATGAACATCTCCGATTTCCAAAAACATTTATGGTAGGAAACTTTGAACATAATAATGGCTGCTATAAAATCTCCATATACCATACTGATATCCATCCATCCTCTTCCACTTATCCTTATCAGGATAAGTGGAAGGGCTGGATACACAATACACAGCTAAAATTTCACAGCACTGATTCTATATGTTCAAACTGTACCATAAAGGTTTTTGCCAAGTTGGAGATAGTGAAGCAGGAAATGTTCTAAAAATTGGCTGTTTAGCCACCAGTGCTGTCCATCAGCCTCCTATTGCTGCAAATGTATGTACTCCATCGTATAAATGTGAAAATCCTCGGTGAGTTACTTCTCGAGTTACCACATTCACAAGATTTTCAGAAAACTTGAGCAAGATTCAAACTCATCCAAGATTTTTGGTAGATGCACACCTATGATACCACAGATGTTACGGTATCCGTTTGAAAATTTCACGTCACCTTGTTCTCGTGTTCACAAAAGTTGGGTGTCCAAACTGTCTGCCCACGTGCCTGCTACCCCGTGTGGTGACAACAACAGCATCATAAAACAACACAATAATAAAAATTAGATAGTACTTATCGATGCTATACATCTGCAAATACTGACATTTATATAAACAGCTATGGCTAGAAAGGAAAAACCTCCTTCTCTCCCGTGGAGTCCCAGAAAGTAATACAATATTCCAGGAATGTTACGTTTTGGGTCTCCTGTTTGTCATTCAGGCAGCAGATCTGAGACTACTTGGCTTGGGCACATGTTGTGTGACAGAATCCTGAGACTGAGAAAAAAAGAGAGACTACACGGTTTGTCACAGTTTTCATCCGGAGGTAGGAAGAGTTGCCTCCTGTTGCTGTAGCAGCAGATGAGTCAGGACGTGACGGTGCCACAGCCTCATCTGCTGCTCCATGCCAAGTTAATGAAGAGTGTGGGTCTTCAAGGAGCAAGCTGGGTTAGCTAAGTGGCTTTCAAAGATTTTGGTCACACCCGTTATGGCAACAAGTATTTCTGAGGCGCAACTTAGCACAGCATAACATGTCACTGTAGTCAAGTCATTCCAAAACATATCTGCTGTTCTCATCATTCGAGGACAGGAGGGGAGACGGGAGAGAGGATGACTGAGATGAGAAAACAAAAACAGCTGTTTGGAGAGGTGAGGGAGAGGAGCGTATCAGATCGATAAGATACACAATTTGACAGCAACTGTTTGTCAAATCTGTGGCATTTCAAAAGAAGCCTCAATTTTCAGAAGTGAACAAAGCACCGGCACCTCACATTGAAGGTCTTAGTTTTTCCTCGGGGGTTTTGATCTTGCTGCTGGAAATAAAAAGCTGAATGAACGCTCACTTTCTTTCTCTCTCTCTCGCTCTATTTATGATTCATTTTTGTGAAAAGCAGCTGACACACCTGATTGAAACCTTTTTTTGTATAGTGCAGCGTCTCACATCTTATAACAATTTTACTCTGAAATAACCTGAAAATGGTACAGTGATCAGTGGAAATAATCTTCGAGCGCGACACAGAGAATCAAATTAAAAGAAACGCAATGACAGCCAATCAAAATAACAACACATTGTAAGAGGCACAAAAGAAAACTGACAACACAATTGGGCAGGTTAACACAGGGCCTGAGAGGTCTTCATTATGGCAGTGAGCAGCCTCTCATGCTGTCTGAATATCAGTCCATAATGGTTTGCTTTAGCCATCAGCTGTTCTTTACTTCTCACTTGGACACGCCACACATTTGCACTACCGAATAACACTTTTGGCCTTTTCGGGATGTATCTGCTAACACTGCGAAAACTATATAGTTCATTTACTTGCTTGCTTGATAAACTGTCACAAGAGAAGCAATGATGTGCATTGCAAGTATCTAGAGGAAACCCTCCATACTAATTTAAATATTGCTCATTGTTGCTCAAGTCACTGGCCTGTAACACCTCTTACAACATATCCAGGATATCGTCTGATTCATCTTCACATAAAATCAACCATCATGAAAGGTGGTCACATAAACATGACTATAGTACAACCAACCACTGTGATAATGCCTTGCTGCTGCGTGTCACTGTGTGTAACAGGAAAGATGCTGGATAGCATTACTGTGCTTTTACTTATACAAATGATGCCGAAAGATGCATCAGCACTGCTGCCCCTTCATTAAGATACAAGAAGATCTAACTTTAATTAGAAGTCTATGTAGTGTGGATGAAATTACAATTGCCTTGTTCATTAAGAAGCAACACCAGCAAAGTTTTGTGGTATAAGAGCAAGTAACAAATATAAAAGCATATGCTAATTAAAATCTGTTAGTAATCTTGTAAATCTTATATATGGTCAGCGAGTACAAGGCCCTGTTTTAGGATTATATTATATCATATGCTTCCATGCTTTCATTGTGCTTCCAGAACAATGAAAGGGATTTAAAATTGCTTGCAAAACAGATTGGAACACACTCCAATCTGACACACTGGGCAGTTTTGAAAAATGTGAATCAGCACATAGATTTTGAACTCTATTTTCATTGGTTTTATAGCTTTGGGCTACTGTTAAATACATTACAGACATTATAAAGAAGTAGAGATATAGACAGAAAAGATAAACAATGAAATGAGAGTTCCTAATTTCCAACTATCAACTACAGAAATGTTTTTTTTTAATTTTACACTGGCTTCAAATGTTTATTTTTTAAATGCCATTATCTGTAAATTAACAAAATGTTTCTGTTTTATAACTACAAAACTTTCTGGACCATGCACTACCTTTGTACATTTGTAGCACATTGTAGCAAACACATTTATTTCATATGATTTAAGCTCAGATTGTTACAATTACTACAGCAGCATTTCTTTATCATGTAGAAAAAGAAATGTGCCATTGACATTGCATGTTTTCTTGCATTTTTTAATTGTGTAGTTAAACTTCTTTACACTGATGGAACTGGGCGTTTCCCTGGTCCGGCCCACTTAAGATCAAAGTGCGATATAAAATGAGTTTGATATAGACTCTCTTTTAGGGTCTTCCAAGAATGATGACTCTATTTTCCACAACACTTATTGGACAGTATGGGGTGATTTCAAATGTGTTCATCTACAATCTTGAAGGTAACCTACTCTGGTGGAGCAAGAGAAACAGCTTTGTGGGTTTAACTTGACCTCACAGTTTTCTCACAAAGACCGTAAATCCTGCTTCATAGTGTATTTTATAGAGCGCGTCCACAATGAAGCTCTCCCTCCAGGGAACAAACTGTAAACCCTTTGAGAAACATCCTGAATTAAGCAATGTTTCAACTAGAGATGGCACGATACCACTTTTTTATGTCCGATACCGATACCGATATCATAAATTTGGATATCTGCCGATACCGATATGAATCCGATATAGTGTTTTTTAATCAACAAAACTGTTTTTTAAATATCTTGCTGCATTTTGCAAGTCTGCAAGTTCATACTCAAGTTTAAAACAACAACTACACTAAAGCTATTCTGTTATACCTGTATACAAAAAAAATATTTCATAGTTCAGCAATACTGATCAATCTAATAAACTTAGACCTACACCATCCTCCCTATTCTGGTATTTTAAAGAGTACTTAGCGTAAATATTAAGCAACCTAACTAATAGGGTTCCAACTCCCAGCAACAACAAAAATAAATAAATAAAAAATAGGGAACCACCCCTCACGCTCCACCTCATGATGCTTAATCGACGTAATCAACCTTAATTTGATGCAGTGTGAAAAAAAAATGCACAGAAATCAATTATTTTTCAAGAAATATTAAATAGATTCAACATCTTTCTTCAACAAAATTGCAGACTGCACAGATGGTACCTTCCCAAAGTAAAATGTACTATAGCTTACTAGGGTATATATATTAGACTTAATAGTCACTATATACAGTAATGGACTTCTATTCATTTTACATCAAATTAAAACTTTGGGTGTCAGATAATTATTTATTAAAAGCTAGACATTTTAAATGAGAATAAGAAAGAAAAGTATGTCTTTGTGCCCCCTTTTCCCTGTTCATGCCCTATCGGCCCCCCTGGCTAAACTTTGCTAGATCCGCCCCTGCACAGTTACCAGCGTCAGCTACGTAGAAAAAGATCCTGGTGTAGAAAGAAATATTAAATAAATTCTAACAACAGCTTATCAAGCTTAAACGTTCTGCTGTTGTTCAGCCGCTGGTTTCCTCTTTCTGGTGCAAAGTGGGCCAAAAACAAACAAGAGAGACGGACTCGCGACAGAAAAGCCGATCAGTTGATCATTTAAGCAGTTTCACGATTGAAGTAGCAGCCGGAGAGCAGAGGCAGTCGCTTGTTAAGCTTAATGCAGGAATGCTTTACAAACATTCAGAGATGGACTTACACACTTGCTTTACTTCTCTCGGGGATAACTTTGTCGGAGATGAAATGCCAGGTTGCTAGCGAAGCTCCACATGCTATCCAGACCACCGACAGGTCCTGCATGCCACAGCTGCTCTATCACGTGATGCATACTGCTCCGACGTGCTAACGTTCTGAGGTGAGTTACGGCGTGTTGCAAGTTTTGTGAGGTGCTTTCGTGATATTTAATGGATCGGATTACATTTTTTATTTTTCTCCGATATCCGATCCAGTAATTTAGGTCAGTATCGGACCGATACCGATACGTAATATCGGATCGGTCCATCTCTAGTTTCAACCACAGGAGAAAGAGTCTGATTTTCATTTCAGGTCAATGGTAACACATGACATACACATTCAGGCGACCACTTTGCAGTGGTTCAAGTAATGTGGTGTTTGTCTCTAAGTGCAAACATAGGTGGAAATGTGTATTATTTTAATCCACTGGTGCTTAAGCTCTTATGGAGAAGGTCACTTGAGGAGGTTAACAAATGCACTGCACACATTTTATACATCTGACGTTGTGCTGATGATTGAAGTGCTTTTTATTTGGATTTCTTGTTTATAAAGTTTGTCCTTGGCTCCATATGAAGGCCTTTTTTAATGACCAGTCTCTTGACACGTTCTTCACTATTTGGTTACACTTGCTGGTTTGGTATTTTGATGATAGTGCTGCTTTGAAATGTGTTTTCCTCCAGTTTTTATGGAGGTTATGTCCACAGAAGGCACACAGGCTTCTTTGAGATTAATTAACTTTTCTACTTTTCCTTTGGTCTGCTTCTGTGGATTTCTTTTGCAGTTAAAGTTAAACTTGTAAAAATGTATCAAAAGCCACAAACAATAATGTTTAAAGGGCTGTATGAGATTTAGCTGTTCTGTGTAAGTTGCATATGACAATGAAATCCATTTACTTCCCAGGCTAAAGCTTGTAGAAACAACTGGTGATTCATGGACGAGAAGCCAACGTGAAAGAAAATGTTAACAGGTACCACTCTTTATTTTCCCTGTAACACAATGAGTAAAGTGTGTGTGTGTTTTACATATACAGTGCTGTGCAAAGGTTTTAGGCAGGTGTGAAAAAATGCTGTATAGAGATCACTGAGTAAAAGAAAGACAAAGAAACAGCAGGAGGACAAACCGGCCAGAAACATAGAGGTCAGGTCAGGTCAGCTAGTTGTGTGGAAAGCACGCTTCATTTCTCTTAGTGAAACGTCACAGATGAGTTGTTTTGTGTTAAGAATTTTCTGAGATGTGGATCTTTCTGTGGCATGTATTTTTTTTAAAATTTGGTTTATTTTGTTATTTTTTTCCTCAGTCTTTGTCAGATAGTCTACGTACCTTGAGTCATTTCCCAGCCCCCTGTGCTACTCTCACTGCTTTATAGTCCCCTGTCTATTTATGCTTTCTGTTGTTGGTCTTTCATGCATTTTTCATATATAGACTGTTAAGCTTCTTGGCCTTTTGCTTTTGTAAAATCAGCATCTTCAATAAAATATGTGTTGAGTTTTGCACCAAGTCAGTGTCTCTGTTTGGGTTTCTCTTATCTATAACACAAGCTAACAGGTCTCACACAGGTCTCTGACAACCTTCCATTAGTGAGACAGCAGACTAAATTATTGGCATTACTAACTCCAATGTAAATACTGATATTAACACACAAAGACATACAGTATACACATATGACATACACTAGAAAACAGAATATCCTACAAATTGTGATTATTATTATTTAGATGCAGTAATGCATTAATTAGCACATATTCATCTTTCCCCTCTCTCTCTCTCTCTCTCTCACACACACACGCTGTGACTCGGTCTCTTCATCCTGCAACGTGGCAATCAGATTCTGATTCAGATTTGCGTCGTCCTCTATGCAGTATCTACAAATAGCTATGTTGTCCTTGTGGTTAAAGGGCTTAAGCTGAATAGTGTGAAGCCAGACTCTGTCCATGTGCATACATGAAAAGCCAGAAACTGGAAGAGCAGCAGCTGCGCATCACACTCCAGAGCCAGTTACAACACAGAGAAGATTAAATCAGGGTGAAGCAGCATGATAGGTGGAGTTGGGGTGCAGGAGGGTGACAAAGTAGCTTGCAGAATTGCAGCAACTTGGGGCAAATTAAAACAAATATAGACTCCAATCTGGCGCAGTAGATAGATTTGGTAAATACAGTGGCTTGATACATGATTCCAAACATTTTTTACAAATAAATAACTGCAAAGTGGGGTGTGCATAATTATTCAGCCCCCTGAGTCAATACTTTGTAGAACCACCTTTTGCTGCAATTACAGCTGCCAGTCTTTTAGGGAATGTCTCTACCAGCTTTGCACATCTAGAGACTGAAATTCTTGCCCATTCTTCTTTGCAAAACAGCTCCAGCTCAGTCAGATTAGATGGACAGTGTTTGTGAACAGCAGTTTTCAGATCTTTTTATGTTTAGGGTCGTTGTCCTGCTGGAAGGTGAACCTCCGCCCCAGTCTCAAGTCTTTTGCAGAATCCAAGAGGTTTTCTTCCAAGATTGCCCTGTATTTGGCTCCATCCATCTTCCCATCAACTCTGACCAGCTTCCCTGTCCCTGCTGAAGAGAAGCACCCCCAGAGCATGATGCTGCCACCACCATATCTGACAGTGGGGACGGTGTGTTCAGAGTGATGTGCAGTGTTAGTTTTCCACACATAGCGTTTTGCATTTTGGTCTCATCTGACCAGAGCACCTTCTTCCACATGTTTGCTGTGTCCCCACATGGCTTGTGGCAAACTGCAAACGGGACTTCTTCTGGTTTTCTGTTAACAATGGCTTTCTTCTTGCCACTCTTCCATAAAGGCCAACTTTGTGCAGTGCACGACTAATAGTTGTCCTATGGACAGATTCCCCCACCTGAGCTGTAGATCTCTGCAGCTCGTCCAGAGTCACCATGGGCCTCTTGGCTGCATTTCTGATCAGCGCTCTCCTTGTTCGGCCTGTGAGTTTAGGTGGACGGCCTTGTCTTTGTACACTGAAAAAAAGGGACTGGCCATCTCTTGGATTTATGTAAGCATCTTGCATGTATTTAACACAATTACCTCATGTTTTAAAGATAAATGTAACTATATAGTGTAAAAACTACATGATATGCAGAAAGGGTGTATTAAATTGTTCATATCATGTTCAGGTGAAGTAAGTCAATAAGATAGCAACGTTAAATCTCGTGAAACCACGCGTGATTTAATCTCGCGGGCTTTCGATCGTGGTTCAAAAAGGCATCCATCTCAGTCAAGTCGAGCAGCCAACTCTACGTTTTTGGTATTTCTTGATTTTTTGAATTAATATTTACCATATTTCAGCCAAATGTAGTTAAACGTCTAGAGTGTCGCCTTGTAACATGCTAAAAAAGAGCCGTTAGCTTATTTGCTGTTTTATCTGTTGTCAAAGAATTGGCGCTTTTTCATTTGAATTTGTCTTTGGCACAAGAGCCGTAATATCACATTAAACCTAATTATGAGGCACTCATAACATAATTTGGTTTTCTGTGTGAATAGATTTGCCAACTGACTCTTCAGTTACATTGTGTATTTACTGCACCGTGGTGTTAGTGAGATTTTGGACATTGAACAGCTTTAGCTAATATCATCAGCGGCATTATGCTAGCTTACATCCCTACCCCTCCTGCCCTCACCTGCTGTCCTTTTGTTTTTGTTTTTTTGCTGCACATTGAGAGATGACCTCTATTCTGCATTTCACCAGGAGTCAGCTGATGGATTGTGGGTTCAAGGTGTTATGGTAAGAAAGTATATTCTATTTTCGCTTAAGGTTTCTGTAACTTAATTATAATAGGTTTTGTATAATTATTAGGTGCATGCATACACAAATAGACCACCCTATTAATACAACTGAGAAATCCAAAATCTGCCATAGGTTTAACTTATACCTGTATGTATTGTCAGAAAGGTGATTACTGGACTCACATTAATGCACACTTGAACTAAAATGAGGTTGTAACTTGTGGGTTCTTGGGTTGCAAATCAGAAACAAACATCTTTGGATTTTTTTAATCCCATAAGATCTGGAAACACAGTTTTTATTCAACAAAACATTACTGATTAACCAAGCACAGTGCCTGCTGTTATTTCAAAATAATTTTATGTCATTTCAGATAAAATGAAGCATTCCAGTGCATCCCAACCATGCCTTTACAGTTAAGGTTTCTGACGGAGCTGAGTTTCTCTCTGACAGTCTGCTGAAAGTGTTTGCAAAGTGATTGGGGGAACAGGACACAAAGCTAAAGGATGTAGCTGCCATGATGACAGTAAGAACTTTAAAATTCTTTAACTAAAAAGTGTATATGTATTGCATTAGGTCAGTAAAAGATTTTTATGCTACATCCATTGAAACAGTCAACTATTACCTGTGAGTACTGATTCCACTGAAAGGATGCCATTCTTTTTTGTCATGCATTTACTGGCCCACTGAGAAAAATTTATCTTTTTTTAAAAATATATGTTCTGGAAACTATATATCCATAAAGTTGATGTCAAACAGGAATTTTTGATATTGCTTTGTAGATGCTGGTGTTGCATGTTGACTGGTTTAAAAAGTCAAGAGTTTTTGTCTGGGATCATTTTCTTCTGTGCTACTGAAAAGTTCACAAATCTCTGTTTTCTTTGTTATAATAGTCAAGGATGACATTAATGCTCGGAGTCCCTCATCAAAGTGCTCCGCATCTGTGTGAAAGACAATTGCAACATCTTGGTGCAGGAGTTCATGGTGAGTGTTTTATGAGTAGATTGTGGCTTTGCAACATTTAAATATGCATTTAGTTATCCACTTGATCCTCATTGGACTGGTTAGGACCAGTAGTCCTCTTTAATCATTTGAAGTTCACATGAGGCCTGGTAGTGAACTCGGCCGCCGGCCCTTGAGGCCCCACGCCCACCCCTGTATTAGGGGTCACATCAGTGTGAAAAAACTTTAAATTTGTCATTCTAGTGAACAAAGGAAAATCCCACCAATATTTATATTAGCTTTTGTTTGAAAAAAAATGACCAACTGACCAACAGCTAACCAAATTGTGGGGAAAGTCTAAATTCTAACATCTTCTGAGTGACATAACCTGGATTTCTGATGGGCCGGTGTCTTTCTAACAAAAACTAATGTAAAGAATTTGAAATTATTATGTTTTTCACTCTGTCTTAGAAACTCTGTTAGACCATGAATGGCAGCATGGCAGGCAACTCTTTGGCTATAGCTATTTACTATGTTGCTTGCATTGGTTTAAATTACTCTAACATTAGAACTGGTAGATTCAAAAGAGATGAGTTTAAAAAGGAATCTTAAAAAAAATGTTTTGTGTTTAACCAGGACTTGACTGAGGCCACTGCACAGATTGAGAAAACCACAATGAACATCTGTCTCCAGAGGATGCACCAGGCAATGACTTTTCTGATGTTGGCATCATCATCGAGGGTGTAGTAGTTCTTCAAGATCTGGATAATGTGACCTTTGCAGTAGCCATGCTGTTTGGACCTTTTTTATTCCTTCAACATGAGTTACCCATCACAACTCTGCTACACTTTTGAGGTGATTCAAAGGGTGGTAATGGAGTTGGGTGCAACTCAGCTCTCAAGAAAAGCTCACAACTAAGACAAAACTGCTCCTGCAAGGAAAGCTCACGGTTATGCATGCAAGGTGATCAGCTCTAGGTGAGAGGACATTTAAATCTCACACTTGTTCTGCTGCATTTTTGAAGCTCAATTCCAGGAACAGATCGCAGGGTTCATTTTTATATACTCTGCAACTGCCATGAGGACAAGCTGTTTTTTTGTTCTTGTTTGTTTTTCCTTTTGCTCTGTACAAGTTCTCTGTTTGTCTGTTTGGCAGCATTTTTAAATTTCTCTTTGTATTTTTTCTTTCTTTTACTAGTGAAGAGATGTAGCGTGAACAGTTATGCAGTCTAAATATCCCATATGGGTCTTGTGAAATGGTATTTTCAGTTTCATTCAGTTGAAGTAAAGAACGTTGAATATTTCTAAGTGTGCTGTTTTGAACCAACATGTCACAGTATGATCAGTGCTGTAATTTTTGACAGTCACTGTATCAATGTTATTTTTGCGTCTCTTGAATAAAGGTTTTGACCTGCAAGTGCTAATTTCTTTAGTTATTGGGGTAAAATGGGTAATGTTAATAGGAAGGTGTTTGCCAATTCAGTAACCTAATTTAATGTTAATGGAAACTAACATTATCTCAAATTGTTTAGTCATAATTGTTGTTTAACTGAATCTTGACGTTAGAGGCCTTAGAATGTTTTGTATTGTTCTTTCCCAACATTTTTCAAAAGAAAGAGTCTAATTTCTTTGCTGTGATTGATTCCAGAGAACACGGAAGAACTGACATTATTTAACTGTTGATTTATATAGATTCAGTGGAGGAGTAATGTCAGTTTAATTCTTTACCTACTGTCAATGCAGTGAAATTAGACATTTTGTTTTGAAAGGTTACTGGTGGATGCCAGCAACCATCTTGGAAGAGAACAATACAATCTGTTATAAGGCCTCCATTTGAAAATTGTGTATTTGATACTAGAATATAATAGCAAAATGTAATTTGAAGATAACATGTAGCATTTAAGTGACCAAGTAGTATTGGGTAAAAGTTATTGAATCGTGTTGGGATAAAGTGAAAAAATTGTGAAGGATTAAAATATTCCAAGAGCTCAAATTACTTCATCAAAACATGTTTAAGTCACATTTTATCAACACAAATTGCACAGGTTTATTGAACATGAATAAATTGTGTTAATTTAACTCAATTGTTTAAGTTGCTGCCGAAGCAAAACATCTGTGTGCAACAAATGTCCACCATTGAATTAACCCTTCTTAGGCCCTGGGACCATTTTTGGTCCCTTTAGTTTTTCAGTTACAAGCCATTTGCACTGTGTTGAATGGAATATAGCCAAATTCTCTAAAAAAAAGTTTGGCATAATTTCATTTCAAAATTCAAGTCTGACTTCCTTAAGTAAATCCAACAACATATTTTTTTCAGTGTAGGTTTACAGTTGTGCCATACTCCTTCCATTTCTGAATGATCACTTGAACAGTGCTCCGTGGGATGTTCAAGGCTTGGGAAATCTTTTTTGTAGCCTAAGCCTGCTTTAAATTTCTCACTAACTTTATCCCTGACCTGTCTGGTGTGTTCTTTGGACTTCATGGTGTTGTTGCTCCCAATATTGTCTTATGCTGGGCTTACACTGTGCGATTTTTGGCCCATTTTGAGCCGATTTTTGAGTCGTGCGACCGTTTTGGCGATCGGCCAGATTTTGGCCTTCATCGTGCGTCGTGCATCGTGTAGTATACGTGGGGTAACGAGAAGCGATTGACACCTCACGACCAGCTCCCGATCATCAATCGCTTGGTCGTGAGGGTGTCACCGCAGTTTGTCACACTGCGCACGCGCAAACACAAATGTCAGCGAAAAAGATGGAGCAGCACGGCTGTGCAGCGTGTGATCTGGACACAAGCGATGGAGGAACAACTTGTAGAACTTTGGAAAGCTCATCCGAGCCTTTTCGATGTGGCCTCACAAAATTATCACGACCACAACAACCGTGAAAATAGTTGGATCTACATTGCTGCTCAATCACAGCTGCCTGATCAATGTTTTTCATTAGCAATTTAGCAAAGTTGATGGTGGTGGTAGAGAAGCGTGTCTGTGTGAGTGAAAGACAGAGAGGGAGAGCGAGCGACAGAATTTCTGTTATAACCTTCATTTTATGGACGCACAGTGTGAGCACTCAGGTCGCATCAGAGCATCGGGCCGTATAGTGTGAGACCCTGCATCGTGACCTATGAACTTCTAACCCCTGCGAGTCAACCGTACAGTTTGAGCAGGAGCTGAATCGCGCGACTGAAAAAAATCGCACAGTGTCTGCCCAGCATTAGACAACCTCTGAGGCCGTCACAGAGCAGCTGTATTTGTACTGACATTAGATTACACACAGGTGGACTCTATTTAGTCATTAGCACTCATCAGGCAATGTCTATGGGCAACTGACTGCACTCAGACCAAAGGGGGCTGAATAATTACACACACCCCACTTTGCAGTTATTTATTTGTAAAAAAATGTTTCATTCCACTTCTCACGTGTGCACCACTTTGTGTTGGTCTTTCACGTGGAATTCCAATAAAGTTGATTCGTGTTTGTGGCTGTAATGTGACAAAATGTGGGAAAGTTCAAGGGGGCCGAATACTTTTGCAAGCCACTGTATGAAGGAGGGCATACGTTTTAGACTTTAACCTGTCCTTTACAAGGTTAAGTTTCACAGTGTCCCTATTGCTAAAAAATTCCGCCATGGCAATTCATATTACACCAAAGTAAACAACTAATAGGTAAGAAACTAAATGAAATTTATGATTTTTTCAATAGTGGGCTCACTGCTTAAAAACAAACAAATCAGAAAATATAACACAATGTCAAGGATTTGTTTGTGACTAAACTAACGCTATGCTCCATTTATAGGTGTTAGAAACAGAGAGATTAAATTTTAAGAGTAATGTTCCTTTAATATTGTTCTGTGCTCCCATATGTGCGTTTTTTCCTAGTTTGGCTTCAGGGAAGCATAAAATGTTACCACGGACTGCAATATGAGAACCCCTGCTGTAAAACTTGCAAACATCTTCTTCCCTCTCTTTGAGACTGGCTTGCTGACCCTAAATCATTCTTTCTTCACTTCAGTGCTCATCAGTAATCGCCATGCTTCTCCTCTATCCAGTCCTCATCTTCTTCTGTGTCACGGTTCACCTACACAGCTCTGCCCTTGCTCTGGGTGGCTCTGATTTTCTTAACAACAGGTGAACGTGAATAAAAGCAAGACAAAGTAATATCGTACATGCATCATTTACCGTGCACCACATAATATTAGGTATCACATTTTCAATGCCAGATTCAGTAACTACAAAAAACTAAATTAGTATCTGTGAGCTAAACACGTGAGTTTCATTGCCTCTGCCTTGGTTATCGTTATGCAAATGTATGCAAAACAAAGACCTGACAAGACACGATGAAAAATGAACGCTGTTGTCAAGGACTCAGTACACACGTTTAGGCCATTAGTTCTTAATCTTGTAGGATTTTTGTCTTTAAATGCGTGCATAAAATAGTATCAGCTGCAGACACCTTGGTAAAAGGACATTAACTTGCACATCATATTTCCATGGTCTAATTAGTACAGTAACTGCTTTGCCTCTCTTGAGGGAAAGGCTCCTTTTTTGTGAAAACAAAGAAAAATAAAAGAAAGTCTTCACAAACTGTAAACTATTTTTGAATTGAAACACAGTAGCCTGCCCTCCTGCCTCATTCATGATCTGAACACAGGACTTTAGAATTCAAATGTGTGGTTCTTCTCTCTTTCTTTGGCTCAGCTCAGTTGCAGTTCATTCATCTGAACAATAATAAATGACAATGACGTCTTTGACAGTTTCCTGTTGTTGGATAAACTTTCAGAGCGAGAACAATGTGATTGTCAGAGCTCATCTAAATGGAACTGGTGAAAAGAAGTTTTGAGTATTGATCTGAAAAGTTGGCAAAGTCTCGTTCAGAAGATTAGAAACTCTTTTAAAATGACAGCCCTGACAGGGATGATTGACTGACATGGATATGGCTCAGAAACGCACATCCACAGAGTAATTACTGGCTGAACTTTGGATACCAGTGCAGGATACTCCGGATTCAGCAGAGTTGAGAGTTATTTGCAAACTGGGCTTTTTCCTTATTTGAGTTGTAGTTTATCATATGAACTTTACTAATTGAGTTAAATTCTCGAGTCGTCATGGTGTTTTGGTTTATTATTCTAGGCTCATGCTTCATGTTCAGTACATGTTTTTGGTTCTGTGTTTAGCTACTACTTTATTTTGTTAATGTTCAGCTGTGTGTCATCACCCTACTTTTATCCATTATCCTGATTACCCTCTCTGTGTATAAATAGTCCCATCTCACTTTAGTGACTTTTTTAGCTTTTATGTTCTCTCCCCATGTTGTGGATTTCTGTTGGCTACAGTTTTAGACTCTGTAAAACCTGCATGTCCAGTTCAGTATGTGGGTCCTAACTCAATCCATTATGAAAGCTTGAGACTGACAAGTCGCTACCATATGACCGTGCAGTGTGCTTTGGTTTTTAGTTAGTCTTTCCTTGTGATGCTTTGTGATTTAACCTAGTATTTTATAACATTTTACAAGCTACACATACAAAATACACATCATCAAGTATGTATCTTAGAAATACTAGAATTGATGTTATAAAGCCAGACTGTAAATAATAGCTCAATTTAGTCAAGATTAATCACAATTCACATATTATTGTAATGTTTATATTTCTATCTTAATTTTTTTAAAATGTATCTCTGATAAAAGAAATAAAATCGTAAATAAAAATCAAATATATATTTACACGATACAGTATATGCCATCATGCACCATGTACGTGCTCTCTTACACATTAACACACCAGACCTTACACACATCTATCATGCAGCCTCGATTCCCACCTGTCATCTTTCATCACCTTGAGTAGTCATTAGCAACAGTTGCCTCAGCAGCCGTTGCAACGTCATGCTGCTAAGACACAATGAGCAGTGTAATAGTGAGTGATTTATTACATTTCATCCACTAACCAAATCAGAATAAAATAACAGTGTAACACACGTGGTCTGTTTAGTCGGTCTCTCTCTTGAATGTTTCTGGAAAATTGTATCTTTTTATCATTTTATTTCACTGTTCACTAAAACATTAAATGTTAATGAAAATGTAACCATTTTGCTACATGGTCTTAAAGCCAGACCGATTGGAACATTAGCTCTAAAATGCTAAAGGGAGCAACAATGCATTTTGAGTGGAAGTTTTTGTCTGTAAGAAAAAGAATATGTTAGTTTAGCTTTCATTTTGAAAAGGTTCTTTTGGCCACAAACAGTCCTTAAACAAGACCAGTTTTAAAAGTATTTTTAACTTTGGGATAATTGGCTTTTTTCCCCAAAGAACAATCAACAAAAGATCAGCATGGGTCCACCTAAAATGAAAGACCTAATATCAGACCCTTGACCTGTACACAGATATATTTTATACACTCAGTGGAGCACACATGGTGCCCTTAGTCATGTTACCAAAACGTGTAATAAATGGATTTTTAAGCTGAAATGGAATAGAGGGAAACAGTCATGCCCTGTTAGATCAAGAAAAGAACAACAAAAAAAAAAGTAATGCTAATGCTAATTTAGAATTCTTTAACAAGCTGGATGGAGAACCTGAAAAAACTTGTAATGTAACATTACTTTTTAACATGAAGACTATGCTAATCTGTGACTGTGTCTCCCGGCCAGGTTTGTGTAAAGCGTCTCTAAGTTCTGCAGAGGTCTGGGTCCCTGTGTTAGAATAGCAGAGGAAGTGTTTGCACACATAGACTTCATTTATGCATCTGCCCAAGTGCATTTGCTCACTCATTCTTCTCACTCTTATTGTCAAAAGTCAGTCACAGCTGATCAGCTTCTTCTGCTTGACCAGTTGCTGTTGTGGTTCTCCACAAAGTTTTTCATTCCGGGTTCAGATAGACTACACAATCTTGCTGTTGGTGATGTTTTATGCATTGGAGTGTAGCAGGTAAAGAACAAGCTGGTGTGCTGCTCTGTCAAGCAAAGGTCATTGCTAACTACTTAACAAGATAATATGTGAAATGGAAACTCTCTGAAGAGGCAGCTAATTGCTGTATTTCTATTTATTTGTTATCAAGTAGGCCTCGATTTTATTTGCAAATGAGGACGTGTTATATGGTATTATTTAATAATTATTTTAAATTAGCATGGGTAAATCTGATATAACCTAGCTGTAACTCCAATCCTCCCCCCAAAATTGTGATGTCCCGCACACTTGCTCTTTTTCACCTGCTGTCCTGAGCATTTACCTGCCAGCAACTACCAGCTTCCTGGGAGCTGCCCAGTATAATCAGAGTGCTCCACTGCTGGCTACTGAGAGCTCTGGGGCAAAGAAGTCATGTTTTAAGGTTATTTCACATCAGGTCTTCTCACCTCTCTGTTTGAAAAAAATGGTGCTCTAAATAGTTTTACTACAAGAAAATTGTACCAGTATCCAGACACGAGACTAACCTAAAAAATGACATGTCAAAGGAGGAGAAATCTGTTATGGTTAGACTGGCAGTGGATGGCACTGATTGCAGATATTATCAGCCAGAGAGAAGCTAATGTTCCTTTGCCTAACATGAGTCATGCATTGTCAGATTTTGTCAGTCAAGAATGACCAGAAAGGGTCAGGTCAAATCGATTTTAAACAGACATTGAAGAAATTCAGAGAATATGTATACCGCATTGGTGGAGTGAAGACAGGTGAGATAGAAAGGTGGGTTTTACTTGACGGTGAATCCAAAACTGAGGCAAAGAAAGAGACAGAACTGGGAAGAAGTATGAGTGAGAGTGATAAGGATGTATAGAGTGGAGAAGAGGATACTGAAGTTAAAGCAATATAAATAATGGAAATAAGAGAAGGTGCATCAGATGTTGATGCTGCTATGAAGACTGCAAATGTAGGATTTGATTTAAAGATCAGAAACACAAGCAACTAATAATAGAATCCAGTAAAGGTCACAGTGTAACAATGTAAAAATATCGTATGTGCAACAAACTACTCGAGACATCTCAGAATGGTCTTATGGGGCTCTGTAGACAGAAAATGTCTTTTCACTAAAGTAATTAAATCACAATAAACCTGTGGACTCATTATTTAAGCATGGAGAAGAAAGAATGTTTTGCAGGGTGGAGTTGAGACAGGCTCTTGGTGGCAGGAAAGAGTTACCAGAGGACTAGGTACAGCTGTGGAGGAGAGGGAACCTGTGAAGAAGATATCTGGTGAACCCTCTGGACAGAGGAGACCTAGTGGTTGAATGAGGAAGTATTGAGAATTGGAGGTAGTATAGGATGTGGGCTGTGAGGGCAGCGGGGCATTATTAATTGAAGACACCAGAGACTACTGTTATCCATGAAAATCTCAGTTACAATGCAGCTTCCCACCACTTGGTGGGAGTTGTTTAATCAGCCTCAATAAGCAAGCAGAAGAAGACACGCTGCCTGCCGTTTGCAGTTAGCAAAAGATATGGAGAAGTTCTTAAAACACAAAACTGAAGATGGAAGTAATAACCCCTCCTCCCAAAAGGCAAAATTGTTGCGGAAGAACAACCCTGACTTCCTGAAATATGGGTTTGTGAACGGAGGAAACGAGGCGGACCTGAGAGCCCAATGTGTGGAGTGTGGACTCATGCTACCCAACGAAGCACTGAAGCCTTTGAAATTACAACGGAATCTCAAAACCAAACATCCCATGCTTGCAAGAAAGCCGGTGGAATATTTCAAGAGAAAACAAAACACTTTGCTGATGCAGAAACTGTCTCCTGTGCCACTGACTGGTAACTCAAAATGTGCTTTAAAAGCTAGCTACGTCATACCAAGACTTGTGGCACAAAGTCTTTCACTTTAGCACAGGAGTTGATTTTGCCTGTAAATATGTGCCGTGAGATGATCGAAGAGGCTGCTGCAAAGCTACTGACCATCCCACTCTCAAACGACACTGTGAGACCGTATCACGGACACGGCCTCGACAGACAGCATCAGCTTCTGGAAAGAATAAAAAGTAGTCAATTTTTCTCTTTTGCAACTAGACAAGTCCGCTGGTGTCGCGAATGGTGCATTGCTGCTGGTTTTTGTTCGTTATCGCTGGGACAGCAGTTTGCATGTAGACATGCTGTTTTGTGGAGAGCTACCAACACAAGCCACGGCCTTCTTCCATTCACAACTTCATATCTGTGAATCAGGATTTTCCATTGTGGCCACATCCAAGACCAAAGCCTGAAACAGACTCAGAGCAGCACTGGAAGCTACTCTGAGAGTAAGCCTTTCCCCAATTCCACCCAGAGTGGATCTGATCGTGTCTCAGAGGCAGACTCAAGTGTCTCATTAAGAGGTGAACATACAAGGGGAGATGCAGCTTGCCAAAAAAAAAGGACTGTTGTGACTGTTTGTTGTTGTTAATTTGTCTCAAATATAAAGAGTAACTTCTGGTTCTGCCAGTGAAAAAAGGTTTACTGCTGAAGCAACGTTTAAATTCACTCACAGATTATGAGGCTATATTTTCATTTGGACAGTTTATTTATTTATTCATTCATTTAAATAGAAAATTATTTTGATAGTATTTATTTTATCACCACATTATTTATCCAATTTCTATTTTTCCCTTTTTTTTTGTCTCTTTTGCTGTAGTAAAATTGAATTATTAATTATTTTTGTGTTACTAAGCCTGCCTTGAGCCTTTCAATTTATTTCAATTTTTTGCTGTGGCAACCCCTAAAGGAGGCAGTGGAAAGAAGACGATGAACACATGCACACATACTACTACACACTCCGATATGCATTCACTGAAGGGAATGTCTGCTGGACAAAGCAGGCCTGTTCCTTCACTTTCTGTACATTTATTGTTCCTTAAACCTTTCTTGTTCTTTTCATTTTCTCCATCTTGGTATCCAGAGTGAATATGCTGGTACTTCAGGAACTTAAAAATTGCTGCTCTTTGTAATTCCTGTCTTAAACTTGTAATCCGCCATTTGTATATAGTTGTGGCCCAGCTGTTACTTTTCAATTTGTTTAAATCAGTTATATTCCCATTATATTATAGATCTAAATATTCAATTTTGAAAGGCCTCAGTCTAAATTTGCAATTAATTCAGTGAACTCCTTTCCTAATGTCACAGCTCCATATTGGCATGACTAAATCAGAATTAATCAATTAAACTTGATAGCTGTCAGCAGTCATCTGATTCAACGCCCCATGACGGAAAAGCACACCATGAGCAAAACAATAATAATAATAATAACAAAAAAAAAAACACACACACAAAAAATGGGGAACACCTCCACAGGGAGGACATTATTGCTTGTATGCTTCTCCACAGAGGGCCAATTAGATGATGTACACACTCACTTGGCAAACACAGTTGTAGCTGATAGCAGCTGCAGTCCATGCAGGGGTTCCAGCTCCAGTGGCTGGCATCGTGTGTGCTGGCTCATGCACTTGGCTTTATTTGTTAAGGCCAACATTGTTTGCTTACTTTTTGTTAGCTGCACAAGCTTAAATATGCTTTTTTTCTTTTTAAACAAGTATCTCAAGCTTTTGTATTTCGTTATTAGTATATATGTTATACTATTAGTTAGTTTCAAGAGTGGACTTTTATTATTTGTGTTTAGTTTCTATAGATGGGAGTGAGATGAGCAGAGGCTGGCCAACGAGCCAGGAGTAGTTGTGGTTAACAAGGAACAGAAAAGGGAAAAATGATAGAATACAAACAACACTTTCAGAAGGCAAGTATACACCCATTCTCAATACACATGTGCACCAATATACACCAATGTCACTTGATGTCCGTAAAGAGTCTACAAAATGGGCAAAACACGACCTATCCTAGTCTTAGCCATTAAAGGTTATTTGGCCATAATGCAACACATGGTGGCAGAAGGGTGAGGACCTGATCACTTAGTAGTAGTCAATGAGTTGCAAACGAGCTCCTCTGTGTAATGCATCGCAGTGACGCATCCAAGGTCCAGGTCTGCTATGCATAATTGAATGCCCGCCGACCTTAATGACCTGAAGCAACCTTGTAAAGAAGAGTGAGCCATGATATCTCCACTAGCTTTGAGAAACTTATGGTGGTTCTACAAGCTCATGCGGTGTACTTAGCTTTCGACACACTCTGCTTCTGCTGTTTGACTTTGACTTCAGTAAATAATTAGTTTAATAATTGTTCAATAAATAATGAGACAGTGTATTATGTCATGTGTCATGTAAAAACAGTTAAACATCTGTCCAGTAAATATCTAATATATTTAATGAACTTGTTAGCTAATTTAAACATGGTAAGAACTAGATCATTTTTCTTATTTCCTTAAGTGTAAAACCTCAGATTTGAAGTAAAGTGTGCGCTCTTTTTACCATGACAGTGTATATTTTCTTTATTTTGTTTTTATCAGTAGGAGGGATTTTGTATTTGTGTCGATAGATGAAGACTTAAATAAATAATAAAGGGCAAAATACAACATGGATAGTATGAAATATTCTAAAACTCATGACAGCAACTGGAGAAAATAAGAGCAAAAAGGTAAATAAACTGACGCTGACACCAACAGACGTGTGAAGATCACTCTGTAATCATTTGGCAGGGCACTGTGTTCTCACTTGAGAGAATAATGGGCACAAATATACATATGCTATCCAAAAATGTCCAGAAAATAGAAGCACAGGAGCATACACATAACACTTTACATGCAAAAGGCGTATTTAATTGGGATATTAAAGGATTACTGAACTTTGAAACTATTTTGCTCTGTGAGCAGTCAAACTTGACAGTGTTTCTGTGGCTTCACAGGTGCCATTAGTCGTCAGTGGAGCTCAACAGGTAATGTCTTTGTGATTGACTAAATTCAACGTGCATTTCAAAGTATGCATCAGTGTCTTTTAACCCTTGACACTGGTTATGTTGTGTAATTAGCAATGTCAACTCACAAAGTTGGTTAAGAGCTATAAAGCCAGTAGTTCGAATGTGATTGAAAGCATCCTTCATGCTCCATATCATTTTGGTAATTATGTGGTCGCCTCTTTCAGTGACATTTACAGAGTTTCACTGTCAAAGTCACACAAGAGGCTTCAAGAAAGTAAAGGCGCAGGCTTGTAACAAACCATCTCTAAAATAACAACACTGCATCACACTGACAAGCATGTAGCAAGTGTTCCAAATAATTGTCTTTTTGACCAGAGTGTCCAACAGATAAATGATCTTTGATCTGGTTTTTCAGTTTTCCTTCTGCTCTACTGTCTTTAAAGAAAAGTACATAAGATGGGATAAAAAGACATGTGTCATAAAGATAAAACTTTACTGTGACTTTACAGATTACTCTTATTTAAAACACCCAATTCCAAAAAAGTTAGGAAGCTGTGCAAAGGGTAAGAGGAAACAAGATGTGCAAATCTCAAAATCCCAAATTTTATCAACAATAGAAAATAGAGATCATATCAAATGTTTCGATATGTTATTATTTCATGATAGATTTGATGGCAGTAATGCAACTCAAAAAAGTTAGGACAAGGCAACAAAAGCATGAAAAAGTAATTGGTACTACAAAGACACAGCTGGAAGAACACTTCGGACCCAATTAGGTTACTAGCAACAGGTCAGTAACATTGCTGAGTACAAACATAAAGTATCTCAGACATGGGCAGAGGTTCAGCAATCTGCAAAAAACTGTAGCTACAAATTGTGGAATAATTTCAGAATAACATTCATCAACATGAAACTGGGAGAACTTTGAAAATATCATCATCTACTGTATATGGCATCATTAGATTCAGAGAATCACTGCTCACAAGGGACAACGTTGAAAATGATCTCTAGGCCCTCAGGTGGCACTGAATCAAAAACAGGCAGGATTCTCTCATGGAAATCACTGCACTGGCTCAGGATCACTTCCAGAAATCACCGTCACACACAGACTACTGTGCCACCCACAAATCCAGGTTAAAGCTCTAGCATGGATTTGTGAACACAATCCAAAAGCTCTGCCATGTTTTCTGTGCCACAGCTCATTCAAAAAGGTCTGAGCCAAAGTGGAAAACTGTGGTCAGACAAATTGAAATCTGAAAGATATGGATGGTCGGGCTGAAGTATAGTACTTGATGTACTGTAATGCAAAGGTGCATATCACTGATAACAAACTGTTGGCAACATTTTTCAAAACCCATTCACACATCCACTTATATGCCATACTCTCAGTGGATGCTACTGCATAAGAAAAAGCTGCTCCTGACACAAAATGCACAATATTTTAGCTGCTTCATTTTATGAACGCTGTGCTTTATGTAAGTGTTGTCACATCCACTGATTTCAAAAAGAAGTGGAGCAGAGAGGATTGGGATGACAGACAGCAGTATGTGAGAGATAGGCACAGTAAGAGGACGCAAGGGAACGATAACAGGACAGAAATGGAGTGACAGCCTGTGAGAGCAAGAAAGAATAACGGTGAATGACGGAGAACGAGAGAAACTGTGAGAACGCAGGAACTAAAGAGCCAGGCTTTCATGTGTTCACTGCCCATTGTTGCCAGGCAACTGTTTGACCCTGTTTGGCTATCATGTGAGAGTGTGCGCACACTCCCAGCACACGCAGGAACATAAAATTAACTATATCACGAAAAATCCATCAACACCTCCACTGAGAAAAACTGTCTTCTCTCATTACAACTAATTACGTAAGCAGTGAGAGGAAGAAATACGGAGACAGTGTGTGACACTGCATCAGCTCACAGCGGAGGCTATTGATCCAATTAGGCTTGACATCTTCTCCTCAGAGATACTTCAGCAATCCATCTAACATACACCCATTTCTTAGCTCTTTAACAGCCTAACTGTTTTTGTTAAACTGTAAGGACAAAACACATCTTTCAGTAGAGCAATATAAACGATAAAGAGACAAATGAGCAGAAAACAAAGCTGTACTGATGCACGAACCTTATACAACTACAGCGCTCAGCAAATTTATTAGACCAAAGTCCAACGTCAGGTTTATGCCAGGGCTACACTAACTAACAGTATCGGTAATACCAAAATTATGTTTAATGTTTCTGTAAACCACCAGCATGCACACGCTGTTTAATCAAAATTATTTCAGTACAGAACTATAATTTGAAAAATGACAGTTATTTACTTCCTGAACAGAAAAAACAGCTTTAGTGGTTTAATATTATTTCTGACTTCACAGAGAAGTCCAGTGTGCCGGCTCAAATTTGCACATCTAAATTTGTCATTTGCTCCATAAATAGCAATGTCAGTTTTAGGTTTTTAGGTTAACAGATCGGTAAAATATATATGTTTTCTTGTTCTTCTGAGAGGTGCTCTCATAAACTTGTTAGGCACTGTATTTCACTGGGGACAGATGAAGCCAACTCTGAATTTTTCCTTTTCACAAGGTGGAAAAGGAAAGTCTGTTAGGTTGAGACTATTACATTCATTTGATGGGTTGCCATGGAATTTTGTAAATGGTCTCCCGAGGATGACATTTACAGGTTATGTCTGAGATTAATGAGATTTCCAAATAATTGCCACTTTGAATAGAGAACTGTCCTTTCTAATCTACCATCACTTCAAAGTCCTTTAGCACAATTATACATAATTCAGAATTTTCACCTGACTGCCAAATCACACTACCTTTAAATGCTGAACTAGTCATTTTTTAAGCATTTGTTTCATTACTTATGGAGTTTAGAACCTAAACAGGTGGTATAACCTCAGAACAAACAGATGTCAATTTCTCCAATTTAGTGTGTCAAGACTAATGGTTAAGTTTCAGCCTTGCAGCAGAGCAAGTGCTTTGTGTTGTGTTTCAGCTGCGGTCAAGTTAAATGCATTTTGAATCACGTCTCATTATCCCATTGGGGATTCAGTTATGGTCCGACTCTGCTTAGGATTACTATGTAAGTGTACTTGCTTGGGTTGATATCAGGATCAAGCAGCAAACTCAGGAGCTAAAAAAGCTGAAACCAAGGCCAAAAGCTGACAATATAAAAACAGTGGCCTCTTGATGGTAGATCCAAACGGGAAACCACCCATGTAGACAACAATGTTAAAAATGTCCATTTTAACAGCATGTTTACAGCCAGATACAAAAAGTGATACTATTGTGCATTGGTAGTACCCTCATCCATTATCCAGTGGGTACATTTTGGATAGTGACAAGGCTTAAAGTTGGGGTGTACCTGCTTCTATTGACAGGTGTGCCAGTGGAACTGAATCTCTTGGCTACATTTATAGTGTTTTAATTACTTGAGTTAAAATAAAATTAGCCTTCCGTGACAAATGGACTGTAACAGTTTGTGCTTCACTTTGGTGACTGAACTTATTTTATTACACTTTTACTTGCATTTATTATTTATTTATTTATATCAGTTTACTATCAGTCCCACCTAAAATCAGTATTTATTCCTTGAACTTCAAATCATCAATAACCACAACAGCGTAAGGGGGAAACCTTGGCTCCTGGCACAAGGAGCCCACCATATAAACATAATTAGGACAGAGGCTTTAAATGAGGCAGATTATAATAAAAATACTAAGAACTGAAGAGGAAATCAAGCACAACAGTACACAACACATTCTCTCTATTTGTTGCTTGTGGTACCCAGAGACTATAGTAAACATCAAACCAGATTTAATCTAGAGTTATTTTCCAACAGCGCCTCAAGATTTCATCTATAGTATATTCCTGCTAGACTGATTGTCCATCTGCCTCTGTTTCTGTTTCCAGCACTAATCCTATATTGTAGCTGTGTTTTCAAACATTTTCAGAAGGCACAGAGCAGACAAGGCCAACAAGTAAGCAGAGAAATAGACAGTCAGTAACGGAAAACCATGACATGATCAGCATACTATTGGCTACCTATTAAGCACACAGTTTCCAGTCATTGCTATAACATATGCAGATGCAGAACCCATACATGGAGGGGGCCACAAGCTAATGTACTAATAATGCATGGTTTGGAGATGGTAGTACTGAAAAAAGACAGAAGGTAGTTGATGATGTTAAGATTTTAAATTGCAGAGACCAGGATGGACACAGAGAGACAATACTGAGATGGTTTGGACATTTGCACAGGAGGGATAGTGGATATATTAGACAAAAAATGTTAATTAATGGAAGTGCCAGGGAGAAAGAGAAGAGTTCACAGAGGAGGGTTATTGGATGATTTACAGTAGTGAAGGAAGACATGCAGAGGATGGATGTCAAAATAAGAGGACAGGCTGCAATGAGGTAGATGATCCACTGTGACTCTTACAGGTATCAGCCCAAGAAGAAAAGGAAGATGTCAGCTTTAAATAACCAAAAGTCATCAAAGGTCACTTCCTCCTTACCTTTCCTGCCCTCCTTTTCTCACATCTTTCTCCATCTCTGACTGAAGTTATCACACATTATTGTGTGTTATTTGCTTGTTTGACAGTATTTTTCACAAACCTGCCATCTGATTCATTAACTAATAAACTAAGGTGTTAGAATAATGTTCCAGATCACTCCAGTCTGCTTCAACCTGTGCCTAGGCCAGCGCTTCGTCAAAGAAGGTAAAAAAGGCTCAATGATAGCTGATATGATGTATTATCATATCAGCTATTCCACAAAAGGATCTGATGTTCAGTGCACTTCCATGTGGCATCTAGTTGTTTGTGGCATTTTTGTACCTGGAGTTCATGATTTCAGGTTCTTCCCAAAATTCCTGCAAGAATACAAGGTTATGTGCACACGATTATTTCACTGCCTCTATTGAAAATTACTACACAAGTTTAAAGTCACGCTAGCAGCTCCGTGAGGCTGTACTTAGTGTTGCATAACAAGTGTTTTAATAGAAGGTAATTTAAAATTTAATATTCAAGCACTAATGTTAGTAGGGTGATTTTCATAGACTTGACAGAGCTTCTCCTGATGCAGCACAGTTATTTAACAGGCTTTGTACTACTTACATTGATTAAAACTACTCTGTGCAGGTCCATGGAGTGCCCTTGCAATTAATTCACCTTCACCTTTCTATAATCTTTTCCCCCATCATTACTGCCTGCAACTTATTATTTTAATGGTACTAATTGGCAATATGCTGCAGATCCAATACAGTGCGAGTTTCCCAAAATGTTAACGAAATGTCTGCTATTTATTTGCTTTCCTGTTCCGGTAATTGCCAATCAAAACAAGTGAGGAAGGACTACAAACAAACATGGTGTCATAATGTACCAGTAAGCTGTATAAAAATGATATTTATAAGACTTTTAGGTAATAAAAATGGAGAAATATTTAAAAGCATAGAGATGGCTGCAGACAGAAAAGCCGTGTACATAAGATGAATGCAGGTAAATGTGCTGGAAAGGTTTTTGTTATTTTTATGAAGGCACCTGTGTGAATGTGTTGCTTATGTTACCTCAAGGGTTACTACAAACAATGCTTCTTTTGGTAAATGGCCTGTATTTATATAGCGCTTTACTAGTCCCTAAGGACCCCAAAGCGCTTTACATATCCAGTCATCCACCCATTCACACACACATTCACACACTGGTGATGGCAAGCTACATTGTAGCCACAGCCACCCTGGGGCGCACTGACAGAGGCGAGGCTGCCGGACACTGGCGCCACCGGGCCCTCTGACCACCACCAGTAGGCAACGGGTGAAGTGTCTTGCCCAAGGACACAACAATCAAGACTGTCCAAGCCGGGGCTCGAACCGGCAACCTTCCGATTACAAGGCGAACTCCCAACTCTTGAGCCACGATCGCCCAAAAAGACTAATTATAAGATTTGTCTTTATTTGTGCTGCTTCAGAGAGAAACAACAGAGAATAGTTTGAAAAAGGGGAAAGATTTGCTCAATCAGCCAGTTTGTGAGAGAAAAAACCCCGTTGTGGATGCACATGTTTTTACATGTTGGACAGCATGCTGATTCAGTGGTTGCTAAGAACCCTGCTGAGATGGAGGAACTATAAAGACATGGAGATTTAACAGAGATGTCTTCAACTAATTAACTGCTGCAGTTTGCAATCCCTCCAAACTTCTCAGGATTGACGCAGTCCAGCAGTACAGGAGTACGAGGAGGAAAACAAGTTCAGGGCAAGCTCTTGGTTTTTAACTCTGTGTGAAACACTGAGCAGGGAAGAAAAAGTGAGGTAGATGAGAGTAAATAATACAGGAAGAGAGGTGCGCATGTGGTGAAACACTACATTAAGTTCAGTGTCTGAGATTTGTCTGTTTACCCCTTTGGTCTTCCTCTACAGGGAACATCCATTTCTCTATCACCTTCCCAAAACCTGCCTGATTCCTTCCTCTGAGGCTTAATAGAAGACGAAGAAGCGTTAGTGTCCCTCATCAAAAGAAATGAACTGGGCCAAAACACAGCAGCAGGAAATTCAGCGGCAGCAATGAGATTAGAGGAGCAGCTTTTGCCCACAAGGTTGTTTGTTTGAATTTAGAGCACCTGAAATTTTTAGAGTACTTCCATAACAGCTCTCGGGAAAAGAAATGTACCCTTCTGGGGGGGGGGGGGGTCTTATGTTTTATGCTGACATGTAAGTTTTAGTTATTATTGTGCACCAGTGGTGTCTTGTAGATCGAAGTTCTATGTGAGTGGGCTCTAAAAGTAATTTGTGCCATTGTTCGAGTGGACTTACAGAGACATAACCAGCTGGTGGGTGGATGTTGTCCATATTTATCAGCCAGTAAATTGAATGTACATTTCTCTGAGCAACCTCAGTCTGCTATGGTATCAACCAACTCACCATAACAAGCATTTCAATAATATTTTGTCACACCTACAGGATAATCTACGGAATTTCATACATTTAGATACATTATAACAGAAAATAGTTCCACAGTATTGAAAACTGGATTACTAAACACTGGCTAACATGCAATTGGTGTAACAGAATATAATGTGCACTCACTTTATTAGGTACACCTGTTCTCTTGGCAGTAATTCAGTGCCTTTAGAGAAATAGGTACAGTTAAGACAATCTGCTGATGTTCAAACCAAGCATCTGAATATGGAAGAAAGGTGATTTAAATTAATTTCAGAAACTGTTGACTTTCTAGGATGAGATGGAGCACCACCATCTCTGGGGATTAAAGGGAAAGATCCAAAAAGGAAAAACTATCCATTAAGCAACAGTTCTCTAGGTGAAAATGCCTCAGTGATGCTGGAGGTGAGAGAACGGGATGTCCAGACTGTTTTGAGCTGAAGGCAACAGTAACTCAAGAACCATGGGATGCAGAAAATCATCCAATGAATGCACAGATCATCCAATCCTGATAGGTTCCAACAGCAGATGACCACACCAGGTATCACCTATGTCAACTAATAATGGGAAACTAAGGCTGCAATTCCAAAATTGGACAATATCTCAATTTCTTCTGCAACATTCAGGCGGTAGAGTAAACAACTTGAAAGTGTGTCTCACCTCATATCAGTGATTCAGGCAGTGGTGTAATCATTTGGGGATATTTTCTTGGCACACTTTGGGCCTTTCAAACACAGATCTAGCACAGTTAGTTTAGTCTTTAACATCTGTACTGAATGAAAAAAAGGGTCCAGGGCTGCTCAACAATGCTTGGGCCATAATTGCTAAGCCATTTGTATGCCACTTAAGGTTCAAACGCAGAATAACTAGCAGTCGGTTTACCTAATCTTTGCTAAAAGTTGCTTGGATAAAGTTTAAGAAGACTGGCCTACATATGTTGGATGTAAATCCAAACCTTTTTAGTTTATTCTCAACTTAACTGTTATTAACTTTGCCCAAGCTTTGCTAAAAATGCCATTCATGCTTTTTGTCATATTTGGTCCATATGCATTTTTTTACCGCATGGACCATTTTAGAGTCATAACAGTACTGCATTTTGCCAAAGTGCCACAAATATAATGGTGATATCCTTGAGCCATCAGAACAAGAAATGGCCCATATCTACATACTGTCTGAGAGACTCCAACTGTCATGCAATTATATTCAACTTCATCTTAAGTACCT
The DNA here is from genome assembly GCF_041146795.1 of Maylandia zebra. Lineage (NCBI taxonomy): Eukaryota > Metazoa > Chordata > Actinopteri > Cichliformes > Cichlidae > Maylandia > Maylandia zebra. The sequence continues at coordinate 8,038,924 of NC_135174.1, read as the reverse complement.
TTTATTTCTTTAGAACTAGTTAGGTACCAATACAATCAGATTGATGTCAACTCTGATATTAGTGTCCAACACTAAAAACAAATAACAGATTATTGATCTTTTTCTGTCAGAGACACTTATTATACAATGAATTAAAGTCAAAGATTGAAACTTCTCTGAAGTTTCTTCTGATGAAAGATAAATCACTTTTGTCATAAGCTTTTCTTAAAACCTTTATTTATAGATTTATTTTGGTCTGTTTTCAATTATAAATGTTTAGAAATGTGTTTTTAACTCTCTCTTATCTTAAAATCTGCTTTGTTGAGCATTTCATTATGGCTGACTGGTAAGTTCTTTAAAAAAAACCCTTATTATAACAATTAGAGACACAAGGTCAGACAGGATTTTCTTTTTTTTATTCATGAGAATTCAGTAACGGGTACTGCATCTTAAGCAGTGACTTAATGTAATGTACAGGTATATGATGTGGCTGCAGCATGCATTAAGATTTCCCTTTGATCACAACTATGGCATCACTGCCCCCTCATTATAAGAGATTGGGCAAACGCTACAAATGACATAACCTAAGGTCTGTATTTAATGAAACACGTTTTTTTTTACGGAAAGACATCAATTCCTGACAACTACAACTATACCATTCTGGAACCTGCAGCATACTGTGTTCTGAAGAATTCACACGTAATCCCATTTGTCATTTCAAAGTAAATCTAAAAATTTAAACTGAAGCACTAACAAAATAGAGGCACACTTTGATTCCTCCCAATCTCAACTGAATTATTTAGGATGCTATGCATTAAGCATGAATGTGTATTTGTGAATACATGCATCTTTGAATCGAAACATGCTTACCAAGGGCTTTTTGCCACTTCAAATGCCTGGAGAGGAGCAGGAGGCAGAGAACTGATCTATTAAACATGTCCAACTTGTGCAGTTGGAGAAATGCATCTACTAAAGCAGTGTTTCCCAACCATTTAATTTTAATTAATTGGTCCAAAAATACAATTTAATAATTACTACAAGTAATAAAATCATTGTTGGGCATCTGTGCTTTCAATGCAGTGACTGGTAGAGTAATTACTCTTTTATGTCAGTGGGTGGCAGTGGGTAGCGCAATATCACCTTGTTAAGTTAAGACACAGTTAGTGATGCGCGCTTTACATGGCAGCTGCAAGACGTACAACAAAGGAAAAACTGCGGACTACGAACTGTGCCCTGGACAAAATTCTAATCCAGAAGAGCCTAGTACCAGTGGTAGTCAAAAGACAGCAAAAACGGTGAGCTCGAGGCAATACAGTGAAAGTTATCTTTTGTTTGGATTTACTTTTCACTGGAGATCGGACTGCACCGACTCCGTTATGTTTCAGCTTTTATGCTCCTTATATCTGGAACAAACTCCCAGAAAGCCTCAGATCAGCTGAAACACTCAGTTTATTTAAATCCAGGTTGAAGACTCACCTGTTCTCAGTTGCATTTGAATAAAGCACCAAATCCGCACTTAAGCTTAAATGTCAAAACTTACATTTTAACTACTGATTTTATCTACTGTTCGGATTTTATCTGTTTTGATTTTATATACTGTTTTGTTTGTTTGTTTGTTAATTAGTTAGTTTGTTTTTTTTGCTTGTTTTAATCAATTTTAAATCATGCTTTTTATTTGTTTTTGTTTCTAATGTCTCTGTAAAGCACTTTGAATCACCTTGTTGTTGAATTGTGCTATACAAATAAACTTGCCTTGCCTTTGGTGTGTGGAGAAAAGCTCTCAAACAGTGCCATGGTCCCAAGCAAGCTTAAACGCCTGTATGTCTTTCTTCAATTCCTGCCAGAATATCATCTTTGTGTTCATCTAGACAGGCCCAGGTTTCACACTGAGTGAGTATAAACAAACTGAGAGACTAACTTGCCATTATATGTACTGTATTAGGCTACAATGTGTCATTTTGGAGCAAGTTTGGTTGGTGGTGTATAAAATGTGCCGCGACTCAAAAAAGGTTGAAAAACACTGTACTAAAGCTAGTAGAGCGAAAGATTGGCTCATTCTGTTTTAACCAAGAAACAAAACATGATCAATCCAAATTGTACCAACGATTAGGTATTCATAGCCACAGGTGTGGCATTGGTATGAATATTTCAAATAGCTCAATGAATCCAGCTGCCATCAGTTTCTTTCCTGTGCTATTGTCACAGATTTTTGTGTGATGTATCAAATGTATCAGCTGTGTCAACTACATTTTAGACAACACGGAAGTATACTAAAGTAAGGACACCATCATTCCCTACTGTTTATCAAAAGAATTAGTAAGCAAGCCAATGTCTTGCTTCTGCACTGCACTTTTATTGAACACTAATTACACAATAAATGTCATCAATCTCTTCATATTTTTGCAAGATGATAAATGTTGTATCCAGCATGGATGGAGGTTTTACTCCTTGGGGAAAAAAGTTAAAGCTCTCTGTTATGTAAGTAAAAGTGGAAATTTTTAATATGGCCATGTCAGGGATGGGGCCTTGGCCGGACAGCTCTAGAAGCCCAAAACACCTTACAATTGGGCAGCCTATAAGAACAAAGCTGGCATAAAGGGAGGGTAGCCTCAAATTAAGAGAAGCCAGAAAGTCTTGTTTCAGACACAAAATGAACTGAGAGGCTGGTTCATTTAGTTGATGATTAGTTGATGTGAACACTGTGCTGGTCTATCATTGTGAAGAAAAAGCTTAGCATAAAAGCAGAGCTGCTGATTTATCAGCCGATCTACATCCCTACCCTACGAGCTTGGAATAGTGACCCAAAGAACAAGAGTCTAGATACAAGGCAGAAATGAGCTTTCTCTGAAGGGTGGCTGCCCTCTCCCTAAGAGATGCAATGAAGACTTCATCCATTCAAGGGCATCTGAATTTGAATGTCTACTGGGCGAGCTGACAGCACGTCCTACAGAAAGGAATCCCTGAGGTAGATCAAGGGTAGACTGGACAGATTATGTTTCTAGGCTGGCCTGGGAATGCCTCTGCGTTCCCTGGGATTAGCTGGAGGAAGTGGCTAGAGATAGATACCTAACTTCTACCAGTAGTTTGTGTACTCTGCACACCTATGGTACCCTTTGCCGCATCCAAGAACGCAAAGCCTGCATATCGGAAGGCATTTATCTCAAACAAGCTGCATACACCTGGTAGCTGGGTCGGATCATGTTTAGACCATAAACAAAGTGCTCTGATGTATGCAGAACCAGACTGAGACCATCTCCTCCAAAGGGTCTTGGTGTGGTTGTTTAGATCCACACCTGAGTGCAAGCTGCAGTTTAAACCAAATAGACTAAACACTGCAGGTGTAAACACCCTGAAATATTGAATAATGCAAAGCTGCTATTACTCCAAATGGCCAAACTTTCTCTCTTTAAGTTGTCTTGGCTCAAGAACTAAATATTTAGACAAACTCAACATCAACTCATAAGTGGAACTATTAAAAAGTTGACTGACTCAGCATCTCAGGCACTACTAGCTCTTTTGCACTCACATTACACTACTATTCATACCACATATTCCCTTTCTTTATTATACACACTTGTAAACCACTGCACACATTAAACAATGATATCTGCAGGCCTACTTGTTGTTCCTAGAGTATTTAAAAGTAGAATGGGAGGCAGAGCCTTCAGTTTTCAGGCCCCTCTTCCGTGGAACCAGCTTCCAGTTTGGATTCGGGAGACAGACACTATCTCTACTTTCAAGATTAGGCTTAAAACTTTCCTTTGTGCTAAAGCATATAGTTAGGGCTGGACCAGGTGACCCTGAATCCTCCCTTAGTTATGCTGCAATAGACGTAGGCTGCCGGGGGATTCCCATGATGCATTGAGTTTTTCCTTTCCAGTCACCTTTCTCACTCACTATGTATTAACAGACCTCTCTGCATTGAATCATATCTGTTATTAGTCTCTGTCTCTCTTCCACAGCATGTCTTTTATCCTGTCTTCCTTCTCTCACCCCAACCGGTCGCAGCAGATGGCCCCGCCCCTACCTGAGCCTGGTTCTGCCGGAGGTTTCTTCCTGTTAAAAGGGAGTTTTTCCTTCCCACTGTTGCCACAGTGCTTGCTCATAGGGGGTCATATGATTGTTGGGTTTCTCTCTGTATCTATGAAGCGCCTTGAGGCGACTTATGTTGTGATTTGGCGCTATATAAATTGAATTGAATTGAATTGAATATCTCAAACATAATTTAAAAACCTCAGAGAGATGGTCAACGATTCTAATCCAAGTGATTTACAATACTGGATCAAATTACACCAACAACAAAATGTGCCACATTCTGCTATGCTTTACATGTTCATTCATTCTTCTTTGCCTTGTTTTATTCCATTCACTAATTCTTCTGTCACGTCAGCCACTCCCAACCATTAATCAGTTGATATTCTCCGTGTCTCTGCACATTTGCATCTACTTCCTTAATTAATCCAGTCATTATTTATACCGCAGGTTTACTGTTTACCCTTTATCTCATCTCTGGGATTTCTGCAGCAGTTCTCTGTAGTCTGTTTGCATACTGATATTGTGGAATGATAGCAATGCCTAAAATAATTTTACGCATTCTATATTGTGTACGAGTGTTCACAATGTTCAGTGTCTGGTAAAATGTTCATTGTTTAGCAAAATAGTTGGTGGTGAGCAACGATGTTGTTTTGATTTTTATGACCACAACTTTTGACAGCAAAGCCAGGCTGTTTTGATTGAACGTTCTCCTTCATATGCCTGACATTGTTACAGTGTAACTGTACTGTACTGGGCAATGAAATTATGTTGCACAAACCTGTGATTCTGGAGAAAATGGTGAGCATGCTCCTGGCTGCACTTCTCTGGGGTTAAAAATTGTGTACTGAACTCCTGTTTACCCACTATGTTGTAGCTGGAGACCCAGCTCTCATCCCCAGTGATGTGCTCTGACATGAAGGCTCGCTCAGTTTGAAACAGAAATTGATCTTTGCTCTCCTTGGCAGAACAGGATTCCTAAGAAAGTTGCATGAGAAGATAATCTCCAAGGGGAGACTGCAAACATCAGGTATGGTCTTTGAATTTTGACAAGGTTGAATTCACGGAAGGTCTTGATTCATTCAGCCCTTTGTCACGCGATGAACCAATGCAAAATTCATGTGGCACAACAGAGTTTTTTTTTTAAAAATGAGCTATTATCAGCTATAAATAAGATCTTTTTTGACAAGACTTCCAATAGACTGATATTGGCAGATGCCCACAGTTATGTGAAAAAGAAAGTTTTCACCTTGCAGACCATTTGCAGTAAATCCTTGCTGCGTCCGTGGGAATTAAAAAGGTAGCAGACAGATGCTGCTATTTGATTAACTCATCAGCAAGTATGACTACAGGACCACCTCTGGTCTGGAGTATTCAGATGTGTGGTAATACAATGCCACAATCTTCTCAGAAGTGGATGTCCCAGCAAATTCACTTCGAGGTCAACAGGCCTAAATGTTAAAGTTTGTAACAGCACCATTAGAACAAGACTGAGAAGTGTGGCTTGTATGGAAGGGTTTCCAGAAGATAGACTCTCTAAAAAGATTACTGCAGCATGGCTAAAATTTAAAAGCTGCATTTGAGCAAACCACACGACTTCTGGAACAATGTCCTCTGGACATATGAGAAATGATTGACCATAATGCACAGCACCATATTAGCACAAACCAAGCACCAGCGATAGTGGTGTGGCTGATTCGAGCTAGTTTTGCAGCCCACGGTCCAGAGCACTTCACAGTCATTGAGTTGATGATGAACTCCTCTGTTGATAAAAAATATTGTGGACTCAAATGTGGGGACATCTGTCCAGCAGCTAAAGGCTGCTGAAACTGGGTCATGCAAGAAGACGGTGATCCCCAAGAACAGCAGCAAATCTATAAAACATGGCTGAATCCAGACATCAGCCTCACTGAAGTAATGTGGTGGTATTTTAGGGAGCTGTGTATGAATGAAAACATAACTCAATCAACTCAACCAATCCTGAAAAGAATGATGTAAAAAACCTATGAAGTCATACAGAAAATAAATACCAGAAGTCACTTCTAGCAAAGACAATACTTCAAATTCATGAATCATGTGGCTATGCTACTCTTTAGGAATAATTAGCATGTTGTTGAAATGCAAATTTAAATGTCTGGTGTTGTGCTTAATTGTTCTGTGGAGGAAGTTCTTCTCTAAAAATAGAAGATTAATTCCCACCTCTGAACAGATGCCCATCTCAGCAATGGAAATGAAGCATAATTAAACTTCCAAGCAGCTATCAACCTGCTTGGGAGATTAGAATAAAGACAAAAATGTAATGCACACCTTCCACATTCATATACCACACATCTAAAGGACTGGAATGAGCTTTTGGTTTGTTCATCTTCTGTGATGACTAAAAGGACAACAACAACTGCTTCCAAAAAGTCAAAAGGTAAGATTTCAAATAAAGATAAAGCCCAAACCAAGAGGAAATATCCATAAATTAGTCAAGAAATTAAAAAAAGAGGTCCCCAAAAAAAAGAGCCCAAACACCAATCATCAGATCACCAAAGGACACTGAAAGATAAAGGAAGCATTGATTGAGAGGATGCATGTAATGCTAAAATAAAATATTGATTATAGCTTAAACATGAGTTTCTACACATGAACCTAAAGAGACATTTATCAATAGCTTTTGTCTGTAAAAGAATCATAAATAAAAGCAAAGCCTGACAAGGTCAATCTTTCAATAGACATGAACTGGAACCTTTCGAAAAGCTTTAAAACCGGGCACCCTAAATGTCTTTGAAAGTTTTTTGGAGTTGAACGCACTATTACTCTAGACATCTAACCAAGAGCGGTGTCTAAAGTATAAAAGAAAAAAGCTGTCAATCATCTTTTGTACAGCTTGCTTGCAGAAGCATTTGCTGATATCTACAGCATTTACACCTTCCTCCGCTCCTAACCCCATTAAGGTGAAGTTAAAGAAGACTCAGTGGCCTTGAATGCAAAAGAAGCCTTTAGATTTGAACCTATAATGACACCAGGAGCCCAGAGGCTACAATCATCTTCACCTCTGCAGCTGTTGTACTGTGCAGGAAGACAGGGATTCTGATATTAATCTAAAATAAAACATAGTTACTCTTTTGATCTGTTGTGAAATACTAGTACTGGGCAATCCTGCAGTTTCTTTATATTTTGCTAGAAAAATGGGAAATAAGTACAGCTTATTATTGAAACACCCAAAGCATAGTGTTCAAGGCAAAAACATACTAAAGAACTTGAAAATCACCATTTGGCAGGATGACTGCTATTCTTCAACACAGCCTGAACTCTCTTAGGCAAGCTTTATGTAATTTATTTCAGAAATAATTCTACAGACTTCATTTCAAAGCTTTTCTTTGGATGCTGGCAGGTTTTTTTTTTGTCTTTTTCATCATGACCTTTGAGGCATCTTTGTTATGGTTTTGGGGACATCAATCCATGACTGACAGTGTCCCATTGTGTGTTTTTCCAGGAATTCTTTTTTGGCAGTGTATTTGGGATCAATATCAATATGACAGATGTTTTCCAGGTGGTATTGTACGGTGGATAAAAATGTAACGGTACTTTTCTGTTATCTGTATCATCTGCTGAGACTGCACTCAGTACTAACAAAGAAGAACGTAGCACGAACAGCAAAACAGGAGGACGGAAGAAAATGGGAACGAAAATTTAAAAAAAATGTGAAAGCATTTCAAAGAAAACAAACAAAGTTAAATGCAGGCTGTGCAAAAGCAGAGATTTCCTTCCATGATAAAAATGTAAAACTCAGTTAAGTTAGTGCGCCGTGTTGATACCTTGTTTTTGGTAATGTTTGTACAGTAATGTCTATGTTGGCTTACCTGTCGGAAACTTCTCAGGATGATGCTTACTAAGCGAGCACCATTTGTGAAATGTGATAGTTAACCGTTAAACAGGAATAGCTCCACTGTCTCCTAGTTTTAATGAATTTAATTTGTTGTGGGGTGAGACAACAGGATGATATTCACAGACTTGAGCAAATGAGCTACTGGAGCCTATAACAGGAGGTTTGCCCATAGGAAGCAACCATAAGAGTTATTGAAATAATCGTAGACTAATCGACTACTACGAAAAATTGGCAGTTTAGTCGACAACCAAAATCTTTAGCTGCAGCCCTGATCCCTCCATCAAACATGTTGACACTGACACAGTCTAGTTCTTGTGCAATGTAACATACTTCTACCTTTCCTCCCAGTCATTCTTCCTTAAAAATAGCTTCTTGACAGCCATCCTTCCACTGAATGAGACCATATCTGATGATGTTTCAGTAGACAGCAGATGGATCAACAGAAGGGCCTGATGCATCTCTCAGGTCTTTGCTAGATTTTCTCTTCTTTCCATATACAGTTCACCCTCTGTAGTTTTTTAGGCATAACATTTTTTATTTTGTAATATTTTAAGTACACAGTGGACGCCATGCTGAGATATGCCAAGTTTTAGCAAATAGCTCTTTAAGAATACCTTGTTGGTGTAAAAGAACTATTTGATGCCTGTCAAACTGTGTTATAATTGGTATTTTTGTATATTCAATTTCAGAATATATTTATTTATTTGCAAATAGAATGGCAGTACCAAACTCCGAAAGATATAATTTAAACCTGATTGAGTAAGATGCCTGTTTTCAATGCTTGAGTAATTCATAGGTCAGTGTTTAAAAAATCTTTTGGAAATGTTCAACAATTCATGGAAAATCTGTGGGAAAAAGTGCAGTCACTGTCAAAAGAAAACTTTCAGAAAGCCTGCTGCTCACTAACACAAGTCTGTGTCCCTGGAAGCAAAATACGAAGAAATTGTAATTCTCTACTGCAGACTAGCTATGTTGCATCCTGAATAGCACGTCGGGCCTGCAGTGACTTAGAGACCTTTTGATGAGGGCTGGTCTTATGCTCCTTTCTGTTTACTGTATTGGCTGACTGACTTCAGTGCCCTCAGGCAAGCCATGAGGGAAACTAACTGATCCATAAGCCACACCGAAGGCAGCTTGAAATATATATTTACTCATTTGGTGGACTTGGCGACTAAAGCAGGGATTCACTGTCAGTTTTGAGTGTTTTATCACTTTTGTCACTTTTTGTCTCTTAACACATTTAGCAGCCATTTAGGTGCTGTCCTTACAACAGTGAAAATGAAACATGTTTTACACTGTATAGAAATGCCTTTTTATCTTTAAAGAAACCAACTGAATAACACGGAGGTCACTGTGACAATGACGGAAATAAAGAGGAGTGAGTGAGTCAGAAAGTGACTCACAGGAGCATACGCAAACACGAAGGAATTCAAAATATAACTCCATCTTCCAAGCACTTTGCAATCGCTCAGCAACATCCAGGTTGAAGTCAAACTGTTCCTGGTAGCAAGAACAAACTTCCCAAAGTTTTATGTCAGCAGGGAAAACAGTGTGGTAATTAATAAGAATACAGGCTACACTGTTCAATTTTCAAAGACCAGCCAATGCTAATGGTGACCCACTGAGGTGGCACTTGTTTTATTTTAGTACCTATAGTTCTGGTGCAGTGTGCTCTAAAAAAAAGCGTATGTTGCTTTGTATTTTACAAGACTATAGCACTAAAGCAAGCACATGCAGGTTACTGCCACAACTTAATATTCCATAAAAACTGTCTCAGAGTTTGAAATAATGTTTTGTGTTTAATCAACGCCTTTGGGCACTGCCATTTTTGTTGTCTTGTTAATTAATCCGCTAGATTTGCTGGCATGCAATTACAGTGGGGCAAAAAAGGATTTAGTCAGCCACCGATTGTGCAAGTTCCCCCACTTAAAATGATGACAGAGGTCAGTAATTTGCACCAGAGGTACACTTCAACTGTGAGAGACAGAATGTGAAAAAAAAATCCATGAATCCACATGGTAGGATTTGTAAAGAATTTATTCGTAAATCAGGGTGGAAAATAAGTATTTGGTCACCTCAAACAAGGAAAATCTCTGGCTCTCACAGACCTGTAACGTCTTCTGTAAGAAGCTTTTCTGTCCCCCACTCGTTACCTGTATGAATGGCACCTGTTTGAACTCATCATCTGTATAAAAGACACCTGTCCACAGCCTCAAACAGTCAGACTCCAAACTCCGCCATGGCCAAGACCAAAGAGCTTTCGAAGGACACCAGGAAAAGTATTGTAGACCTGCACCAGACTGGGAAGAGTGAATCTACAATAGGCAAGCAGCTTGGTGTGAAAAAATCAACTGTGGGAGCAATCATCAGAAAATGGAAGACATACAAGACCAATGATAATCTCCCTCGATCTGGGGCTCCACGCAAGTGTAACCCACATCAGATTTGTGGGTTGTGCTGCTGCATAAGGTTGGAGGTGTAATTTTCCCTCCCCGCCGCTAGGAGGCGAGTATGCCTTGAGATGACTTTCTGTTAGTCAACTTTTCCTGTTGTGGAAGCCATTACTCACGAGGCAACCGCTACTCACGAGGCAACCGCCAAATTAGCTGAAAGATCCTGGATCTGAGATCTGTGAAATACGGCCGTGGGAAGCTGCGTCAGCTGGACGAGCTATCTCACCACGAGCTCCGATTGGTTTTTGACCAGGACTGGATCATTTGAGATCTGAACCCTGTGGGTTCAGTGGCGAGCCAATCCCAAGAGAGTGACTGTCGACGGACCCGAGTGCGGTGTGGCCAGCCGTGGGATCCATCTTCAGCGAACCTCAGGACTATTACTACCTTCCTTGATACAGATAAGACTAACACTTTAAAAATCTACCCGGGTAGTGTTAGAACCAATGGACAGAAACACACACACACACACAAGGAACTCTAATTTCTCTTTCTAAAGAGAAGTGGACTGAGCAACGGGAGCGGAAGCTCTTTAATTGAAACTCTTTGGAGAATTTCCTTAAAGAGGATGTTGTTTTGATTTTATTTTTGGGCCCTTTAATGTGCGTTTGTGCACTGTAGGAAGCCGGCTTTAGACAGGCAGGGTTTGTAAACTTTACAACTTTCAATACAGTTTCTACTCAAATCACATCTATTCTATCATTGTGTGGTTCCTTCTCTGCTGATCCTTTCAAGGCTCCATAGTCTTACCTAGAACTTTCTGATACTGGTCCAAAGTCGTTGAGACAATAATTTAATGCATATCTCATGTTGTTTAATTGTAATACCTGTTACAAAAGTGGCGAGCCAGCCAGGAGCCTAGTTAAGTGTCAGCAGTGAAACATATCTCAAGTTTGGGGAATTGTATAAAAAAAAAAAGGTTGTTTAAAAGTTGTTTGTCATTGCCAAAGATGGAGTTCATAGCTAACTCAGGTATCAAAGTCCCTAATGCAGTGATTGTGAGTGGGTTGCTTGAATCGCCAGAAGATGAGGAGATTATAGACTTTCTGAAGAAATTTGGTTCTTTTAGGCTTGTTTCAGTAACTGATGCTGAATCAGAGTTTTATAAAAACCTGATTATTGAATATCAAGATGGTGCCGCCATTGAAGCCTTATCTTCTCTTTTGCCTTACACACATGAACTCAAAGAGAACCCAAGTGTCAGGTATCTTGTTCAAGCTTTGGCTAGCATTTACACTACGAAGGTTGGCTGCAATGTTACCAAAACCTACCTCAATGAGATAAAGAAATTGGCAAAATTAAGTGGGAAAGACTACGAAGAAGTGCTGAGAGACATGATGTCAGAGATCAGTGAGGCAATTGGAACTGACAGCATTGATGAGGCATCTGTAGCCAAACCGTTCGACACATCTCTTGAAACAGTTGAAACCTCAGAGCACCGGATGTTCAGAAGTCCCTCCTTAACAGATTCCGGTCAAGATTGCCCCAAACCAAAGCCACCCACCATCCTGAGGCAAAATCTACCCATCAGGGAGAGTGACCTCCATCCACCTGAAGTTCAAAAGGTCATCGTTGAACACATTGTAAGGAAAAGTGACTGTAACACATATCCACATTTTCCCATCAAGCTTCACCCATTTTCAGGAAAAACCCCAAGACCCAGTAATGAGACCGACTACGACACATGGCGATCACATGCTGAGCTTCTCAGGAAAGATCCCACTCTGTCCAATCTTCAGAAGTCTCGGAAAATGGTTGAAAGCTTGCTCTCCCCTGCAGCAGATATTGTTAAAAGGCTAAGTCCTGAAGCTACCCCTGAAACTTACCTTCAACTGCTGGATGCAGCCTTTGGAACTGTTGAAGATGGCGAAGAACTTTTCGCCCAGTTTATGAACACTCTTCAGGATCCTGGTGAAAAGGCTTCGTCTTACCTCTGCCGCCTCCAGGCTGTTCTAAACCTTGCTGTTAAGAGGGGAGGAATTGCTGCTGAAGAAGCAGACAAATATATTCTCAAACAATTCTGCCGCGGTTGTTGGGACAACATCTTGCTCTCTGACCTCAACCTAGAAGAAAAGAAAAGTCACCCTCCAGCGTTTGCAGAGCTCCTGTTACAGATCCGTACTGAAGAGGATAGACATGCAGCCAAAGTCACACGCATGAAGAAGCACCTCGGCTCAAATCGACAGCGGGCCATTACTAGCTCGCAAAGCACATGTGCCTGCAGCCAGCAAGTAGTGATCCCACCCGAGTCCAACACGTTGGCGGAACTCAAACAGCAGGTCGCATCTCTTCAGAGCCAGCTTACCGCATTGATGTCAAAGAAACCCCAAAAGACCTCGAAACCCAAGGGGAGCGCTGAGCACACATCCAGCCAACCACTACCACCTAAATTTAACCCTAGAGCACCAAGCTGGAAGCCCTCCAACCCAAAACAGAATGCAAGGCCAAAGGCTTGGTATTGTTTCAAGTGTGGTCAGGATGGCCACATTTCCTCAGCTTGCACTAACGAACCAAACCCCACTCTCGTTGATGAAAAAAGAAGTCAGCTAAGAGAAAAGCAGCGTCTTTGGGATGCAACCGACCATCTAACTCCCAATGAAAATTTTTAGATGTAGCCTCAGTTGTAGGGCAAACTGAGGCTGTAGCAGCTCACCAGCGCCCTGTTAATAAAGACGCTACACCTAAATTAAGTGCTGCTTTGAACCAGTGTAATGTCAGGAAACACCTTTCGAAGGTTTCCCCAAAACTGATAGGTACAAAGAGTACATGCCAAGTGATGATCCAAGATAAACAGTTTAACTGTCTGATGGACACAGGTTCACAAGTGACTACGGTTACCAAGTCCTTCTTTGATCAACATCTGTTCAAAACACAGATAGAGCCACTGTATGATCTATTGGAAGTTGAAGGTGCCAATGGGTTACCCGTGCCTTATTTGGGCTACATTAAAATCACCATCACCTTCCCAGAACAATTCCTGGGGAAGGAGTGTGATGTCCCAACCTTGGCCTTAGTGGAACATCTGGCTTTCATGTACTGATTGGTACTAACACCCTTGATGTGGCATATAACATGCACAAAGAGAAAGGTCCAGTGATCCACCACACTTCAGCAGATGGCTACAAGACTGTGCTGAAAGTATTACAACTGCGACATGAACAATGTCATGACAGTAACATTGGAGTGGTGAGGATGCATGGGAAAGACAAGAAGGTTGTTCCGGCTGGAGAAACTGTTGTTTTAGAGGGAACTGTAGCAGTCAAGGGACTCCAATCGGAGAAGTGTGCCATTGTGGAGTACCCTACATCATCTCTGCCTGGAGGACTTCTAGTAAAGACCTGCCTCCTTAACATACCGACCAGATCCCCATGCAGGCTACCAGTTGTGATTTCTAATGCGTCTGAGCACGACATCACTATTCCGGCCAAGAGCGTGATTGCTGAGCTCAATGCAATCCAGGCTATTCTACCGCACAAACAGAGTGCGACGGAGGGTCAGGAGCCAACCAAGCTACCTGGATCCAAGTCCCCTGATCAACCTAAGCTGGTCTTTGACTTTGGGGAATCTCACATTTCTCCAGAGTGGAGAGACAGAATTGTGGAAAAGCTAAATGGCATACCTGAAGTCTTTGCCATGAATGATATTGACTTTGGGAGGACAGATAAAGTAAAGCATCACATCAAGCTGTCTGACCAAACACCATTCAAGCACAGGGCCCGGCCAATCCACCCAAACGATGTGGAAGCCGTCAGAAAACATCTTCAAGAACTTCTTGATGCTGGAGTGATTCGTGAGAGCGAGTCTCCATTTTCATCTCCTATTGTTGTGGTCAGGAAGAAAAATGGTCAAGTTCGCCTCTGTATTGATTACAGGAAGTTGAACCTGCAGACAGTGAAGGATGCGTACGCACTCCCAAGGATGGACGACACTTTCACAGCACTCTCTGGTTCCAGGTGGTTCAGTGTTCTCGACCTCAAGTCTGGTTATTACCAGATTGAGGTTGATGAAGCTGATAAGCCCAAGACTGCCTTTGCCTGCCCGCTTGGTTTTTGGGAGTTTAATCGCATGCCTCAAGGAGTGACGAACGCCCCAAGTACCTTCCAGAGGCTGATGGAAAAGTGCATGGGCGACATGAACCTGAAGGAGGTTGTAGTTTTTCTGGATGACCTGATAGTCTTTTCAAAGACTTTAGAAGAACACGAAGCCAGACTCATCAAGGTTCTCAACCGGTTGAAGGAGTACGGGCTGAAGCTGTCTCCAGAAAAATGCAAGTTCTTCCAGTCTTCGGTTCGTTATCTGGGACATGTGGTGTCGGAGCGGGGAGTGGAAACAGACCCAGAGAAGATAGCAGCATTAAGGACCTGGCCAGTTCCTCACCGCCTAAAAGAGCTGAGAGCCTTCTTGGGATTCTGCGGGTACTATAGGAAGTTCATCAAAGGCTATTCAAGCATAGTAAAGCCTCTGAATGACCTGACATCGGGGTACCCACCTGTTCAGAAGCATCCCAAGTCAAAAGACAAGAGTGGGCAGTACTACCACCCAAAAGAACCATTTCTGGACCGTTGGACACCCGCTTGCCAGCAGGCCTTTGAAATGATTATAGACAAACTGACAACATCCCCAGTTCTAGCCTTTGCAGATCCCACGTTGCCCTACATCCTACACACGGATGCAAGCTCCACCGGCCTCGGAGCGGCCTTGTATCAGGAGCAGGAGGGGCAGCTGCGTGTTGTTGCCTACGCTAGCAGAGGGTTATCACGTAGTGAATCCCGCTACCCGGCTCACAAGCTTGAGTTCCTGGCATTAAAGTGGTCTGTGACAGAGAAGTTCAGTGACTATCTGTATGGCAATCAGTTTACGGTGGTCACTGACAGCAATCCTCTCACTTATATACTTACTTCTGCCAAGCTCGATGCAACCAGCTATAGGTGGCTGGCTGCACTCTCCACCTTCTCTTTTAAGCTCCAGTACCGCCCTGGGAAACAAAATGGAGATGCTGACGCATTGTCGAGACGCCCTCACGGCAATCTGCGTGATGACCTACCATCTCAGAAAGAGTGGGACAGGATACGTCGTTTCACTCAACATCACCTATCTGACCCAGGAGACATTGAAATGGTTAATCCAGAGGTCGTTCAAGCCATTTGTGAGAGACAACTTGTCTATTGCGCCGACAATGCAATGGACTGTGATGGTAGTATCTCCCTGGTTGAAAGCCTGGCCATTTCTGCAGATGCGGTGCCTGACAGTTTTGGTCATGAGGACGGGCTTGGAGGACTACCCATCATCCCAAACCTTTCAGAAGAGGACCTCAGAGACAAGCAACGAGCTGATCAGTGCATTAAGCATGTCATTTCCCAGATTGAGCACGGAGTGAAACCACCATCTAGTCTAAGAACCGAGCTTCCAGATCTGCCTCTCTTGTTGAGAGAATTGAACAAGTTTGAGCTCCGAAATGGCATCCTCTATAGAACACGCCTAGAAGAGGGACACCCACAACATCAGTTAGTCTTGCCTGAGGAACTTCGGGACGTGGTATTGACCAGTCTGCACGACGACATGGGTCACACGGGAAAGGAACGCACAGTGGATCTAGTCAGAGCTAGATTCTACTGGCCAAGAATGGCTTTGGACATTGAGAAGAAAATAAGGACGTGTACCAGGTGTGTGTGCAGGAAAGCTCTACCCGAGAGAGCTGCACCTCTGGTGAATATAACAACGACGCGACCACTCGAATTAGTATGTATGGACTTTTTGTCGGTTGAACCAGACAGAAGCAACACAAAGGACATCCTCGTGATCACTGATCACTTCACCAAGTATGCTGTAGCTGGACCGACACAAAATCAAAAGGCTCGAACAGTTGCAAAGTGGTTGTGGGACAATTTCATCATCCATTATGGATTCCCAGAGAAGCTGCACAGTGACCAAGGTCCTGATTTTGAGTCGCGGTTGATCAAGGAACTCTGTCAGATTGCGGGCATCCGCAAAACGCGAACAACACCATACCACCCGAGGGGCAACCCAGTGGAACGCTTCAACCGCACTCTATTAGACATGCTTGGCACTCTGGGAAGTCAAGAAAAATCTCACTGGAAGGACTTTGTAAAGCCGTTGGTCCACGCGTACAACTGTACCAGAAGTGAGGTGACTGGGTTCACACCATATGAACTAATGTTTGGACGCCAGCCAAGGTTGCCTGTCGACCTCGCATTTGGGTTACCAGTGAAAGAACAGCGACACAAGTCACATTCCCAATACGTACAAGACCTTAAATCTCGCCTTGAGCAGAGCTACAAAGTTGCCACAAGAACTGCTGCCAAGGTAGCTGAGAGGAATAAGATTCGGTTTGATAAGCGAGTGAGTCCTTCTGCTTTAGGCGTTGGCGACAGAGTACTCGTCAGAAACGTGCGTATCCGAGGAAAGCACAAGCTCGCTGATAAGTGGGAGTCCACAGTCCATGTGGTAGTAAAGAAAGCTGGAGACCTCCCAGTCTATACAGTTAGACCAGAGAACGGCGAGGGTCCCAAGCGCACGCTGCATCGTGACCTCTTACTCCCATGCGGATTTCTTGCCGCACCAACGGAGGAGCGTGCTCAGCCCAAACGAGCTAGAAAGCCTAGGACACGTCAGAATACTCCCAACAGCACAACGGAGCTTGACCAGTCTTCAGACGAGGAGGACATTGTTCCCATTGCCTGGTTCGAAACACAACCAGTCTCTGAGACGACTGGGGGTGCTGCAAGGCAAAATGTCCCAAGAGACCTAGGTTCCAGTCACGCCAAGAATAACCTGACATCAATCTCCGCTGAGTCAACGGATGTTCCGGAAGGTGCCAATGTTATGCCTGATGCCACATCAATTTACCATGAAACAGATCAATGTGGCGATGAGCAGACTCCAGATGATGGTCAGACCTCACCTCCTGCTGCGGACGTACCAGCACCTGAACTCCATGAATCTGTGGGAGAAGCAAAGATGGATGATAGTGCATCCACTGAATCTGAGGGACAAAGGATGCCGCTGGATAGCAGTTCAGGAGAAGATGAGTTGTTTAACGAGGCCAAGAATTTAAGTGAGGACCAACCTAAAGAGATCCCAGTCCTCCCGGACAGGTTGGAGGATGTGATGAATGATCCTGGAACTGAAGGACAAGAGGAGAGTGATGAAGTAGAGGAACGGGTTAACGCTGATATCCATGTCAGGAGGTCTGAGCGGGATCGTCAACCACCAATGAGGCTCGACTACACTGAATTGGGGAAACCAATTGTCACCGTGGTGAAGTCTTTCTTCCAAGGGTTGACCGATGTGTGGAATGACATGGTAAATGAAGGTGAAGCACCTGCTTCTTCCCTTGCCTTTCCCCCCACGAAACATTTGTGTGAACCTTGTCATGCACAGGGACGTGCAAGAGTTCAGGAGGGGAGAGTGTAACCCACATCAGATTTGTGGGTTGTGCTGCTGCATAAGGTTGGAGGTGTAATTTTCCCTCCCCGCCGCTAGGAGGCGAGTATGCCTTGAGATGACTTTCTGTTAGTCAACTTTTCCTGTTGTGGAAGCCATTACTCACGAGGCAACCGCTACTCACGAGGCAACCGCCAAATTAGCTGAAAGATCCTGGATCTGAGATCTGTGAAATACGGCCGTGGGAAGCTGCGTCAGCTGGACGAGCTATCTCACCACGAGCTCCGATTGGTTTTTGACCAGGACTGGATCATTTGAGATCTGAACCCTGTGGGTTCAGTGGCGAGCCAATCCCAAGAGAGTGACTGTCGACGGACCCGAGTGCGGTGTGGCCAGCCGTGGGATCCATCTTCAGCGAACCTCAGGACTATTACTACCTTCCTTGATACAGATAAGACTAACACTTTAAAAATCTACCCGGGTAGTGTTAGAACCAATGGACAGAAACACACACACACACACAAGGAACTCTAATTTCTCTTTCTAAAGAGAAGTGGACTGAGCAACGGGAGCGGAAGCTCTTTAATTGAAACTCTTTGGAGAATTTCCTTAAAGAGGATGTTGTTTTGATTTTATTTTTGGGCCCTTTAATGTGCGTTTGTGCACTGTAGGAAGCCGGCTTTAGACAGGCAGGGTTTGTAAACTTTACAACTTTCAATACAGTTTCTACTCAAATCACATCTATTCTATCATTGTGTGGTTCCTTCTCTGCTGATCCTTTCAAGGCTCCATAGTCTTACCTAGAACTTTCTGATACTGGTCCAAAGTCGTTGAGACAATAATTTAATGCATATCTCATGTTGTTTAATTGTAATACCTGTTACACAAGATCTCATCCCGTGGGGTCAAAATGATCATGAGAACGGTGAGCAAAGATCCCAGAACCACACAGGGGGACCTGGTGAATGACCTGCAGAGAGCTGGGACCAAAGTAACAAAGGTCACCATCAGTAACACACTACAACGGCAGGGAATCAAATCCCGCAGTGCCAGACGTGTTCCGCTGCTGAAGCCAGTGCATGTCCAGGCCCGTCTGAAGTTTGCCAGAGAGCACATGGATGATACAGCAGAGGATTGGGAGAATGTCATGTGGTCAGATGAAACCAAAGTAGAACTTTTTGGTATAAACTCAACTCGTCGTGTTTGGAGGAAGAAGAATACTGAGTTGCATCCCAAGAACACCATACCTACTGTGAAGCATGGGGGTGGAAACATCATGCTATGGGGCTGTTTTTCTGCCAAGGGGACAGGACGACTGATCCGTGTTAAGGACAGAATGAATGGGGCCATGTATCGTGAGATTTTGAGCCAAAACCTCCTTCCATCAGTGAGAACTTTGAAGATGAAACGAGGCTGGGTCTTCCAACATGACAATGATCCAAAACACACTGCCCGGGCAACAAAGGAGTGGCTCCGTAAGAAGCATTTGAAAGTCCTGGAGTGGCCTAGCCAGTCTCCAGACCTCAACCCCATAGAAAATCTGTGGTGGGAGTTGAAAGTCCGTGTTGCTCGGCGACAGCCCCAAAACATCACTGCTCTCGAGAAGATCTGCATGGAGGAATGGGCCAAAATACCAGCTACTGTGTGTGCAAACCTGGTAAAGACCTATAGTAAACGTTTGACCTCTGTTATTGCCAACAAAGGTTATGTTACAAAGTATTGAGTTGTATTTTTGTTATTGACCAAATACTTATTTTCCACGCTGATTTACGAATAAATTCTTTACAAATCCTACCATGTGGATTCATGGATTTTTTTTTCACATTCTGTCTCTCACAGTTGAAGTGTACCTCTGGTGCAAATTACTGACCTCTGTCATCATTTTAGGTGGGGGAACTTGCACAATCGGTGGCTGACTAAATACTTTTTTGCCCCACTGTAAAATGAGGTGCTAAGTTTGTGCTACCCTAAGAAAATCCCAGATTTGTGTTTTCTTTTTCAGATTCAGCCCTTATTAGATGAGTGTCAGAGAGGGGCTGGAAGAAGAAGAACCCAGCTTTAAATAATCGAGATAATTGAGAGCATCCTGTGCAACAACATCATGGTGTGGTACGGGAACTGCACAGTACAGCAACAGAAAGCCCTGCAGAGGGTTGTGCGCACAGCTGAACGCACTATGGGAACATCTTTACCAGCACTGCAGGACATCTATGCTGAAAGGTGCAGATCCAGGGCCATCAGGATCATTAGGGACTCCAGCCATCCTGCCCACAAACTGTTCAGGCTACTGAGGTCAGGAAAGCACCTCTGTAGCCTGAAAACAAGAACAGAAAGGTTCAGGAGGAGTTTTTACCCACAAACAGTGAGACTCCTCAACCAAAACACAAACCGGACGACATGATGGACAATCTCACACACAGTACATAATTTGCATTTTACTTTTCTCTCTGAACCTTATCCGTACCTTATTATATATATCTGTACTATGTAAATAATGTATATTTTTATAGTTTTTTCATTTAAATTATTACAGTACAATATCCTGCACGTCATGGATATATACTTATAAGCACAAACATATGGACTTTTACATTGTTTTTTATATTATTTTTTACTTTTTAACTTTTGTTTCCCCCCCCTCCCTTTTTTTTAGTTTATGTAAAATCCTTTTTAGCATGTCTGCACAGTCGGGGGGAGTACTTTTTTAGCCAGGAAAAACATTTCACTGTATGTTGTACCAGCTATAACTACATGTGACAAATAAATAAAGAATTGAAATTGAATTGAATAATCATCCTATCCTGGGTAATTTAAAATTGGCATTACCTGCATACATATTTTTATCTTTATCTGACAAGTTGTTGAATTCTTATGTTAATGTAACTTTGCCTATTTCAGAATTTCTTTTTTAATCTTATAAATAAATAAAAACTTTACATATTAATGAGTCAGGCCCTTTGGGTCACCTTATATTGCATGGAAGGAAGGTATTTTTCTGTTTCCTATACTCATACTCAGGATATCTAGACGTTTTGGTCCAGTTCAATCAAACTCTGCTGTTTTTTCCCATTTGATTTGGGTTGTTTGAGCTGGCAAAAAAGCTGTCAATCAAAATCTGACTAAATAACTCAAGCAGAGAGACCCTGCTTTTCAGGCTGTCTCTATTCTGGTTTGACTGTATGCTGAAAACAAACAATATTTTTTTAAGGGTACAAGTAATTCATGATTTAAAAAACCCCCAAAACCTTTGTAGGTGATCTATGATAAATGACAGGAGGTTGTGCACTCAATACCTCTTAAAAAGTCAATGAAATGCAGCATCAACACTTTGGGTATAATTAAGATTTTTAAAAAGTCCTTGTTTTCTTCCTTCCTTCTACCTGACCATTACTTTTCATGAGTTACGGTCTTGACAATTGGTGCTGGTGAAGATTTATTTCTTAATTGGGTTCATTGTGACACCAAAGAAAAATAACTACATAAGGCTTATAATTAGCAGCATGACTCTATTTCATTTTCACCATTTGCTCTGGTAGTCTGGTTCGAAATCAACAATGTGTATGATTCAGCAGAGCCCCTGCTGTGCTTGGAATTCATAAGAACGCAGAGCGACAGTTAACAGCTTTTCAGTGCAGGAATAAACAGAACATAACATGTGAATGAAAAGCGAACTTATCTAAACTATTACCATTACCAAAAATAGTACCAATGGAGTTTCCCTGAAGGCAAGACGCATGTTTAGCGCGCCACAAACGCAACAAACCAGCTGCTCTGAGCACAGTCGGCACAGTATAAACAAGCACTAGTGTTGTATTATCCTAGTAAGAACTTATAGGTAAGTACATGTAACAAATGTTATACAAAGCCAGTATATCTAAATATATTGTGTATTTAGCTAAATACCGAAATACACAGACTAATATCTAAATACACAGACGTTCACATTAACCACCTACATTGAGGATCCAGCCACAACCAGGGTGCCTCCACCAGGCAACCTGTGCAATCATCTTTAAATTGAAAGCGATTCACCAGAGGTTGAGGCTGTTGCACGTTCACCTCTGGATGACCAGGTGTTTGTTGTAACCTAACAGCAAAAAAGTCTGACTAAACCATATCAGACAGTCTATTTCCCTCCAAGTGAGCCAGCATTTATGTTTGCTATTTTATGTTATGTTTTTGCTGCATTTATTTGCTCATTAATTTTCTACCTTCGTTAGGCAGTTGTATGTGGGGTGTCACTGCTCAGTTGCTATAATATTACTCTGATATGTTAGAAAATGTTTCTTACTCATGTTTTCTGCAAAACAGTACAAAATTAGACTTGTCTCTGTCTTGCACGTTGGAAATTATAATTTATGTTAATTACAGAACAACCTACCCATTATAAACCGATTCAGACAAGTGTGACAATTTACAATTAGTATGTAGGACATTACGTTATAAGGGAATAGCATTCGGAAAGATGATTGCTTAAAGGAAGGTTTAGTGTTGCAGCCAAGGATAATTTCCCAAGAGCTGTCAAGATGAAAACAGCATTCAGCCACAAGAGCACCCAGTGAGGATTACAGGTGGTGAGATAAGGCAGGTAGAAAAAGAGAAACAGAAAAAACAGGACAGCAAAAAGAGAGCCATCATAGAAGCGCCAGGTCAGGTTTCAGACAGCCAACCAAATGCAGTCGTTTTTCCTCGATTTTGCTTTCTAATGCCTGAACCTCTTTTGCAACTGCAACCAAATCATGCATTTGAAACAAAGAGACTAAAAAGGTTGCAGCTACAAAGACTGCAGCCCAAAAAACAGCTGATGTGGGTATATGAAGGGAGGCTTGCCTGAGAGATGTCCAGCTCTACCTATGCTGATGGTCATATCATCAGAGTCCAGGAACTGGAACGGGGTATCCTCTGCTTTTTCTTTGTGCCACTTGGAGTCAGAGGGCAGAGCCAAGGCACTGTGGGGGTCCGTACCAACACCCTGAAGATGACAGAAAAAGGTTTTAGCTTTGGTTATTGATTAGCCTAGAGCTGTGAATGTCTGTATACATTTGAGTTTAGAATGTTTTGCAAAGTTGACAAATCAACAGAATGAATTGTGCAGAAATGCAGTGCATATAAAGAGACTCAGTGTTCAGTGAGCTGTAGATGAACTTTCTTAGCATCACCATAACATTTTCATTAGTATTTCTGATTTCAGTGAAGTATTAGAGATGCATGTTTTCTAAATATATTTGCCCTACCTAATTAAAACTGAATATATAAAATCGCAGGACCATCTTTTAGGGCATTGTCACTTAAAATGCTTGTTAGCACTCTGTCTAGTGCATCGCTTCACATTGTTGACAAAGAGCTGACATGTTTTTCTACTCTGATTAAAGTCCAGTGAATGCTGTGTCTGAAAATGATATAGGAAACGTCACACTGTTGTTGTAAAGGGAAGCAATTCCAATTAAACCACCGTTGAAGCTCAAAATTAGCATACATCTCAGCTTTGGTTGGAGACAAGTGAATAAATAGTTCAACTTAAGATTACATAGACCCTGAAGGGAATAGGGATAGAAATAGAAATGCTTCAAGTGCAAAGTAAAGGGCTTAGCATGAAATAACTTATTCAACAAAATAACAGCAGTGATGAACTTTGTAGCTTGCATGTTTTTAAAACAAATCTGGCTTGTGTCACGATTTGTTGAATAGAGAAGTTAAGACCCAAGTGCAGGACGGAGGAGGCAGACCAAATTAACAAAAGACGAGCTGTTTATTTAGGCTAATCCATAAAAGCTCAAAACACAATCCATGCCATGAAGCACAATATCTAACAGACCTCAGGAGAATGTGGAGGAAAATCACAGTGGGCAGGATAACAGACACTGCAACAACAACTGAGGAAAAGACAGGACTATTTATACACGCAAGGTGATTAGGGAAATGGAGACAGCTAAGGCAAACTACACACAGGTTTAGTCAAGACAATCAGCCGCAGGAGGAACTCAAACAGCACAAAACACAGGAGACAACTAACAGAGTAAAACAAGAACTGAATTTAACAGAGAGAAACACTAAAGGGGCTGATAAACTCCATAAATACTAAGTTATGTTGGAAATGTGGGAACACCGCTTATTAAAAATAATATTTTTAGAAAACTATCATTCCGGGGTAAAAGTAGGGGCACTTAAAAATAACAAAACCCCACAACAAAACTCACACAAAGCAGGCAGAGACACTTCATGAATATCTTCATAAGGATTTGGTGTTTGTGTTTTATTCCTGCTTCCTTTCCTTTCCTTGTTTCTTTCTGTTTTTATCTCAGAAAACTGTAAAGTAATTGCGTAAAAGTAGCTGCATGTTGAAAATCTTCCATTAACAACAAGCAATCTCCTGCACGCGCTCACTAACTGTTCAGGGAACGCACATTTTTCCTTAGCGGCGGGTGGTTCCCAGGCAGTCATCCACTGGTCTCTAGACCAATGTGACTGAGGCCTTAGTCTACACTGTTCACATAATATAGTCTACGTGATAGACAATTTTTCAAAATGACCACAACTCTTGAAAAAGTTATTAACAGTAAACCTGTAAGTAGCACAAGTTAGAATACACTAAGCTAGTCATTATCAGCAGTTTGTGCAAGAGAACGAAGTTAATCCTTTATCTCCGTTACAGTCCAGTCCTTATGCATCCGTGAGTGATGAATAGTCCAACCCATGTCATTATCTAGCCAATTAACTTATTTCAGACATTTCCAGTCTTCAGTGCTGCAGTGTCAGTGAAAGCAGTAGGTGAGGGTTAGGAGGAGACAGGTGTCATTGACAAGGATTTTATTTCAGTGCTAAAATTTGTATACTGAGGAGATCAGAAGTTCTATATCCATATTATGCTTTCCAAAATGCACAAGTTAAAATTAATAACAGACGAGCGTTTTACAGCTGAATACATTTCACGTTCAGACAGACTCATCTGTCAGAGGGGAGACGGCTGACTGCAATTAACCCAAACACCTCTGCTTTCACTGTCACAGTAAATGTGTTCAGCTCCATTGTGCTACCAAAGAAATGGCAGCAGTGCTGAGAGCATAGCACATGAAACCAGTAGTCTTGGTTTGTCTACATGCAGTACAGAACGTTAGATTTTCACTCGATTTCTTTTAATTCAGCTCATTTAGATGCAAAGTTTTTGGTGGGAGAACTGTTTCAGCGCTCATCCAAATGTTCTTGAGTTCTTCAGTCTCAGCTGACTGCAGGTTTCCCCGCTTTAAAAACTCTACAGTTGCATAACGATCAAAACCAGCATCATTGTACAATAATGAGACACAAGATCATTGATGATTGTTGATATGCAAACTGTCTCAACCATTAAGCAATGGCCATGAGTACTATTCATGTACTATTCATAGAGTCTGGGGAATGGCTGCAATCACGCACTGTAAAGATGGTGAAAGATGTACCCTTAGGGTCCCTGTTCAGTTCAGAGATGGCTGTTTCCATTTTACCCAAATGGCTTCCCATCACTCTCTGCTCGAATCATCCTTCCTGCTAAGTATGTGCATATACTCATTGTTGAAGAGTGGCCACTGGACTGTAGCTGTAAATAGAGAACAGTGTCCCGGCGTGATGAGGCAGCTCTTTTGTGCTGTGCCATTTAACCAGAGGGAGAAGCAGTTAATTCCGTCTATTCCTTTGTCACAAGGGGTCAGTAGCTCAGAGTTTTACTGCAGAAGCCTTTCAAAATTTGCATCTCCAACTAGAATTGAACCAGCAACATTTAGCTTTCCAAGTGAGCGTGTTAACTAATGCAAAGGAAACACACAGGTAAAAGAATACACTATATACATGACTCTGGCCGGGGGCCCTGAGCCTTAGGGAATACCAGCTTTAACACTTGTTTTCACTTGAGCTCTTTGTGTGTTATATCTTTGCTCTTCTTCACAACTAATTCAAGAACCAAAGCAGCACATGCAAGAGTGGAGTTGCAGCATCCTGATGACATCTAAATTTATGCTGCAGTGGAGGATGTGAATCACACCCTAAATACTGATCCCTATGTGTTAGTTTATGGTATACATCAACTTTCAAGTGTCCCCATTACTGCTGATAACTTCAGTTTAATAGCGCTAGCCTTTTGGGAAAACCTTCAGTTAGCGGAGACTGAAGAAGCCACTTGGATGAGTTATGAAATGTTTTTCCCACTGAAAACACTCGTGTCCACATGAACCGACACAACTTTATGGGAAAGCGGAATAATGATGATGCAGAGATGTTTTACACAGCCAGAGTAGCATAACGGCAAAATGACAGTCATCAGTCATCTTAATCAGTTTCATTGCCTTCACAGTTAGTCTGTTGCCATACTTAGGAATAAGACAGGCATAAGACACTTAATTAACAATCATTCAGGGCTACATTCTTCCGAAGGATAAATAATCATAAATAAGCTTTTTGTGATCTTTGCTGGCTTTTTTGAAGAAAAAATGCTTCAAAAGTGTGTCTGAATCTCTTTCAGAAGAAAAGCAACATAAAAGGATGAAACTTTAACAGCCAACTTAGTAAAAGTACAAAATAAATAAACCGGGTTCCATGTCAGGCACTATCCAAAGCCAAAAATAACATTACACTGAATGAGCACCACAGACAGATGGAGGCTTAATTAAGTAGTTTTAAAAAATGGCCACTTTGCTGAAAACAGAGTCCATATATTCATTAGCCAACCATTAGATGAGTAATGTCCAAAAAAACCAGCTACTCCTTCCCCGTTTTCAAGCAAAAGTGAACAGAAAAATGACCCGTGCTGACTACCACAGATAACTTATATAGACACCATGAAGTACATCGCTTATGTTCTCTACATGTTAGTACTTGAACCACCAGTAAAATGTCATACAAATATTTTTAAGATAAATTTGAAACTTTAATGTGGGAATTTTCAATCAGTCTTAATAATATTTTCAAATTCGGAACATTCCAGTATGTGTGTGTCAATCGTTCCCTATAAAGCTGCAGAGAGTCTGACTACAAAGCTCCTGTCACCGGCGAGTGTTAAAGTAAGCTCCACTGGTAGAATAAATCCATATATGAATCCTCTTCAATCCCAGAAGAAAGCACATCAAAACCAGCATGCGCTGCTTACAAAAAGTATTCACTTCCTGTTGAAGGCTTCATGTTATATTCATACAACCAGAACCCGGTTTGCATCCAAAAACTGCTCCAGCACTGCTGATTCTCCAGATGGGTGGCACAAAAATATAAGTAGAAGATAAGCAAGAACTAGATGAGAATGAAATTATGGAGTTAAAGCAAAGTGGATCACATGATGTAATCCACGGCATCAATTTTGCATTGATTGAGCCCCATTTTCTAGGAAAAAATGTTGTTTTTATCACTGTAAATTATAAAAATTATGTAACGTAGCAAGTACAATGTAAAATAAAATAATAACATGCACTAATGCCTTTTCTGCTAATTGTAGATGGAAAACAAAAATGCCCCTTAAGGTCTAGACACTGGTTTCCCACAGTTTTGAGCATGCAACACCTTCATGTCACCCAGTGGGAGACAACCTGTCTCCAAACAGTTGTCTCCTGGATCAGACTGACTGCAGTCAGACAGATTAGCAAAGAGTTGCTAATGATTGCTGTCTAATTTTAAAATAAAGACAAAATATTAAGCCAGTCTGTGTCTCTTTGCCAAAGGGCACTCAACTTAGCTGGTTGCCAGTTGGTTATATTCTGGTTACATTCTTACATAAACGCAAGATTGCCATGCACCTATTTCCCAGTTAAATTGCCTCAAGCAGCAACGACATCATTTGTGGAGCGATTTTTGAACTTTTTTTTTCAAATGTCTGATGTTCTTGCTGAACTTAATGTGAGAGTGAATTTCTGTTTAATGTAGAAAGCAAACGATTTGCAATAGATGGCAATAGACTCCATCTTACTGCCATTTACATCACTGTCTTGACGCACCAAAGTCACTTTGAAGACAGCAGCTGATTGCGAGCGTGCACAGACCTGGTCTTCGCCTTCAAAGCAACCATCTCAAAGGCAACAAGACTGCAAGTTCACTGCACATTTTCAAAGCGGTTTTGATTGTCTGTGGTCTCCAGCCCACTGCTTTCCTAGTGTGATTGTAGCACTAGATGGTTTATTTCAAATCCAATTCCTTTAAAACACAGGATGCGTGATACAACTGGCCTCACTCGCTAATATGCGCATCACAAAGTTCTTGCGCATCACAAAAAATAACCAGGCAAGCTAAATGACAGTAATTTGTCACACACTCTTTTTAGATTTGCCTTGAGATGGCATGGAAAATGCAGCCATGGTGGTGGAGAGTCGCCTGCACGGCTACAGGAAAAAAAAAGAAAGACAAAGTCTGATTAAAAACATGAAACCCACTGTGTCTGAATTTCCTGAATGTTTCTTCGAGATTGATGATGTTTTTTAGGAAGGAAAAAAAAAGAAAAACTACAGCATGGCTGAAATAATGGAGTTGCTGAATGTAGTTTCCACTGAGACACTCACTGTGCCACAGGTACAAAGAGAAAAGGCTTGACACTGAAGGTGATGTGAAAATAAACACTAACAGGCCACAAGAAAAAGCTGAGAACAGGTGGAGGACAAGGAGCAGCCGATCTGTCAGCCTGAGATGAGAATCTCAGTGCCAAGAAATTAGACTCTAAGTGCAGCAATGGAAACCATTTTTAGTAAATAATACGAAAGAATAATGCCAATAACCATATGTTTTTAAAAGAATTAAAGTGTGCTCCTTTTCAGTTAATAGTGTGCGTTCATTACATGTATTTATTGTTCCACTGATGTTCATTTCATTTTGATTCTGGCCAATTTTAGCTTGCTATTAGTTTCTAAGACAGCCGGGCCTTCATCACTTGTTTGTGAAGCTGTGTTGAAGGCACTTCTAAAATGTGTTTAAAATGCAGGGTTGTCAAAATAAATAAATACATATAGAGTCAGTACCTACATTAGTAGCTGAAGTAGTACTTTGGATTGAATTTTGTAAAGCGGCTGCTTCAACAACACTGAAGTATTTAAACACTGAACCATAAATATAGCCCACACACATTTGAGAGCCACATTAGCCATCCGCTAAGTTATCGTTAAGTTAGCATCTAGTAACTATGGCTAATAATAAAACCATAATGTTGTTGTTGTCTGTAACAATAATAGTGTTAATAAGTTCTTTTTGTCTAAAGAGTGTCACGTTTCTCTTAAAGTCCTACTTTTAAAATAGAAGCACCAGATGCACAGCACCAACTCATGCAGCCTATTATATTTAAATATCTGTCACATATATACCTTATTTACAGTTATGCTACTATGTTTATTGCATTACTTCAGGCAACTTAAAACAGTGCTGTGATCGATGTTACTGTTTACATTTTTCTGATCTTTATTTCCAAAAAGGCACCTCTTACTGTTTTTAACTTAAATGACGTTCGTATTGAGTATGATTAGTATTATTGGTATTACATATAAGTGTTTTCCTGGGTTTGAAACTGCAGTATTGTAACAAATCAGGTAAGAAAATACTGATGAATCACAGTTTTGTGCGACATGTTTTTACACATGGTTTATGCAAATATTTGCCCATGTCCTCACCTACACCACTCAACAGAACAAAAGATTTTTCACCATTATCATACAGCATAAAGCAAAACAACCTTTAAACTTACAGAATTTGAAGTCAAAAAATTTTATGCACCAATTATTTTATTATTTTGTTTGTTTTCTTGTTCATTATTCAGCATCT
Organism: Maylandia zebra; assembly: GCF_041146795.1. Taxonomy (NCBI): domain Eukaryota; kingdom Metazoa; phylum Chordata; class Actinopteri; order Cichliformes; family Cichlidae; genus Maylandia; species Maylandia zebra. The sequence continues at coordinate 8,009,431 of NC_135174.1, read as the reverse complement.
GCAAGAACTGGAAAATTTAATCACAGGTACTGTGCAAATAACAACTTTTGTGCTTGCTAATGAATTATTTTATTTTCTTAAACAGGTGTGAGAAATCAGTGTAGAAACCAAACACTGTGTTATGGAAACTTACCTCTGAGCTACAAATTAAATTCAATCTGTCTTTTTCATTCTTGCTCTCTGGTTATTATGTATCCCAGCAGCAATAAAATAAAGATACAGCCTGCGGTGGGGGAGGCAGGAAGTTTGGTCAGGAAAACAAAATGAAAAAATAAACTAATGAGTGAGTTGGGGCATGACATTCAGGGACGTAGTGTCACTGTTTGGCTGAAAACACTGACTGCAGCCTAACAGCCAGGCACAAACAGCTGCTGTTCGTGTGTACCCATCAGTCCATCCATAGATTTTTGTGAAATAACAAGCAATCAATATGAATCCTACAATATGCTTGGAAAATAATTGGTAATATGCATTAGGGACATTAGCACATATTGTATAACCTAAAAAAGGCAATTAAATATTGTCAGAATAAAACATAACATTAAAAATTATAGTCCAATAATAACATAATAATTTAAGCTTATATTCCAATTAGGTGATTGTTCTTTCTGTGTTTTTTCACATTTACAGGGGTCTTTATAAGGTAACTGTGACCTCGGACTTTGTGCTGGAATGAGTGCAAACGTGTGAAATCGGTTCAAAGTGTGTGTCACACCACAGAGGAACTCACTCACCATCTCTGAGGATGCTATTAACCCACAGTGGCCTTTGGTGACAACCCATGATACAATGTCATCAGCAGATGTGGGTTCACTATCAAAACACTTCCAGTAGCGGCAGCAGTCTGGCTCTGCTGGTGGCAGAAAGTCACCCTCCCTCTATCTCTTCTTATTCCTCTGTCTCTACTGTGTGAGCATATTTGATGACACCACAGGCATGACACAGAGCTGCATTACTATTTGTGGTTATTACTGCAACCAACATTTGTAGAAAAATATAATACATGCAAGGAATGGAGGAGGGACTATGAAGCAGTACAAGAATAGAAGAAAAAGGGAAATGTATCTTTGGTTTAGCATCTTCAAAGAATAAATGGCTTATTACACTGCTGCTTGTGTTTACATTTTTAGATTATTTTCAATTTCCGGGATGTAATTGCTTTCCACATATTTCAGTTTCCAATTAAAACAAACCTGCAGAGACTTAAATCAAGCTCCAGATTCTCCAGACTTACATGAGATTACTTTCTGACCAATCGCTTCAACAGACAATTGAACTTAGCTAAACTACAGAAAAACAGAAAGAAAGAAAGAAATCCATTTTCTTGCTTTCCTCTTAGATCTTTCATCAAGCGTAAAAAACAAATTTAGGCAACTTGAGCCAACGACTGATTAAATGAGTGTCTGTTAGCAAGATTAGGTAAAAACTACAGAAGTGAATTTCCTTGAGATGTGGAGCGTGGGGAAAGAAAGAAAGCATTAAAATCTCAGTTCTGGGCAACTTTCAATACAGAGCATTTTGGCAGAGGAAGCACTTTGTGAGTGACCTTCTGGCTTGTGTTTTCTGTGGTGTGACTGATGTTTAAGTGGATTCAAGGACAAGCAGCAAATGCAGACAGGGGAAAGTAAACTGTGCTTTCAAAGCTGAACATTTTCCAAGTGTTTTGATTCTTATTCTGGTGGAGTATACAGTTAGGTCGATAAATATTTGGACAGAGACAACTTGTTTTCCCAATTTTGGGGCTGTGCATTACCACAATGAATTTTAAATGAAGTGCAGACTTTCAGCTTTAATTCAGTGATCAAAAAGATTGCAAACAAATGTAAAGAAAGCATTTTTAACACAATCGCTTCATTTCAGGGAATCAAAAGTTACTGGACAAATGACATCACTGAAAATAAAATGTTCATTCATCTAATACTTGTTGGAAAACCCTTTGCTGGCAGTAACAGCCTGGAGTCTCTTGAAGGCTGAAACTCATGGACATCGGCAGATTGTCGGTTTCCTCCTTTTCAATGCTCTGCAAGGCCTTTACTGCAGCAGCTTTCAGTGGCTGTTTGTGAGCCTTGTGAAAAATGAAATGCATGGTCAGCTGGGATAAGAAGAAGAATTGTCTACACCTGCCCACGAAATAGCCTTTGAGTCAACTTTCCAATTAGCTTTGGTCCCTTTGAGGGTAGCAGAGCTGAGACTCCTTCAGTTTGAATGTTGCTACCCTCAAATGAAAGCTGAGAGTCTGTCCATTATATAACTATAATTGGAATATGTTTCAGTAAACAGTTAACTGTTTTTATCTTCTTCTCTTACTATTTTCACTCTCTCTTTATTTACTAGTTGTAAAAGATTAAAATAACAACTAACCTAAAATGTTCATGTATTTTTTAAGCATCACAGTGATATTTAAAGGTTTTTATCGATATTCAAATCATTTCATTTCACTGATCTTGCTTCGTTTACCTCCCCAGTGCCAATGGAAATAGCTAAAAGTTGACTATCGTTCTTTTGCTCCCATAACTTACTTAGTTTACTTTCACACCACACTGTACTTTCACAGTGTTTACTCTAAAATTTTAAAATGAGCTTTCTCTTTAATTATGAATGTTTAGTCAAGATGAATTTTATAAAAAATAATGAAATGGTGCCATTATTGATGGCTGGATCCAAGCAGTCAATTATTTTATTAATGGTCTTTGCTGTTAGCGATAATTCTCAGCTCACTGCAAACAACCAGAGACCTTTTCTGTAACCACATCACAATTTCGGACACGCTTCCACTGGTAGATGTGGAGGTTCGTGGGTTGAAAATGAATGTAGAAAAATCCAGACATTCCTCAACAGCTGTCTCAGAGGGATTCTCCACATTTGCTGGCCAGACACCATCAGTAAACTGCCAACCAACATCACCAGGCAGGCTCTCAGGTGGAACCCCCAAGGCAAAAAAGCAAAAGAGAGGCCGCCCATGAAACACCTGGCGATGAGACCTCGAGGCAGAAGCAAAAAAGTTGGGCTACACTTGGACCCAACTCTAAAGAATGGCCCATATCCTGGGAGGAGTGACGAGCAGCAGCAGTAGTAGTTTTTTTTTTTATCTCACTTAAGATTAGATTCAAGCCAAAGCTATAGGTGCAGACTTTGGGCTGTCTGACACAAATATCCAGGTTTTCGAAGGTAAAACATTATGAAATGAAAAGACAGGGGACTGATTAAAATGTATGGCTATAACTGGACATTTAACATAATTTACTGTAACACTTGCCAGCTTGTCTCAGTCAATCTACCCACTCCTCACTGAGCTGAGAAGAGCCTGCTGATCCTCATGTACTGTAAAAATCTATATGGCTATATGAAAGTCCCCCAGCTATCTGATGTTTTTATGATTCATTCTGTGTGAAAGCTGAAGCAAGAGAGTTGTCTCAGAGGACTTGTCACACAGTTTGATGAGGGAGGCAGTCAAAGCAGCCACTGCCCTGTTTCCATCAAAAACACACCAGCAACCTGTCACATATTTACACACAGGAGCCCACTCACACCACAACCCGCTTGATGAATGTGGCCTAAAATACAGTATACACTCATGCTATCTCCACTTCACACTGGGCTCGGTGTGTTTGATCATGGAGACCCAGTTTTTTCAAGCAGAACTAAACCTAGCTGGTGCTCACTCAAGGAGTTGTCAAAGAAAACTATTTTCTGCCACGGAAATTTCAATCATAGCAGTAGAAGAAGTCTCCTGAGCCTCATTCCACACACAAGGATAACTGAGCAGAGGTTTGGGTTACTTTAGAAGGATTAAGATTTGTTGGCTGCTTACAGTAACAGAACAGAATATCTTTAACTCGAGTCTTCACTTCCCCGCTCTCTCCTCTGGCCGTTCCTCACAACACACCCTGGATAGGGAATGATGCTGGTATGAGCAAGAAGTCAAGGAAACCATTATGGGAAAAGGGAATGACAATCACTGAACTGAGGAGGTGGGTTTTAAATTATATTTGTCGCCATTTTACAAGGCTGTAATTGCACCCGTTCCCCAACTCTCTGTGAATAATACTCAGTGCCATCAATCAATTCAATTCAATCTAAAAAGCGCCAAATCGCAACAGCAGCTGCCTCAAGGCATGTAATATAGTAAGGTAAAGTCCCTCAAATAATACAGAGAACACCCCAACAATGAAACAACTCCCTATGAGCAAGCACTTTGGCCACAGTGGGACAGAAAAACTCCCTTTTAACAGGAATAGCCTCACTTTGTTTATCCTGTCACTTTGGATAGTAGCAGCTCCCGTTTCTTGAGAAACTAGAGGGAGAAATTCCTACCATAATTCCTTAGTGAATATTAATACACGCAGTGTGACAAAAGGGCTTCCACACGTGTGGTAAATGGCCTGCATTTGTATAGCACTTTACTTCGTCCCTAAGGACCCCAAAGCGCTTTACACTACATCCAGTCATCCACCCATTCACACACACATTCACACACTGGTGATGGCAGCTACATTGTAGCCACAGCTGCCCTGGGGCGCACTGACAGAGGCGAGGCTGCTGGACACTGGCGCCACCGGGGCCCTCTGACCACCACCAGTAGGCAACGGGTGAAGTGTCTTGCCCAAGGACACAACGACCAAGACTGTCGTAGCTGGGGCTCGAACCGGCAATCTTCCAATTACAAGACGAACGCCCAACTCTTGAGCCACGATCGCCCCATTGTTCCATTTTTAAATGATTTATTTGTTTAATTATTTGGTTCATATGCAAATATTGTCTATATTCCTCCTTCTATTCATTTCTATATTTTCTAAAATCCTGGAAAATCTGTACTTGTTTTTTTTATTTTATTTTACTTGTAATAAACAAAGATAGATGCAGTAATGTGCATTAGTCTTGAGCCACTTCTTATTTTTGTATATTTAGATTATTTTTAAAGTGGTCTTAAGAAATAGTTCTCCAGTCTTCTGAAGGTCTTCCAAGATTTTCTTTTGAAATTGGCTCTTTTTTTTTACACATTTTCAGTCCAGTACGTGTACCTGACCATTTTCAAAAGATTGTTTTGTTTTTGTTTGTTTACTTGTTAAACCACTTAACACTGACTGTCAATCATTCAATCATTAAGGCACATAAAAGGCACCTCAAGGTATGAAATAGTGTTGTGTCTACACACAAAAGACATCTTTGCAAAGAACAAATTTTAAGTCGCGTCTTTTGGCACTTTGTTACTAGCAGCCTATCATAAAAACATTCTGGGTTTTTTGTTGATTTTTTTTAGATAAATCTACAAAAATGCCAAAGATAATACAGTTTGACAGGCATGCTGTGTGTCCTTAAAAAAAAAGAAAGGACAAGTGGAGGGCATAGGAAAAAGTAGAGGGTGTAAAAACATTTTCCAGCAGATGAACAACTGAAAGTGATGTCTTTAAGAAACAGGAACAAAGCAAAACCCTGACACAGGACCTGAGAGATACATCTGACCCTTCTGTTCATCCAGTGGAGTCTCAGTGGAAGAGTGGCCGTCAAGAAGCCTTTCTTAAGGAACAGAAGCAGGAAAAAAAAGGCTGAGGCACGCCGAATTACACAAGGAATAGACTGAAAATCAGTAGCAGCAGGTATTAACTAACTCAAATTTGAGGTTTTTGGTTAAAATCATCACCAGTGTATACAGAAGAGGTCAGAAGAGAGATACAATAGTGACTGTTTACGCCCATCTGTAAAACATGGTCAAGGCTCTGCATCATTGGAAAATTACAATAAAGTATGACGAGATCTTGATCTACCATGTAATACCATCAAGATTTTTAAGCATGACAGTGACCCCAAACACACTCCCAATGCACTAAAAGCATACCTTGATTTACAAAAAAACAAAAAACACAAACACAAGGGAGCACTGCCCAGAGCTTGGAGTTCAACCTCAAATAGTGTGTGATCTTCTTGACAGAGACAGACATTCAATATCCAAAGAAGAGCTTTGAAATCTACTTCAAGAAGCCTGGAGAAAGCTTGACTCGAGGAATAATCTGCATCTAAGGGACAAAGGTCACTCTTTCGAGGATGCCAATGTTCACATTTTGGACAGAGAAGACAGATGGTTTGAAAGAGGAGTGAAAGAAACCACCTATGTCCACTGTGAACGACCATCTTTGAACAGAGGGCGGGGCTTATGACACCAACTGTCTGCCATCTATAATCCAGTTTTGAGATCCCTTCCCAAACGCCTTAACGTCCACTCACATCCTGGGCCGTCTGACCTCAGCAAAAAGGATGGGGCTAGGTCTCACAATGGGTTCACCCGAAAACTTGGCTGATTGTGACCCACAACCTGTTTTCACACCTTGGCTGTTGTGGAGGATTAATAGCTGGACACTCCCATAGGGCTTAAAATCTGGAACTCTGCACCAGTTTCTCTTAGAACTGAAGAAGCTTCTCGGATGAGAGGTGAAACGTCTTCAAGTAACTTAAAGAAGTCCAGATGCTTTTCTTTCCGAGCTCCTTTGACTACGATGACCTGGATGCCTGAGAACCTTCAGACGTACGTCGACTAATAATGGTGGCCATAGCAATTATCTTTCAAGCTCATTACAATTGTACAACAACAACTTGTTATATACTGTATGTCGATGTTTAGTCCATTTTTCAATACATTGCTTTTTTGTTTAAAGAAAATAACAGGTGGCTCAAGACTTTCACAAAGAACTATATGTACATAAGTGTCTACATAAGGGTCATGGTTCGGGGATCTTGTCAAAATTGAATAATCAAACTGAATTATGGATTTATACACACAGAAAATTAGTGTCAGATTTTGTTCTCAGTGAAATACCCTCGGTAAAGCATCAGTATTTTACAATCCACTGTAATCTGAATGAAACCTAGCACACTACAAACAAATGTTTAATGATCTGCTTTAGATCCAGACCATAAGAGGTCAGGTTTCACTTCTGCTCAAAGTCCAAATCATAAAAGACTCCTTCAAGCGAAGCCTTAAGAAGTTAAGTTTTATTGAATTAGTCATATAATGTATGAGTGCTATCATAACAGCTGAGTTATTCCTTAAACAGGCACTGTGATTTTCAAATTAGACAAGCTTGAGAGGAGAACATACATTAACAGACTGCTATGAGACTTAAAAGACAAAGGTTAAGCTAAGGTTGTTTTTAAACAGTTTCACATTTTCACTGAAGTAAAAGAGGTCAATTATTATGAAGCTCAAACAGCAGGTAACAAATGTTGCAATAAGTTTAAACAGTGGAATCGTACGTGTATCTATATATTTCCCCTAAAGTATAAAAGCATAAGCCTGGCCAAATTTAATATTTTTCCCATAGTATCATGAAATGTACAAGCCCAAGCTATAAATGCACCTTTGTTTTGTCAGATTAACCACACACACACACACACACACACACACACACACACACACACACACACACACACACACACAAAAGCAGAAGTAGTTATTTCAGTGCAGCTCTGCTACACTACTCCTATATTTCAGTACATAATGATACAGCTGAGTGGTCCTTGACAGATTAGAGGTAATGCAAAGGTTTTTTGTAAGATAACTAAAGAAAAGAAAATGATAGCAAAAGTAGTTTCAAAATAATAAAGATCTAACTAACCCCACCTAACAACAGGTACTCCATGCAAATATACATTAAGAGGATATTTTGCTGAGACTTCCATCATTCAGGACAGGTTTAATTGAGCAGCACTGATTATGCTTGGACTCATTTAGTTATGACCTGTAAACACAATCAATATGTAATCTGGCAACTAGAAATACTTTCCTGGCTTCTGTGTAATGATGCTTACTTTCAATCCAATGCTTTACAGGTGCAGAGCAACAAACAGGAGCAGCACTGAAACCAGCTGCAACTAGGTATATACTGAGACACATAATGCTCGGTATTCAGTGATAAACCTCCCACATATAAACACACAGGGTACAAAGTTACACATAAAATTTCCCCCAAAGTATAGCAAGATATTTCAAAACTTGGACCTGGATCATTCCTCCTTTTGAAAAAAGTTTCCTATTCAAAACATATGATTTTATTTGCTGTGACAGACAAACAGCCCACAAAATGTTTGATAGTGTCCAAAGAAAGTATCACAAATTGACATTTTTACCTTTCATCTGACAGTGAGGTCACCAGAAGTGTGATTAGTGGAGCTCCAACACAGTAATCACCACAAAAAACCTCTTCGTTCACAAAGCTATTAAATTAAATACAGCCCATAGCACACATGAATTGATACTGGGGAGCTGTAATGCATTCTCCTCTTTCATTTGCCTTTTTAACAAATTTGCATCTAAATAAATGCTTTGTTTTCCCAAATTACCAGTCACTCTGTCACCCTCTTCACTGATAGACATTTCAGCCAATGATGCTGGCCTCAGAGACGCAGCCATTGAATGGCCGTTTCTAGGCTGGCTGAACGAGTGGCATTTAGAAATAATCAAGGGAAAGATACAATGAGACAGTACGCCGTTTTCCAGAACATCCCATAATACCTTGGGCAGCACTTAGCGCATTAATATGTAAATGCATCAAACTAGCAGGAGTATACAAAACACGCATTTTTGTTTCAACACACTGCAACAAATTTAACTCTAAAAGATATCCGTAGCCTATAATACATCAGTCCATTTAGTGTTACCAGAGAGAGAAAAATTATTCAGTAAAGTTCAAAACTGATAAGCGAGCCCACTCAGTGAGGCTTACCATATCATTAACACAAAGACAGAGTCAGTTAGTCCCTGGACAAGGAGGATAAATGACCTTCTCCGGCAGCTCGGTGCTTGAATATCTCAGTGTGTCTCTCTTGATAGAGCGGTGCAACGCTGAGAAAGTAGACAGAGCAGAAAGTCAAATCTACTGTTGATCATAATCCATTTCACTTGTGCTATACATCAGCGGTGTTCACACCCACGTGCACACGCCGTTTTCACACCTTGGGAAATCTGACGGCGTACAGGCGCTCGTCGTCATTCTTTCTTTCTTTTCTTTTCAGAGTACTGAAAACGTCTTGGTCACTCAGTGTTGAAAGTGTCACAGTGCGTTTTGCCAGGTTCAGGTGAGGTAAGACTTATTATTTCTTTACATTAGAAATGCCAGATAAATTATACAATGTGGTTTTGTAACCTCACGTTAAATAAAGACAAATATTTTCTTTCTTCGTTTTTCTTTTGCTAAAACAGAAACAGTCAGAGAGGAATCTTTTTAAAAGTTTTGTAATGTTAACAAGTTAAACACAGACCCAGAGGCCAGTTGGTAACCTCCAATTTAGCAGATTGACATTGTTTGCAAAGTCTGCATGGAAGTGCAATTCAAACTGGCAACAAAGAATCCTTACATTCAAAGTAAACGCTGAAGGCAAATCGTCTTTTTTTTGGTTTGCATCACACTCTTCAGAGATTCACAACTACTTGTAGTTGGCGAGTGTTTGCAGAAAAGCTGACATCCAAGCCTCGGGTGACTGTGTTAATCTGTTAATAGCCAAGCAACTAAAAGGACGGTTTTAGTGAAGCATCACATCTTTGTAACCAATTTCACTTACTACAGCAAGCAACCTCATGCAACCATTTTTCCGTAGCGATCCAGGAGTCACTGACCAGTCCTGGCCTGCATGACTGGAGCTTACCAATTGATTTCAGCAACCTCCAGCATTCACTTACAACCGGCCGTGGAAAGCAAATTTCCCCTAGCTACTGGTGGTTGCCTACTGGTCTCTTGGCCTGTGTGACTGGGGCCTTGGACTAGAAAAGCTTTGGATGATTTAGGGTTTTGGTATAACAGCTCATGTCTGTCTGAAACAAACAATAATAAAGACATCCTCTCTCATAAATATTTCGATCAGTCTACGATGTGAGCTTATGTAAGCATACAACATCGTAAGCATATAAACTTTGCAAAAAAAAAAAAAAAAGGGTGTTTGGTCAATTTTTGCTTTGTTGTAACGATACTTCTTGGCAATATATTTTATACTTAGCTCTGCTGCTCAACCCACAAATGAATTTTCCTTACACACCTGGCACCTTTTAATGGGAAATAAACTGGTTTTGTAACAATATTAGATTTACTGCCAAGAGCCAAGAAGCATTGTTGGCTCTTGGTTCTTTCTTACTTTTAGCTCTGAGTTCATATACACATGTACACCATGGACCTGTCCAGGGTGTATCCTGAAGACAACTACTTCAGTGAATAGTCACCTAATACTGAAGCTTATTTTAGAAATAGCTTTATTACTGCACACATTGAGCAAATCACACTAACTGTGTTATGAAAGAGCGAAATGAAAATGCCAAACTACACAATGGGCTTAAAATTAAGTTTTGAACTCATTGTCAAGTCCACAAAGGAAGATTTAATGATCAGACTTTGGTTAAATTTATTCTCAGGGTATTACATTTACTCACATCAAATTTGAGATGCAATTTATGGTCAGTACTTTTATGCAATAGTGATTCAACGTACTGTCATTCAATAACTGCATGGTGTTATTTGTAGGGGAAGAGTGCCATTCCAGTGCTGAAAAACGTCATTGGATATTTCGTTTTATTACTGTGATTAACAACTGTATCAAGTTAACAGCTGCCCTTCTGACACATTTCTGGCAAAGTAGCTGCTTGACGAGTGTCTAATGTAGCATTAAACCATTCTCACTGTGCTGCCCACTCCACACGCAAAATCATTAAAAACTTTTGTTTTATAACTAAAACTTTTGTGGGAAATGCAATGTGTCATATTACAATTAAAAACACTGGAATAAGATTAAATGCAAGCCAAGCTTAGTTGAGCTAACATATGATGAGATGTGATAAAAGAAAATAAGGTTGGTTAATTTCCGATACAGTTTGTGGATCCCAAAAGCTGGAAAATGTCATGGCAGCAACATCAATAACAAACTCTTATTTAAAGTAAATACAGCTAAATAAAATAAGCTCAAAAAGGTAAAACTAACTACACAAAACAATAAACAGAGTTCAATAGAAAAAAAAGTGTTAAATAAAATAAAGGAGATTAAACAAGTCTATATAATTCATGCAAACTACAGGAGACAAAGAGGTTTTCTGGAGGGCTCGAACAGAAGGCAACTGGACTTAGGGCAACTAGTGGTTGCCAGATGGTTGTCAGCTGGTTGCCAACTGGTCTCTAGGCCTTTCATGAGTCCTAAAGCTATGAATACAGCCACCAGAGACCATTGTACTTTAAAGCGCAAATAAACCTTGGGACTGCAGCTCGCACAGATGAACAGTTTTCATGGGGATGGCAGAAAGTGTTGGACACTTCATATAAGCTTATTGTACTTTCAAAAGCCGCTCATGCGTGCACACACAAACACACTATAGCAACACCTTTTAAAAATGTACCATAGTCATAAAACAATACGCAAACCCTACAACCACTGATTACAAGACACTGTGTGTGTGTAAAACTGTGTGAATATGTGCAAGTGGGCCAACATCCTGTCAGATAAAATGAAGTCTGGGGGTCTGGCACCTAGCTCTTAATTAACGGGCTATTAGAGTGGTGGAAACTAAAGTATTGACATCATCATCACCACCACACCACATAAACCACCACACACATGCAGGTACATATTTGTGTGTAATTAGGTGTGGATCCTGTTGACATCTGAGTGGGGATGGTGATAATGATGATCATGAAGTCAAACTGACATCCTGTAAAGAGGCCTAGAGACATGATTATAAAAATAGAAAGAAAATACATTTAAACCTTCAGGCTATGTGTATGATGTCAGTGAACTATTCTTTTAAACCTTTAAGTAACAGTTGTTAGATATATCAAAGGAACTGCCTTCAGAAAAAAATGTCTTCTATTGGCGAAATCTTGATGAGAAGATTATAAATCAGCATTTTCATTTTGGTTGTTCTCTACAATGCTATTAAAAAATTGCATTATCAGTAGGAAATATCTTACAACAAAGTATATTCTGCATACCTCTATATTCCATGAACTTTTTTGATTCAAGAGTATTGATGATGATGATGATGATGATGGATTGGATTTATATAGCGCTTTTCAAGGCACCCAAAGCGCTTTACAATGCCACTATTCATTCACATTGTGAATCAATGTCATTATTTGACAGGTGTGGGAGAAAAAGGTGCAGCTGTTTACATGATTGACATCCTAATGTGTGGAATATGGTGGCAGCAATCTGCAGAGGCAGTCGTGTCTGGGCTTCAGATCATTCAGTCCTCAAATCAGGCCATGCACCAAAGTAAACTCACTTATGTTCAAGTGACATTTCAATCCATCACTTTCATTAAAAGGGCCGTTTGATGGCGACTTTGATGGCTGTAAGGACCTGCAGCAATTATAAAGTTTACTTTTCTCATTGAAAACCACTTTGTCTGCAGGGCCTTTGGATAGGAAGAAGAAAAGAAAGAGAAGAAGATGAAATCCAGCATATTTCTTCCAGGAAAACATCCGCCTATTACTGGTTATGGTATTTTGATCCTGAAGGCTGAAAATCATCTGTCTTTGTAATAAAGTTTCAGTAATGTTTTATTGATTTTTTTCACCTCTGCTGAGTTTACAGAATGCCAGATTTATGTTTCTGAAAGATTTATCAACAGAGTTTCATATTAGTGTTCTTAAGCCTGTGTCACTTTGGTTACAATGACAGCCAAGAAATCTATAATATACAGATTTTACTAAATAAGCAATCTCTCAATGTTAATTTTTAATATCCTTCTCCATACATTTTGATGGGTACACATGTGGTCTTGAGAGAGTTTAAGTCATACTTAGTTGGTAATAAGTGTGACAAGAAAATATAACCCACACCATAAAACCACCTCTAGCAGACTTAACCATTGATACAAGATGTTATGGATCTGTGCTTTCACGTTTAATGGAAATTTTAACTTTAGTTTCTGAATATCACAGCAACAATCGAGACTCAGCAGACCAAACAACATTTTTTTAATCTTCTATTGACCAATTTTGATGAGCCCGGGCAAGTTGTAGCCTCTTTTTCAGGATTGGGACCCATGTTGATATGTGTGCTCAGAGACTCACTTGTATCAGTTGGTTATTTGAGTTAAAGTTGTGTTTCTACCAGATTGAAAGAGTTTGACCAGTCATCAGCAAAACATCTTTCTTCAGAAAACTGCTGCTAACTGGATATTTTCTCTATTTCGGATCATTCTCTATAAACCCTAGTGTTGGCAGTAAATCACCAGTGCCACATTCAAAGTCACTTAAACGCCTTTCTTCAAAATTTCAATGCTAGGATTGAACTTCAGCAGGTTGTAAAGCCCATGTCTACATGCCTAAATGCATTGAGTTGATGTCATGTAACCAGCTGATTAGATATTTGAGATAAATGGCAGTTGAGCAGGTGTATGCAATAAGGTGTCTGGTAGTGTCTATGTATAACAGCCACAAGTACACTCAGAGCCAGATTTCACTGCAGCCAAGTATGCTGTGCATGTTCAATTGGTTGAATATTTCATGTCAGACATATCACACAGAAAAATTATAGGTCTAAAACAAGGAAAAATGGATTTGTGAAAAATTCAAGGAAATACGTGTCAGGAAAAATAATGCTAGTAGTCGTGCTCAGAAAAGCGATGAAAAGGAAAAACAAAGATAGAAGGCGGAGACGTTATGTTTAAACTGCTCTTCTGTCAAGCACTTCATATACTAACCATGCCGACTGGTTTGAAGATGAAGCGCGAGAAAACATAAAGCGCTGAACTGAAAGGGAGGAAATTCTTTTAACAAACACACAAATTAAATGAGGCAAACACACACCAGGAACAGGGCTCGCAGGGGTAATTAGTCGAATGCTGGCTGAAATAATTAATGAGTTTAATGAAAGTCTGTTTGTACAGTATATGACAACAAATCCCGAGGGTCCAATATCCAAGCCCACTCAGTGTTCAACATCTTGTGTATATGTGCATATGATTTCCAGACAGACACAAACAAGAAAATGTGCGTCCAGGGAATCCTACGCATTTTTCCATTTAGTGGATGAAGTTTACTACTGTATTTACTGCTGGTTATGTTCTCAAATGTGATGGAGGCATTTGGCTCAGGATCATGTGCCTCACCTTTTACACGTACACCGACTGCTTAGTTGATTAAACTATACCTGTTTTTATCATTTAAATGTAAGTTAATACACACACACATATGTGTATATATACGTATATATACATATGTGTGTGTGTGTGTGTATATATATATATATATACACACATACGTATATATATATATATATATATATATATATATATATATATACACATACATATACATATATATACACGTATATGTATGTGTATATATATGTATATATATATATATATATATATATATATATATATATATATATATATATAAATGGGGAAAATGAAAAACAAAGGATACGCAGAGGACTACAACTTGGGGTTTGTACTTTGAGAAAACACCAATCACTGTCAGTGCAGTCAATAAAATTCACAGTCTATTCTAAAATCTGTTTACTATATGTCAGATTGTTCACCTTTACCTCCCTGCCTCTGGCTATGGAAACAATCAAGCAGGCACTGAGCTTAACAGTGTGGAGCAGAGAGAGATGGAAACCAGCAGTCCTCAGGTACACAGCCAACACTGGAGAGCTGGTCAGGGTGGACGTTGGTCTGGTGCTGACCTCATTTAACCTCTGATCCAGCCTGTGGCCAACCTTCTTTTAGGCAGGACTCTTCTGTTTTTGTTTTCTATTTCAAGCTGGGAACTTGTGAAAGATTATCAACTGCAAAAATTTTACCTGAGGCTCTTCCTTAGCCATCATTATATGTCAGTTTTTAAATATGAACAAAAAGTGAACAACACATGCAAAACCCAAGCACAAAGAAATAGAGAAAACCCTTTTAGGGCCTTTATAATTGGTATAGAAGTCAATAAATCATGGGCAGCCGTGCTTTAGGCAACTTGCAAGGGCTGAACCAACATAAGCCAATAACTGATTTGCTCTTCTGATGGAAAACACTCAGGGCAGGAATTCTGTCACTTACATCCGAGCGAACAGGAATGCATAGTGGGCTCGGAGAAAACAAATTTAAGAAGAAAACAGCAAGACTGAATGATAATGAAACACAGCAATTCAACATGTTTATGCATGATTCCAATATGCTGGCTGTGTCTCACCGAGAGCAAAGCCACAGCACGTAAAGAGAAGACCAGAATCAACTCGCTCAAGTGACAAAATGATCAGACATTAAGAAACGCACACATAGCTTTCCGGGTGACTTTAAAACACTTGCATCTCAAGGTCTGCTGAATTTTATCTAATCCCGGCACTTTTTCCGTGTCTGTTTTTTCAGGATGTTTCTGTCATAATTTTTGATATGTGCTCTGTAATAATGAGAAAGCTATTTTAGTGACTGTAATAACTAACCACACTATATTTTTTGCAGGGATACTTTTTAACAGATCGAATGGCTCTATTTGTTTTCACACATCGTACCTACACCATTTCCTTTATCCATGAAAGATATACAGTCATTTTTATATAAAACAGAGTTATCTCAACTCATCTCCATCAGCTGAGCTGCTTTTATTGTCACTTTGAGTATTAAATATCTGCCTCAAGGCAGCTGCAGTAATAAATCTCGATACTCAGGGCAGCTTTGGGTCAGAAAGAAGAGCGGATTGTCCATTAATTGGAAGGTCAGTGGTTTGGTCCCTGGCTATCTCAGTCTGCAGTTCAATGTATCTTTGGGCAAGATATGGGGCAAGATATATCGGGTGTGAGACTGTGAGTGGTTAAAAAGTGCTCAAAGGTATGGAATAAATGTGCCACATGAATCTGTGTGTGAACATAGCTTGCCACATAAAAAGTACTCTGGGAGCAGAGGAAGACCAGAAAAGTGCAAAATTAATACCAGCCCATCTTTGGATAAGCATGCTGAATTTAGATGAAATAAAATTTGCTATATAAATAAAATAGACATTGAAATTAGAGTGGAAAACCCCAATGAAAACACATATACAGTATTGGTCAAAAATGACCCCACATACAGTACTGAGCAAAATCACTGAGTCACCCCTTGTTTCATTGTAATCTGCTTCCAAGGAGTCAGGCTTTCATGCAATTTTAAAATGATCTTAATCAATAGTTCTCCAAACTTTCTGAAGGTGAAGGTGAAGTTTTTACTTTGTAAAATTTGGCTACTTTTTCATTCAAGCATGAAACTCAAAGAAGGAACCAATGTTGTGTCTACACATAAAAAACGACTTAGTGAGGAACAACTTTTAAATTGTACCTTTAGACACAAAAAAACACATAATTTCTTATGAATAATGCCAAAGATTACAAAGTTTGACAGTTTGACCCTGGGTCAACACACCTGAATTAAATGATTAGTTCATTACCAGGCCTCTGGAGAACTTGAAGCCATTTAAATCAGCTGTGTTGGATCAAGGACACATCTAAAACCCGTAGGACACCGGCCCTTGAGGCCTGGAGTTCCCCCACCCCTGCTTTAAGTGTTCCCTCTGATGAAACTGGATAAGTGGAGGACAAAAAAAGAAATGGCAGGCCCAACAAAGACTTGACAGATCTGGCCCTTCATCTGATCAGTGTACTGTTTGCAAAAGACTGATCAGAAATGGTCTAAGTGGAAGGATGGCTGTCAAGAATTGATTCATATGGAAGGGAAACCAAAAGAAAAGGTTGACATATGCCACATTAAACAACAACTAGGAACAGGTTTGATTGAGTGAACACTATAAACACACTGCCAATACAGTAAAGCATACTTAGACAGAAAAACACACAGAGGAACACCGTCATAGCAAATATTAACTTGCAAGTTTTTGCCTTATTTTCTGTATTTCCATTTATGTTTACACGTTAGAAGAATTAGTTGCACATATGTCTCATTTTTCTGGCAAAATATAAAGAGCTGACGGGTGGGTTGAGACTTTTGGCACAGTACTGTAACTTTATAATATACAGTTGGGGTCAAAACTGAGTCAAAGTAAAAACTTTGAAGGCGCTAACTGCCACAGCAACTGCACAGCAGTAATCTGTGATGAAACTAGTTTCAAGCCTGCTACTAAAAATATATAAGTGCCACATCATATTATGTGGGCAGAAACGTATTTAATTATAATAGGAAACTCCAATGTGACATTTCCTGTGAGTGACAAAGATGTTTTTGAGAAACCTTTTCTTAAATATGAGAAAAAGCTTTTTCAGATGATTTATATGTGGCAGCCGTCTCATGTATTTTAGTCTAACACCTTACCAACGGCATTAAAAACCTTTTACTGGTTTCTATTTTCGCTCCAGCCTATTATCCTGATGCATGTCTGCTGCTTTTAGGTCCTTTGATTTGAAGGCACAGATGAAGAAAAACATCCTTGAGCGCTCTCCAAATACTCTTCAGGAAAGAGACTTCTCGCATCACTGAGGAGGAGGCTGAAGAAACACAAAGTTCCTTCATCTATCTGCAACAATGCTCCTCTAATGTGCACATAACCCACCTTATTCTTCTAGAATCCCATTAGCTTTCTCCTTTGATGACATTTCTTCCATCCTCTTATTCATACTAAACCATCACACCTAGTACATTAGGCGTAATTAATTTCCTATGCACACGAATCCCGCCGACAATTGAAGCCCATGGCTCTGAAAA
Organism: Maylandia zebra; assembly: GCF_041146795.1. NCBI lineage: Eukaryota > Metazoa > Chordata > Actinopteri > Cichliformes > Cichlidae > Maylandia > Maylandia zebra. The sequence goes on along the minus strand of NC_135174.1, from coordinate 7,991,775 downwards.
TGAAGCATCCAGTTCAATGATAATAGAAGGAACTAATTGCATACAAAGAAAACACCCGAAAAGAGCGGCAAGTAATCTCCATTAAGAATCAACACTCATCGTTTTAGTTTTGCTGCATTAAAAGGTGCAAATTCTGCAAAATAAACAAACACAAACCAAATGTAATAATAAATTTGGGGTCGTGATGGCTCATTGTGAAAGAAAAGCTTGCGGTTTTCTGTTTTAATCTTTCTAATTAATGCCTGAAAAACACAGTAGAGAAGCAGCTGTTTGTTCCTCTGTGGTAATACGCTTGGTATAATGGATGTTTATTTAGCCAGGGGAGGAGACAAAACCACGAGAGATCTTGACTCTGCCAGATAAATCTTTTCTAAGTTGATCCCATTCTGTCAAAGCCCTGTCCTCATTTCCTATCCTGTCATCATCAATATCACGGTTTTTTTCTGTCAATTAGAAGGAATGTTTTAACAAAATAACATGACTTCAAAAATATGACAGCTAACCAAAGTCATCTGAGTAGGCTAAAAATGCTCAGAGGTGAAATTTACTGTCTTACTGACAACTGAATAAGATTTGTTAACGTGCCAATTTTTAAACAGTAACACACAAAAAACATTTTTTTCACTAAAAACAATCACAATCTGCCAAGAACAGGGTGGGTCAAAAACAAGCAGAATCGATAGGGTAGTGATTAATATGTTAACCAAAATAGTACAGTGTAAGCGTAGGAACAGAACCAGTGTGGCAATTCAAATCGATGAGAAGGAGCTGAAGGGGAATCAATATGTTTTTCAAATAGCGGGGAAGCTTTTCTGTTAGGAATTGATGAGGACTGTGTGGGGTCTTAAAGGTAGCTGTTATATCACAACTGAGGTGGAGCACAGAAATTAACCAGAGGCCGTTTATTACAAACGATTTTGTCAAGATTTAGCTTGAAGGTGGACATCAATGCAAACCAGTACTTGCAGTAAAAGAAAAACTGAGCCTTATTGTAAACCTGACAATAAAGTTCAGAAGTCTCAACAAAAAAGTATTTAATAAAAAAAGTACAGAAACGTAAAAAAACAACAACAACACCAACAGGGGGATTACGAGTACTGACAACTTGCAAAAGGAAAACGGTAGATGAAACACAAAAAATAAGACAAGACTATTTAAACACAGAGGGCTGGTTAGGGAGGTAGAGATTGAGGCAGCTTAATTAGGTCTATGAAGAAATGGGAACTAAAACCCCAAACAACACACCACCAGTTAACAATTGAATAGGAAATGAGATAGAGGGGGGAACACAGGGATGAACTGAATTAACAAAAAGTAAGTAGAAAACCAAGGATCTAAAACTAACTAACTAATATTTTTAGTAGATACATCTATGGTATAAATTTCAAAAATCTACGTCGCCTCATTCTAAAATGATCACATTCACAAACGTGCGTCAACGTCACCCACCCGGCAGAGTGACGGCACTACAGATTTTACTGTTACTGTGCAGTGAAAAAGTAGTATGCTGCCTTCTTTGTGATTCCTTTCTTTTTTCCATATTTTTAACACTTACCATGTTTCATATCGTCGGACACATTTTAGTACTATTAAATGTTATTTAATATTATTTTAACATTAATGTTATTAAGGAAAAAGCTACCTGGCCCTGTGTGGAAAAGTAACTCCCAATTGTTAAATCACGAATGAACTGAAACCACGTATTTTTAGGAAGACTGAGTTTAATTTCACTAGCCAGAGTGCCAGTTACTGCCGCACCTGTTGATCACTTAAATAGAACCAGACCGACAAAGTGATGTGGGCTAAAAAAATCCCAAAAGGTAACATATTTAAAGGAATTCATGAAGAGATGACAAAACAAAGTTAAAGTTATTTCCAAGGCTTTTGGACTTCGGCGAAACATAATATCAACAAATGGAGAAAACGTGCAACACTGGTGAACCTTCCCAGGAGTCCCCAGCCTACCAAAATTACTGTAAGAGCGCATCAAGAATATTTTGGCTCATCTTACATTTGCCAAAAACATCTCAGTGATCCCCAAGAAAATATTCAGTGGACTGAGACAAAAGCTGAACTTTCTGGAAGGTTTCTGTCCTGTTACACTTGGCGTGAAATTAACAGCGCCGTATTGATGGAATCATGAATTCTGCCGTCTATCAGAAAATTTTGGAAGGAGAATATCGAACCATCAGTTCATGCCCTGATGCTCAAGCAGACTTGGGTTATGCAGCAGGTCAATGATTTAAAACACGTCAGCAAGTACATCCCTGAGTTTTAGTAGTTTGGACTTTTATTAGTTTGGACCTGAAAGGTATTGTGGAGTGGTCTAGACAAAGTCTAGACTACAATCTGATTGAGATGCTTTGGAAAGACCGTAAATGGTTAATCGTAACCAATTAACCAACTAGACAATACCACCTCGTTAAATGTCAATTGGCCAGCTGGTTTATTTGTGAAGATGTGATTGGTCCACTTGGATTTTTTTTCTGTGTGCTGTTTTTTTATTTAAAAACAAACTGATGAAGGCCACAAGCTGAAATGCGTTGGTCACTTAAAGTAATAGGGAACAACTTTATTAAGTGTCGCTGGAGTCTTCCCATCATCAGATCTTTGTCTTCTCCATGCACCTTGGAAGTAGGTGAAGTTCTTCCACAAATATTTGTTGCTATCAAAGACCATAAACAGGCCATTCTTGCTCTAAAAAGGCTGAAAAGTCTAAAAAGAAGAGTGGGCTACGACATGTAAAAGACTGAATGCTAGTTTTTGACTGCAGGTCTTGCTTCCAAAAGTGGTACAACGAATTTACAGAGCGCCAGGTAGGTTTGGCTTCTTCTAGTGCCCTCTAACTCAATTAGAGAGACAGATATTTTGATTCCATTAGTTTCTTTTACACTGCTTTTAATAAATCATTTTGGTAACACTATATAAAAAAACACTATTATTAAATAGTAAATCCATAAACATTATCTGTAACACCTTCATTTACCCTTTGTTTATCAAAGGGTGTGAATGACAGCGGTCCAAGTGTAACAATGATGATGCAAGCAGTAGTGTTAGTGAAGGTCAATGTGTTTAAATACCAAAGCAATGTACAGTGCACAGGAGAGGTGGCAGGCAGGGTGGAGTGGTTGGAGATGAGTGTCAGGGGTGATTTGTGACTGACGGAAAATATTACGAGTGAAAGGTAAGATTTACAAGATGGCAGCGAAACTATGTTGTATGATTTGAAGACGTGGTGCTGACAAGAAGATAGGCGGAGCCAACAGAGGTGAAGTTGCTAAGATTTTCATTGAAAGTGACCAATATGGACAGGATTAGAAATTATTATGTCAGAAGGAAAGCTCAGGCTGAGCAGTTTGGAGACAAAGTTACAAACGCAAGGTTGAGATGCTTTGATGCAGATGAGGGATTGTCGATATACTGGACAAAGATGTTGAATATAAAGCTGCCAGGCTGGAACAAAAGAGGGAAATCACAGAGAGGGTTCATAGATTTAGGACATTTAGGACATGCAGAGCGTTGGTAGAAAACAGGGTGAGCAGATGATGTACTGAAGGGAGATGCTGAAAGTATGAAATTATCTTTATTTAGCAGTATGGTTTAGGACCAGAACCTTTTAAGACTCTGGGCAATGAGAAACAATGTGTAAATGTGTAAAACAATGTGTTAAAACAGGAGTTTTTTGTGCATATGTAAACTGCAACATTTTTTTAATACGTGAAAAGTATTCATCCTCAGTATCATTTACAATTTACATAAATCCTCATTTTGTCATTTTGTCATGTCCCCTTGGCATTTTGGCCTCCTTTTGTCTTATTCCTCACCGACTACGTTCGCCTTACTCAATTGAGTTGTCTGTTAACGAGTTTTCGGTGTTTTTCTATTCCTGATTATAGGGAGCAGCCACCAAACGCGTCCACTCATTCCGCCATGACACCCGCCCATAAATCCTCATTTTTAAAGGATGGCACTAACAAAACATTCTCTTAGTAGTTGCATAGGTTGTTTCCTCATTGCATCATTTGGGTGCTTATTTGTTTAGTTGTTGTCTTACAACCTTATTTTGTGTTAAGACCAGAATAGAACGAGAGGATTATGATTGAAAATGTAAACTAGATTATAAAAGGCAGCAAGAACAAAAGAAAGTGTACTGCAGAAAAAAATTAATGGAAGATGAAACCTCTGTTGCACTAGCGCATTACAGGAAGCGCAGGTGGACCAATAACATCTGTAGTCCCAGCTGGCCTTTTCACCAGCATCAGTATCTCAGAAGTAATAGAAACAATACAGTAATAAACATCATGCTCAGCCTTGCCCACACTCATTTTGTAACTTGGAAGAGAGCTGTAGGATGGACGTTGTGATCAAAGATTTGGTTTTTTGTTGTGTTTTTTACTTGTCCCCGAAACTTGTTCATTATCATATCATATTCTTAGATTATAATCAACATCAACAAATAGGAATTAAATTCCTGTCATGAATAACTGCCATCAATCAAAAGAACTATGATTTAAGGTGAAAGACCAAAAAACTGGGAGGTTTGCTCACAAAATGAAAACCACTGACAGCTAGAGACTCAAAAGACCATTTTATAAAAGGCCAATGGGAAATGCTGGAACCTGGTACTTCAATAGGAGTTACATGTAGCAACCACTTTACATCAGAAGCGTTCACCTAAGGCCTTAGTAACAGACCTAGAGACTGTTAAGCAATCCCCTAGCAACCACAATTCACAGGTGAAATCTGTGTGCTGCCCCAAAAATTGGTCACTAGCGGATTGCAAAGACAGTTTAACTTCAAAGTAAAAGTCATGCCTTTCCACCAGACCACATTTCCAAAGGCACAGCTTTTAATTTGACAGTACATCAACTAACTTTCTGAATTGTCCATTTTCTTTAGAAACCACTGGTTACCTGGGGGTTGCCAGTCAGTTGCAGACCAGTCTCTAGACCTGTGTGAGACTGGAGCCCAAAACAACAACAATAATAGGATACTAATGTAGCTGCCGTGCTGCTAAACGTAAACAGAGACAGATCAAAGGACAAAAAAAAGAGCCTAAGGCGTTGATCCAGCTTCCAAACTTTTCTTCCTAGATGACCAATGCAACCACATGATCGACCAGAGCCAGTCCAGGAAGGACCACACCACAGTATCTGGAATCCCTACTATGACAGGGTCTCCTATCCCTCTGCCCTTCTTTAATTGCTAAAAATGTGATGAATGTGTTTTACTTTATCTACTGACAGAATATTTACTCACTGCCAGCAGCAGAAGAAATTTTATCTGAAACATGGAATCTCTCAGACAAGCGGTTATATTAGTTGGAAAAAAACAGGTAAAACAGTGTGGTGTTAGATGTATTTAGGGTTTGTTTAGATTATCAAGTGCAATATTGAATATCGTAGCAATTATAGAAGATGCATGCTACTGTAAAACACATAACATCAGCTTTTTGTCTCAGCTGGCTGTAGTTTACATGACTATGGACAAAATATCAGCTCACTGTTGCAGGAGTTAAAAACATAAAGAATGAGAAATGTTCCTATTTTAAAGGTTGTTTTCAGAAAATACAAAGTAACAGTGCTCTCAAAGATTTTAGGAGTTAACTTTTGTATTTGGTGAGGTTATGCTGTTTTTGTCAGGCCTGAAAAGGTCAAGACTGATGTAGCCTTTTGGAGCACAATGACCTGTCTTTGACGTATTTTAGCTCTGGAATGAGGCTCGAGGACAGTAGCTGTGTGTACCAGTACAGAGACTCTACAGGGTGGGCCATTTATATGGATACACTGTAATAACATGGGAATGGTTGGTGATATTAAAGTCCTGTTTGTGGCACATTAGTATATGTGAGGGGGCAAACTCCTCAAGATGAGTGGTGACCATGGTGGCCATTTAGAAGTCGGCCATCTTGGATACAACTTTTGTTTTTTCAATAGGAAGAGGGCCATGTGACACATCAAACTTATTGGTAATGTCACAAGAAAAACAATGGTGTGCTTGGTTTCAATGTAACTTTATTCTTTCATGAGTTATTTACAAGTTACTCTTTGTTCACAGCCATTAACATGTCGAAGAGGTTAACACGTGAGGAGCGGATCGAAATTGTGTTGATATCTGGTGAACGCAGTAACCGGGTCATTGCAGCAGATTTCAATGTAAATCGAGACCACCCATCTCCCATGCTACAGTTAGCAAACTGCTCGCTAAGTTTCGTGAAACTGGTTCAGTGTTGGATTTGCCAAAATGTGGACGCAAGAAAACTGTCACTAATGAAGAAACATCCTAGCTTCATTCAGCAAGAGCCCACAGCGTAGCACTCGCCGCATGTCACTGGAGACTGGCATTAGTCGAACATCCCTTCGGCGGATATTAGCTACTCACAAATGGCACCCTTACAAACTCCAGCTACTGCAGCATCTCAATGAGGATGACCCAGATCAGCGCACAGAATTTGCAGAATGGGCAAAACAAAAATTGGAACAGGACCCTCAGTTCACGCAGAAGATTTTGTTCAGTGATGAGGCAAATTTTTATGTGAATGGTGAAGTTAACAAACAAAACCACCGCTATTGGTCTGACACTAACCCACATTGGATGGATCCCTCCAAGACTGTTGGAACAACAAAAGTGATGGTTTGGTGTGGTATATGGGGTACAACGATAGTGGGTCCATTCTTCATCAATGGAAACCTCAAGGCCACTGGATATTTGAAATTGCTACATGATGATGTGTTTCCCTCTTTATGCACTGAAGCTGACACGTTCCCTGAGTTTTTCCAGCAAGATGATGCACCACCACATTATGGGTGCCAGGTCCGAGCATTCCTAGATGAACAGTTTCCTGGAAAGTGGATTGGTCGTCGTGGGCCAGTTGAATGGCCCCCAAAGTCTCCCGATCTGACCCCCTTAGACTTTTATCTTTGGGGTCATCTGAAGGCAATTGTCTATGGTGTGAAGATACGAGATGTGCAGCACCTGAAACTACGGATACTGGATGCCTGTGCTGGCATTTCTCCTGCGGTGTTGCTATCAGTGTGTGAAGATGGGAGAAGAGGGTTGCATTGACAATCCAACACAATGGGCAGCACATTGAACACATTTTATAAGTGGTCAGAAACTTGTAAATAACTCATGAAAGAATAAAGTTATGTTGAAACCAAGCACACCATTGTTTTTCTTGTGACATAACCAATAAGTTTGATGTGTCACATGGCCCTTTTCCTATTGAACAAACAAAAGTTGTATCCAAGATGGCCGACTTCTAAATGGCCACCATGGTCACCACCCATCGTGCGGAGTTTGCCCCCTCACATATACTAATGTGCCACAAACAGGACTTTAATATCACCAACCACCCATGTTATTACGGTGTATCCATATAAATGGCCCACCTTGTACTTCTGTATCAGGGGGGCAGGCGTAGGATGGGGGTTTTCAGAACTGGATGATCATGCTTGCTGTAATATGTGTGTTCGTCTATTTGCCTTTCCATAATAAATGTATCATACTACCCATCTGTGTCTCCTAAACAATTATTTCTGCATCACAGCAAATTTGATCTCATCAAAATTTCTAACCCAAAAGAAACATGATTTTTAATGTAATTTTCCCACAGTGGTTATATTTATTTTCAGTAATGTCTCAAGTTCAAAAGCGGGGGACAGTTTTCCTGTGCTCCTCTGGCTGCCACAAAGTCTCAAACAGCTTGGCGCCAAGCTTTGTTTAGCGGCAATCAAATTAGGGCCTTTGTAACCTGACTCTGGACGGTTAGCAAATGCTAAATTGAAAATTTGTGGTACGGAATTATGCACCCTTGTTGTTGATTCATAAGCTCTGTTTAAAAAAAAAACTGGCAGCAGAGGAATGGAAGAAAACAATTGGAGAGAAGTGTAAAACACTTAGAAAGCTCCTGTGTTTGTGGATGTGTCCGTGTCTGAATTCATACCTTCACAGTACACCGTGAGCTTGTGAGGATTAGCAGCCGTCTCGTAAAACGTAGCGTCCCTACACTGAGTCTCAATGGTAACAAATCCCCTCAAGCAACCTGCCGGCCATTTCGTCTGATCAAAGATAACAAGTTTTGCAGAAGGGCACTGGGCAAGTATTCCCTGAGCCAGGAAGCCTGGAGGACAGCTTTGATCTAACAATTGCCTTACCATCAAAGCGCTGCTGAGAGCATCCTCTGCGAGCATCTGTGTGGGTGTGTGTGAGTATGCGATTGTGTAGCTTAAAAGGCACACTCCTTGGCCCAAGAGGAAGGCTATCTCCCACAGGGATTCCCTGTCCTGCTGTGAAATAGTCTCAAAAGCGTACAAACTGGCTTACAGGACTTTTGAGTCACGCTACCTGCCAACTACTTACATGTAAAAACATCCGCTGGCTGCTCAATTCTGATATTTGTGGCACATCTTAAGCTAAGAAGCTACACCCAACCGTGGGGGAAAAACAATCCTGTCCAGACGTCACTGTACCCTAATCTCCTGACGATGCGGAAGGAAACATTTTTGCATAAGCAGCGTACTGAACTGCCAGCAGCAATAAATAACCGGAAAATAACTGTCACATCCAGACACACCTTCAAACTGCTGAAGTGCTCAAATGCTCTCAACTGGAAGCAAGAGAGCTGATAAAACTAGTAAAACCGCACTTTACATAAATACAGTACAAAAGAGAATGACAGAAATAAATCTGTAAATTGTTCATTTTGCACAGTATTCATAGAAATATTCATTGTACACCTTAACTGTTAAATGAAATTCTAGTCACAGGTGCTCCTGCTGAACACTGAAGTTACACTAACTAACTCCCTCCCACACACGTTTTAATCTAAAAATGTAATCGCTCTTCCATAGTTCTAACACTTTTTATTGCTGCATTTAGCTCCTTAACATACATAAAGGGACATAAGATTAATTCCATACTCATGGAAGAAAAAAAACACACTTGCATAAAAATGTATATTACTGAAAGGGGTCAGTGCTCCCTACAATTGCAGTAAAAGGTTGCATAATGGCATATCTTGACTCTAAGGGAGGTGTTTGCATTTGGCGATGGGAGTGAAAAAGAAGTAGAGGAGAGTGGAGAGTCCTTTCTGCACCGAAGGGAACTGAAAAGAGCCTACTTGTGTAAATGGCTAACTGTGTGCAAAGTAATGTGTGTCAAATTGTCATTTATGTGCTTTAAGACATATGAAAGGTGACTTAAAGGTTTAGTGTAAGTGGGGTTTTTTTTAAGTCGAAATGGTAAAGATAAGGTATTCATTCATAAATGTTTGCCAATTACATGAAATCATTCATCCTTGTATGTAATCAGGGTTAACCGTGAGTCAGAGCTGTCCTGCTGGCGCCCAGCTTTTCCAAAATTGAATGGATTTAACTATGGAGTGAGACTTTGTGATGTGGAACTTAGAGAGGCATTGTGTGGAAAGAAGGGGACATATCCAAAGTGAATCCAGTGCAAGTTAATAGTGTTTTTTGTTCTTTTTTCTTTTTTACAGTTACCCTGAGAAATACACCAAATCATTTACAACATTTAGATTTTACAATATTTCAAAAGTCTACTCTCTCTGAATATGGACTAATGCTTTAAAGAACAACAGGACTAAGAATGTAGGACTAAGAATTCACACAATGTATTTTTTGACTTCTCATTAACGGAAATTTAAATTAAATATTCTTAATAAAACATTAGCAATTTTGCATTTCACATCAGGCCCCAAACACATGGGCCCAGAGCCCTTGCAGGTCATGTAGCCTTAAAGTAGCTTCCATAAGGGATTAGAGGACAGTTGAAATGGGTGCAGATGTTTTGTAACTTCTTACTTATAAAAAATACACCTCAAGAATGTCTCCCAAGAAAATCTTTAAAGGTGAAGTGTCTCTTTTTCTGGGCGGCATTGTACTTTTCAAAGTTTCACTATGGCTCACTGGTTAGTTTGCCAGTGTTTGCAGGAATGTTGGCATCCACCATGTAAACTACTGTAGACCATGACAATCTGCTACCAGAATGGTTGCTGGTGTAGCACCCTCTTTGCAACCAATTTCACTTTCAATAAAATTACTGCAATGGAAAAAAGAACAGGCTGAGCTTAGAAATGGATTTGCAAAGCTGTGTAAGACTATTAGCATCAAACGGTCACAGCAGCAGAGCAATACAACTGAAGCATCACAAATAAAATAGTTTTTGTTCAGCTCAGTATGCTCTGTTCATATTGTTTGCACAAGCAACAAACACATCTATTGTGATCGCTGCTCATGGCTGACCAATTGAAAACTGTCTGAAAATAATATTGCATCAGCAATCTGACTTAATGGGACAGTACAATGTATTGTTTGCATTGTTTTGGGGGGTTATTTGGTTTATTATTATCATTATTACTTGGATGAATTCTGCACCAACAGTCAAACACCAGAGAAAGACTATGGATTTTAAATGAGGTTTCCATGGTGATAGGATTCCCTCAGCAACGTGACTGAGAATACTGAGATTTTGACTAATGCTATCACCTTGTTATCACACACACACTTAAGAGTCTGTCTCATTTGTATATCTCAAGTGTTTTCTGCTTAGAGCACCTTATTACAGTTTCTACTGGTACAGATATTGTTCTCCTGCTTTCTCGCTCTCTAACACACACACACACACACACACACCATCACCACAGTGTGATCCACTTGGGGCCAGTGGGTTTGGAAGGTGACATTTCAAAGGGGAATGATTATTCATAGGTAAGCTGGACAGCACTGTAGGAAAAACACACCCACACCTGCACACAGACCCACAGACGGGCACACAGGCTGGCTTGCGTGCCTTTTGCCATGTGATATTCAGCACGGAGCATGAGTTCTGTGTCCATTTGGTGAATAAATGAGGTGGAGAACTGCTGTTAGCTGCATGAATCATGGGACTCCGCTAGGCCTTTGCAACCTGCAAAGCCTGTCAGGATCTAGCCTTGGGAAAACACTACTGCATCAGTACGCACGCAAACGCGCACGAACGGCAGCACAGATGCATCCACTGAAGCCATCACCACCGTCACCTATTGAGTGCAAATCATCTACATCCTGTATAATCGATGAAGGTTGCTTATGTTGCAAGGTTGAGGAAGGCTCTTGATAGTTAGCATCTGCTCATTTAAATGTAGTACACCAAAGTAATCAGAAGTTAATCTGAGGGTATTAAAAGTTTTAACTGATGCTAAAGTGTTCCCTGCTTTTTATCTGAGTTCTAAACAAGCAGCAACCTAACAAGCTAAAAATACAACAAAAATGAAAAATGCTTCAGTCTAAATTTGATCCCTACACTCCTACATTAAAATATTTAACCATAAAGCAGAAAAAAAATCATATTTAAAGCATTCTTTAGAAATGATAGCAATAGTCTTTCTGCCCCTTGTATATAAAACTCACCTGTTTAAACTCTGAATGTTAACGGTATGACTGTTAAGAGTAACTGGTTGATGCTAAGCTTAGCTAATCCAGCTAATTAAAGCCACAGAACTGGACATTTCAACCATATTTTATATGTATTTCTTGGCCTACTGTGTGGTTAAATGTACACAGAGACTATCTAAGAAGTCTGTGTACAGATGCTTCTTGCTAACCAAAGTTGCTAGCGTAAGCTGATAACCTGACAATAATTAAGCACTCCTTGCTTTCTTCCAAATATGGTTATTTTTGGCTTCTTCATGGCAAACTTAAAGTCAAAATCTGACAGCCTTTGTGTTTAACCTTTTAGCTTTTAAAAGTGAGCATATGGCATGAGGATAATGAAATGTGTTAGGTCTAATAAATGTAACATTACTCAGCTGCTATCAGCAGCAGCTACACTTAGCCACAACTGGATGTGATGGCTAACAGGCATCAAGCTTTGTGTCTTTAGCAATTATTTCAGGCTAAAACGGCTAAAATGTCACATTAACTCCACATACAGTGGCAGATTTACACAGAGCTTACAGAAATCATGCAGATGTGGGCAAAGTCCAAACTACAAGTGCCAGCCTATTGTAGTCTTTAAACAGGACATCTTTACACAACACATCTTAAACTTTCTATTTTATTCTTACCCCACACAGTATTATCACATTAATAAGCAGTGCCAGTGATTAAAGGGAATGTGGTCATTTTCAGGGTACAGTTTTATGATGTAAGTGAGGGGTGTGGATATATATATATATATATATATATATATATATAATTTATTTATCTTTTTTTTACAGAATTTTGTGGGATAACTTACTTTTTCGTAAATCGACTGCATACAGATAACTACCTTGTACCAGTCACCCTTTTCCCCCTCTCCAGAGATCCTCTCTCTCGCTCTCGTTCACAGCAGGAGTAAAGAGAAGCTGTCCAATGACGTGGGAACACTCAGAGGTGGTCTTGATGTGAGGGAAAGGACCATTATTAATGCATCACCTGACGCACCCTCTCACCCGGACAGCGTTAGGACAAATATCACTAGTCATAGTGCTCTACTTTTTCATTATTTTCTTCTACTTTTGAGAGTTAACAAGGCCCACATACAGCAATTTACCTAGCTCCTGTCAATATGTTCTTACGCGTTCCCTGAAGGACCTAGCAAATTACTATAGTTAAAAAACACACCATAAAGCAGGGTAGAATTTTCATGACATTTTTCTCTTTGGGAAAAAAAGGATGTGCACTTTAGTGGAAAAGAAAGAGAAAGTCTTTTTTTCAGCAAAGCTAGCAGACAAAGGCTGAGCCCGGAAGTGCACCTAAGCAGCAGAAAAGAGAAAAACCTCACACCTTTAGTTACATCTAATGTGTCAAACACGACATGGACTTGAGTCACACTCCGTTCCTGAATTTGACAATTACAGGTTGCAGTTAATGATTATTTCATCTATGAAAAATAACTTTAAGTCAAAGCTTAAAATCAGCCAACATATTAAATTAATCATATGGACAAAGAACATTATAATCGTATTTATGAAAATGAACTGAATGATAATAATAACTGATTACATGACTAAAGTCAGCCTTATAAAATAAATCACTTTGAAGCAAATTTTTTAGTGATAAAGCTAAGAGGAAGCTTGAAAGCTAATAAAAAAAACATTAAATGATAATTTGCATTTTTTTGGGGGGGGGGGGTGGGGGTCACACTAATCATGTGGAAGTCTTAAAGACTCTAAGCTAAATCTCTTACCCAATTAAAAAAAAAGGTTTGAACAACGTAGAGAGTTGAAAAAAACTAAAACCAAGTGTTTCGAGCAGTCCTGCCTGAACTTTGGGGTCCATTTAATGTTAAAGTTTTTTTTTAACACTATTAAGATTCATTACAGAAGGCGTTTTCTTGAGGATTAAAATACCACATTTTAGACAAAAGGCATCTTTAAAACAGTATTTCATTAAAAGAAAAAAAACACAACCCAAACTTTTAGCCTAAAATGAAACGAGAATCGATACTGTAATTTAATAAAGTTGTCTTTGCATCCAAGATGTGACTAAATGGTCTACTGAGCCAACACAGTTTTACACTAGTTAGCACAAAATAGTCACATAATTTAGCTTTAATGAGTCATATTCATGGAAATATGTTTTATTCATTATTCTTGGGCACATTTAAATTGAAAAAGTGAAATGTTTTAACCACAGGAGGTTGTGATAGATCAACAGGTCACAATGGTTTCAATGGTTTTGTTTGAATTGTTTGAAACGGCACCAGAGTTTTTATGTTTCATTTCTTTTCATACTGTCATTTCACTTTAGACTTACATTTTGTTTCACTTGGTGAATACTTTACTTTTTTCCCCAACACTTAGCTCGGTGACCCTGAGAGGTCAAACGGACTGCAATTTAAGAAAACACCAACATATGTGAAAGAAAAAGTGAAAGATGATGAAAAGATGCACATGATTCAATCACATGATTCATATAATACCGTACATACATGTTTGCTAGTAGCTGTTACCTATTAGCTTCTCACTTCCACGGCTGTTCCGTCACGTTTTTGTTTCACTTCTGTTTTCTTTCATGGTTTTTTTTTCATGATTTTTTTCTGCAGCTTTGTTTTCTGTTTCTGTTGTTTTATTCAACTTTTGTAATGTTGTTTTTTCTTTTTCCATTGTGTTCTTTTTCTATTACCGTTGTGTTTTGTGTGGTCTTGCAGTGTTTTTCTATTTGCTGGTGTTTTCATAAGTAGCAGTCCATTTGACCTCTCAGGGCCACCGTAAGGTTGAGCAATCAAGACTCACTGGTTTGGTTTCAGAAAATGAGCTTTGGGTTATGACACTGATCTTACCACAGCTTTGAAATTGATGTTTTCGTGGGTGATGAGTCCCAAGACTGTGGTGTTGACATTTAAGATAGTTCAACTAGAAAAACATCATTTTTCCAATTATTCTTGGTGTCATGAACAGGGAAATGTCTGTTCTGCAGAACAGGCTGGCAACTCAAATTCTCGCAAATCACAAATTTGCAATTTTAAGACTTAGTATTGAGCCTGTAGCACAGACAGTTCCTGCTGGCGATTGCATAATAAGCTGCTCCAGCAGAAAATCAGATGTTAATTACATGCAGAAGGAGTTCAAACTGAATAAAAGGCAGTGTGCATTCTTGTTCCTAACACTAGACCACCAACAGATGGTTGTATCCTCAAATACACACCTGCTCACACAAATAGGGAGGTGGACACACAAATAAAAGATCCCCCTGGAAATCAACTTCCTTAAAAGGTTCAACATGTAAAAATTGGTCTCAAAAACATAAGCATCATTGGTTCTTATTGCCATTGATTCAGAAAAACTAATATTCCTCTCAAGTCAGGTATAGTACTCATATACTTTTTACTAGATGTCCCCAACTGTGGAACAGCTTACTTCAAAATAGTAGGGAATCAAATTATTTGAATACTTTAATGAAACACTTCTTCACACTTCTAATAACACTAGTTGAATCTAAAGTCCTCTGCTACATTAGCTACAGGCAGATATGAAAACAGTTGTAAATGACTTTAATCAGTATCAAATCAAGCTTGTTTGTTTGTTTTCTTCTGTGCTTGTGAAGTCATTTAAGCCTTTAGGCTGCAGATTCAAAAAAGATTTAAAGCTTCAGGTTTCAGCAGGATTTGAATGATTTTTCTAAACACATTAGGGGGAACTGTAAGTCTACGGTAAGTGAGAGTAAGCGATGCGGTGTCGCTCGTGTCAGTGTCAGCTGGGTCTGAAGACTAAACATTTGGAAATGAAATGGAAACAATCTGGAGCTATAGAGTTTCAAGGAAGAGTGCGTACAAGACTCCTGCCCGCTTATCATCTCAGCATGAAGCCATCAACTTAAATCTTCCAGTGTAACACACAGCGTGACTCACAGTGCAATGCATGTAATGTAATCACTAGGTTTTGACAAGTTAGAGGAATGCATGGAATTTACTTCTTGTTCTTCTGGCTGATAACACAATAGGAGTGCAGTGCTAAAACTCCGAAGTATTGTTTCTACAATAATTACTTACATCTTTCAAAATTTCACCATGTTTGAATGGAGATGATCCCATTTTTACCACGCTAACACAATTTTACTGCTCCATAAACTGGAAGCTAGTCTTTGTTAACGCATATGACAACTGTTATGCAGTTCTAACTGTATAGTTGTTGTATGAATTTTTTCCATGTCACAAAATTGCAACTAAAGTCACATTTTTGTTTGATCTATTTTAGCAGTTCAAAGTGTTTTCTTGTATTACTTTAAGTGAGATCCAGCAGTGATATTTACATGTAGCATTAATTACCTTACATTACATTGTATTGCATATACATTATATGTAAAGTAAGGCATGTACAAGTGACATAAGCAACACGGTTCACTTATGGCATTACAGTGTCACTTATCGAAAATTACAATAATAAAACATGACCCCGGCATCTTAACTATAATTAAAATGGAACCAACACAGATCATCTCATTATAACAAAACTATTTAGCGAATATCCATAAGCACTGCCCCTCAAAATATCTTATATTTTTCAACACATGCCCTTAGGATGGTGCAAAAGTGATAACTGACAGTTCAAGACTATAGAAAACAAACTGGTTTTTGTATATTGTATTAATTCAGAAAACTAAAATGATTGTGTGTTCAACTCCAAGCGACGATAATATTTCTGAATGTGCAGGTTCTTCCACTTAGTGTGGTGATCAGAAATGGGCAGTAACGTGTAATCAGATTACTTTTTCAGGTAACGAGTACTTACTCGCTACCTGTTACTTTCCCATAAGCATGCTGCGTTACAAACTAAATCATGACGGTTTAGTAACGCAGTGAGAGTGTCTCATGACAATGACGTAGGCAGCAACACACGTCTGTTGCCGCCCATGCAGCGTACATTACATTACTGACATTACTTTAAGTTTGATTCCATAAAAAGTGACAAAAATATTAGCGCCCGCTGTACACTCTGTGTGGGAAGAAAACTTCTTTCTACAGCAAAAAATTAAACTTCAAATCTGAGCCAGCACCTAGCATGCTGCCACGGGAATGTGAAACTCACAGAGAAACCCCCGGATCCCCCCACTGACATGACCACTGTAGCACCTGGCAAACCTGGCCCCACTCCTGCTAAACAGGTGAAAACAGATTTAAGAGCAACAGGACTTAGTGCTGCTGAATCTGTGATTTTATTTATTTTTTGCTGTGTTTTGCTTGCATCTATTTGACAGAGTGTAAACACAAAAATTATTTTATTTTATATGCTGGAATATTAAGAAAATAGGTTTAAATGTTAATCAAAATTCTTAAAGACTGTTGCATATAATTTAATTTTTGCTTGATGCAGTGTCCATAAAGTTAAAAGATTAAAACTAATAAAACAAGTTTTAAAAAGAGACTTTTTCATTTGATTGGACAGAAAGTTCTTTATTAAGTATTCAGGTTGTATATCATGTTTTTAAAAAGTAAATAAGTATTAAAGTAACTAATTACTTTTGAAAATAAGTCAGAAGTAGTAAGAGAAGTAATCAGTAATTAGTAACTAATTACTATTTTCAAGTAATTTGATCAACACTGGTGGTGATACAGAATAAATTAGACTAAACTAAATAAATTATTAAGATTAGCTGGGATTACATGAACACATGTTGTTTAAAAATGCATAATAATTTAAACAACCTGGACAGCAGGTTCATACTATTATCATGCCGCACATGTAGTTAGTGAATTTTACATACTGGCGTGCTGTAAACCTCTGCCACATCTTTCATCACTTCAATCACTACTTACTTAAGTGGTTAATCTAGATTGAGTTATGGCTTAAATCAAAATCAATAAACAAACTGTTGTAGATTATGGTGAAATCTTGTAATATTTACAAAACAAGAGGAAAAGGCCAAGAAAAAGAGAAGGTGAGAAAATGTGGGAAAAGCGTAAGACGTGCACTGGGCCATCCTGATCAATAACACAGCAAAAGGGACTAACAGCAGGACACACACACACACATACAGTTGTGGTCAAAAGTTTACATACACTTGTAAAGAATATAATATAATGGCTCTACCGAGTGTCCCGTTATTTCTAAAACTCTGATTTTTCTCTGATAGAGTGATTGGAACAGATACTTCTTTGTCACAAAAAACATTCATGAAGTTTGGTTCTTTAATGACTTTATTATGGGTTAACAGAAAAAAGTGATCACATTTGCTGGGTCAAAAATATACATACAGCAACATGAATTAGCAATTTTGGTGACTTACAAAGTTGTCAGTGAACTGAGCTTCATAGCATGGCCTCTTAACTTCTTGTGAGTGATTATGAGTGACTACAGCTGCTGACTTCTCTTAGGCCAGTTAAATAGGGCTCATTGGATACAAACGCCCACAAACGCTACAATGGGAAAGTCAAAGGAGCTTAGCATGGATCTGAAAAAGCGAATTATTAACTTGAACAAGTCAGGAAAGTCACTTGGGGCCATTTCAAAGCAGCTGCATGTCCCAAGAGCAACAGTGCAAACAATTGTTTGTAAGTATAAAGTGCATGGCACTGTTTCGTCACTGCCAAGATCAGGAAGAAAACGCAAGCTATCACCTGCTGCTGAGAGAAAATTGGTCAGGAGGGTGAAGAGTCAACCAAGAATCACCAAAAAGCAGATCTGCCAAGAATTAGAAGCTGCTGGAACACAGGTGTTATTGTCCACAGTCATACGTGTTTTGCATCTCCATGGACTGAGAGGCTGCCGTGCAAGAAGGAAGCCCTAGTTCCAAAAGTGGCACCTTAAGGTTCGACTGAAGTTTGCTGCTGATCACATGGACAAAGATAAGACCTTCTGGAGGAAAGTTCTGTGGTCAGACGAAACAAAAATCGAGCTTTTTGGCCACAATGCCCAGCAATATGTTTGGAGGAGAAAAGGTGAGGCCTTTAACCCCAAGAACACCATGCCTACAATCAAGCATGGTGGTGGGAGTATTATGCTGTGGGGCTGTTTTGCTGCCAATGGAACTGGTGCTTTACAGAGAGTAAATGGGACAATGAAGAAGGAGGATTACCTTCACATTCTTCAACATAACCTAAAATCATCAGCACGAAGGTTGGGTCTTGGGCACAGTTGGGTGTTCCAACAGGACAATGATCCCAAACACACATCAAAAGTGGTAAAGGAATGGCTAAGTCAGGCTAGAATAAGGGTTTTAGAATGGCCTTCCCAAAGTCCTGACTTAAACCCCATTGAAAACATGTGGACAATGCTGAAGAAACAAGTCCATGTCAGAAAGCCATCAAATTTAACTGAACTGCACTAATTCTGTCAAGAGGAGTGGTCAAAGATTCAACCAGAAGCTTGTGGATGGCTACCAAAAGCGCCTAATTGAAGTGAAAATGGCTAAGGGACATGTAACCAAATATTAGCACTGCTGTATGTATATTTTTGACCCAGCAGATGTGATCACTTTTTTCTGTTAATCCATAATAAAGTCATAAAAGAACCAAACTTCATGAATGTTTTTTGTGACAAAGAAGTATCTGTTCCAATCACTCTATCAGAGAAAAATTAGAGTTTTAGAAATAACGGGACACTCGGTAGAGCCATTATATTATATTCTTTACAAGTGTATGTAAACTTTTGACCACAACTGTATATATATATATAATGGATGGCCTACCACAACTAGGCAGGTAGTCGATGCGTGACTGTAGAATAACTCGTGGGTTTTTAATCTTATCTGTGCCTAGCTTTGCAAAACTTTTGGCAAATCCAAATACCCAAGACATTTACAGCAAAGCATTAAAACTAAAGAGCCAATTACCTCTTTTCAAACACAGACTCTGAGTCGTTCAATCGAACTGAATGGCTTCAGAATGTAATTTACTTGCTACAAAAATGACTGAGAATTTTTTATACTGTCAAAGAGCTACAGGTTCTGGACAGAAATTTGGTTAAAATGAACCTGTTTGGATCATTTCCAGCTCTGTGGATGGACAGCCTGGAAATGGAAATAAAACTGCATCTATACAAGTGATGTGTCGGTCGCGAATGAAACGACTCTTATTCGAATTCACAAATTTGGGTGTCAATGACAACCACCCATCCCCGCCCACCTTGTTGGGGTGGCAATACACCATTAGCTGAGGTGCAAAAAAATGATGTGGTCATTGTCACCCTAACTGTAGTAATAAGCCAAGCAATTCTGATGATCAATACAAGAACAACATTTCAAACGAGCTGAAAATCAAGGCGTTATATAGCTCATTACTCTGTCTCTTCCACATTTCCTTTTAAACATGGAACAGCCTTTTAGCTTTAGCCTAATCAAAAATTACCACTGAATTATGAAATGTTGACCATAAACATTAGCTTTTGGTTGTTAATTTGAAAAATTTTAAAGTATCCACTGCTGTGTTATGCTTTCAATTTTAGGGAAGGTGAATACATTTTTTGGAAGGGGAAACCCTTGCCCATACCAATCACGCTCACCAGACAGTAGTTGTTGTAGGTTTATGATGACACTAAGTGCACCCAATTTCTTTGTAAAGCAGATTCGAGCGCGCGCACACAAACGAAACTTTGGCAGAGTTTGATATCAGCACTGCAACAGCACTGACTGACAAGGATTAATCAGGTTTATTTATTTAGGTGGTAAAGCGGTTCATTTCTAAAATGTCTAAATCTGTTGGTTTACGACACTAACTGTCTGCCATCTATAATCCAGTTTTGAGATCCCTTCCCAGACGCCTTCACGCCCACTCACATCCTGGGCCATCTGACCTCAGGAAATCACATGATAGGGTGGGGCCAGGTTTCACAATGAGCTCACCCGAAACCTTGGCTGATTGTGACCTACACCCGTTTTCACACCTTGGCTCGTGTGATTAGGTAGAGGATCATTAGGGGGTCCTTTGTCCCTCTCGGTGGGTTACTCCCACAGAGCTTAAATCTGGGACTCTCCACCATTTGACCTTAGAACTGAAGCTTCTCGGATGAGAGGCGAAACGTCTTCAAGCAACTTAAAGTAGTCCAGACGCTTTTCTTTCCAAGCTCCTTAGACTACGATGACCTGGATGCCTGAAAACCTTCACAGACATATCTAAATCACAAACTATTTTGTGTGTGAATTGCAAACCTACATTAACAGATCTACTCTCTTACTGAGCACCACAAACAGGTGATACATACAACACGGACTTACTATGGGTTCTTGGATATACTGGCTTTTATGGAGCTCTTCACTTGTCTGCTGCGGCTGGAAAGAACACTTATGAAATCTAGACAGAGAAGCAAATCAGTGAGCTGGAAAACACTTAAGAGTCTGGCGGTAATTTACCTGTCACAAATATCATTTCACACACTGGATGTAGGAAACGTTTGGCTATCACATAGTATAAATGACACTAAAATATAAATTTGATACAAGGCAGTATCTTTGCCTCTCTCTTAGTCATCTTTTGAAGCCATTGACTACACAGCATATCAGAGGAGTCATGCTGAGTCATTGATCCTTGGGGGCTCTTTGCGTCGCTTTTAAATGACTGAAAATCTGATTGATTTCTACATTTTGAACTCAGGAGCAAAACACACTGTCCTTGGAGAACGCGGAGGCACAAAACAACACATTCTTTCTACTTGCAAATGAAAACTACAGTCAGCAGAAATCAGTGTCCACACGCCACTTTTTTAATATTTGTTCAAACTTCCTGTGATTTCTGGGCTAATAAAATGCCTCTGAGGACCATTTAGCATCTCTGTGTCTCCCTTTTATTCTAAACCATCACAAGATAGCATATCAGTGTTTTACCAGAATCCATTAAACAAAAGGCACACACAGAGGGGCATCACAGCCCAGCCATACGTCTCAGATAAGGGAGACATCACTTATTCACGTGCAACCATAAATCTCGAAAACACAGAGGAGATAACAAACAAACGGGACGGAGCAGAGTGAGACATTGCAAACTCATTAAAATGACCGCTGTGACCCCACTATGCAAAGAGCTGGAAGCCGGGACATTGGTGATGTATTACGAGGAAGAAGGGAGCAACGGTGTTCATACGATGTGCAATTATGCTGGCTTTACTTCAAAAAGGCAGGTGGAAGAGTGAGTTAAAGGGCAAGAGCCAGAGAGAAACGTGCTTAATAAAACCGTGTGCACAGAGAAAAAGATGGAAGCATGTATGGCCAACTAAAAAAGCTCAACAAATCCATGACAGACAAAAGAATGAAAATAAATAAATAAAACGGTAATAAATGAACACTGATAGAATTTTCTGTGTTGTGTGTTGCTGTGCATGCGTGTGTGTACATCTGCTGCGTGTTTAAGAATACACAGTGATTAATTTGAATACTGGGGGGCGTGGGGGGGGGGGGGGGGGTAACAGGTTTGTGACAGGTGCACTTAAGAGTTTGAAACTGGTGCCATTCTTATTGGTTATAAGGTGTCCAAATGAATTAATGTGCTTAATAGAATTACACAAATGTGTACGTGTGTGAGCCCTTTGCATTAGCGTGCACTGGTGAAAAAAAAAAAAAAAACTAGAAATTTCCTTTAAATACTGAAAAAGTCATTTTAATTTTCAGGAGACAGAAACGTTAATAAAAAGAAGTTTGTTGTTGTTGAAAAATGAATGGCACACAAAGACTCGTGTCCTAATGTAAAAGTTTTCTGATTATAAATTGAAGATGTTCAGGGTGATTTATGATGCTATTCTCTGTCAAATCTATACTGTAACACTGGTGGATGCTCATATTAAAGATTATACACTACACGCTACATCCACTCATCAAAGCACACACTTGCAGGCTGCTTTTATTCTTTGCAATTTAAACGACCACGTGCAACGAACTTGTCACCTCAATGCCAATGAAATGGCAGATCCAGCTTTGGACCAAGTCTCTGACCACTTTCAGTCAAGTTCCTGCCTCAAAAGCGCATTTTAACGTGGCTCAAGAGTTGAGAGTTCGTCTTGTAATCGGAAGGTTGCCGGTTCGAGCCCCGGCTCGGACAGTCTCGGTCGTTGTGTCCTTGGGCAAGACACTTCACCTACCGCCTACTGGTGTTGGCCAGAAGGGCCGATGGTGCAATATGGCAGCCTCGCTTCTGTCAGTCTGCCCCAGGGCAGCTGTGGCTACAACTGTAGCTGCCTCCACCAGCGTGTGAATGTGTGTGTGAATGGGTGGATGACTGGGTGTGTAAAGCGCTTTGGGGTCCCTAGTGGGGACTATTAAAAGCGCTATACAAATACAGGCCATTTACCATTTACATTTAAGTGCAGTTTGCAGTTGGGGTTCAAGCTAGCAATTTCATACATTCTGTTTGTGATAATATAATCGTTAACTATGATAAATAATCAAAAAGTGTCTGTTGCCATCCATTTTTATTTACAAATACCGAATTTCCCATTCATCAGAAATTATTATCATCTACTTAGATTCTGAGTTCAGCCAGAACTTTTTAGATTTCAAACAGAGATTTAAAGAGATTTCAAATATCTCCACAAACACTGACATAGTTGCTCCAGGACAGCAGTTTAACGGCAAAATGACCCCAACAAACATTTGGCAATCAGTCTGAGTGTGACTTGCATGCTCTAATTTATGGTCCAAGTTAGACCGTGATTTTTTGGGACAGGTTGCCTCCCATCAGGCGAGCTGTGCACTCAACCTTCAATGTGTGACCATTTTCAATCAGACTGAAAGCAGAGGTTGGACGGTGCTGCAACCTCTGGGCAACCAGATGTTCGCCACAACAATTTGTAATGTAATCACCCAGCAATCAACAATTTTTCCTAGTTTCAAGGATGTTGCAGTCTTTTTTTTACTCTGATGAAACCAAGACATAAAATAAGGTACAAAAACACCTTTGTTACAAATAGAGAATCCATCCATCCATTCATGTGTCCCTCATTCAGGGTTGCAGCTGGGTTGGAATCTATCCCAGCGGTCATAGATAGATAGGAGATACATAGAGAGGAGGGGTACACAATCTATCACAGGGTTAACTGGGGAAAAAAAACATAAAATCACCCTCAGTCTTTGTAAACCTTCCAGATCGACAGTGGGTTGCAGCTGTTTGCAAGTGAGTCAATTCTAACAATGGATCATCAACAAGGCAACAGCAATGTAGATGTAAAACCCTAATTAATGTTCATTCATGTCTTCCTACATGTAGCCTTGAGGCACATAATTCCATCTTCATGGTTCTTGGGCAGATCTGATGATCTTATCTAAAACGAAATTAATTAATGAAATACGCTAAATATAAAAGTATCTAAGCAGGCAAGACACAATAAGGTTAGCTCATTATGTTGGCAGAATGCAACGTAACAGATGCAATAGTCCACAAAAGCATAAAATAAATCAAATTAAAAGGGCAACGTATTTATAAATAACATTTCCAGCCTGGGATTCAGAGTAGAGTACTTACTAAGCAGCAGTCTCTATTTGATATAATCATCACGAACTAAATGAGATGAATATACATTTTTCTTTAGAATAGAATAAAATAGAACAGACTATCTTTTTATTGTGCATGTACTTTGATCATACCACTCTAGCAACATATATCTTATAATTAATTAATAAGTGAAAGATCACGACATACAATTGTGAGTGAGCATGACGACACAGGAGACATCAAACTCCTTGTATTACTTAAAGTCCAAGAGATTTAGAGATGGTCACCTTTTTCGATATTCAGATTCTGATATTTTCGATTGTTATGCCAGCAGGCGGTAAAATGTAATCCACCTCTAACTTGAGGAAGTGGCAGTGAAAATCAAGTAGAAGCTATATGCTAACCACCATGAAGGTGAGCATGTTAATTACAACCAGTGGCTGGATCATTTGTGATAGCGACATTAGATACTATTGCACAAACAGGAGAAACATGCAAAGCCAAAGAGAAGTAGAGCAGTCAAAAAGGTCCAATGCAAACTTCTCCAGGTAAAGCTAACATGTCACAGGTCTACTGTAATGATGCACTGTATCGTATATCATATCTGAGAGTGCAATGTAGACAGAATACTTGGAGTTTTTAGTGAACATAATAATGATAATTTTGCTTAAAATGTCCATCCCTAGTTGTTTGTTAGTTAGCTACGTTTACCAAACATGTTTAAAATGTCCTAATTATGCTAGCTTCTAGTTGCACGGTTTTATTCTTGACCTCTTAATGTATAATGTCTGGTATTAAAAATAGCTATCATAACAGCTATTATCATATAGTGTGCCTTGGTGCTGCCCAGGAGTTGTTCCACTATGTTTTAGCTCCTCTCTATTTATTTGAAACTTTTCCTGCCAGTGGACGACATGAACGAAGTACTGAGCACGACCATAAAAGGTGATTCGGATGCTCAACTTGGAGTTGGGAAAGGGTCAACTCAGGACCCATATACTTCGCATCGCTAGCAGCTATTTTGCCCATCATCACTTGAAGTTAATGAAAGTCACTGATATTCTATGGTGGCCGCATTGCTGCTTGTCACTTTCTGGGTGGACGCCGCAATCGGCTCACATCTCATATCTGGGGGGAAAAAGTTAAGCTCATTTAAATCTGTACTAACCTGAACCCACTTTATTTCCTATTAGAACAACATCAGCCAAAACCAGGAACAAGCCAAGAAAATGTGCATCGATTTGTTTTATCTTGTTCTGGTTTGCACCCTTACTCGTATTACATTTTCTGGTTTCCAGAAGCACCAACTGTTTAAATGATCCAATCACCAGACATACATATAAACACACACAAGGATGCAGGTACTGGAAATTGTTCAGGGCTGTGTAGACGACGGCACTAATGCGGCACAGATTCTGAATTTATTTCCACCAGGGTCAAACTAGTAAAATATGCATACCCTCATAATGCTACAAGGCCGTGTGAAGAACAGAGCTCATCAAACGGCATGTGCCACATTATCAAAGCTCAGTTTGGTTTAATGGTAACCCAGGCACAGCCATTCAGTTAGATGCAGTGTCTCTTAGCATCCCTATCTAACACAGTGGATGACTCCCAGTGTCAGCCATTTGACAGTCTAATGGGAGACAGGAGGAGGTTATTGCAGTCTGGATGAAAGAGAACAGATATGTTAAAAATCCAGGCAGTGAAATCTGGTCACAGGGTTGTCAGACTTGCTTTGAATATCCTCAGTTAAGATATTGCCTCTACAGCATATGGTGACAGGAGCTTTTATTACAGAAAGCAATATACCTTTATTTTTAGCAATTTTGTATAAAAGGGACTCCTTTCATTCTAACAGGTCATTTTCAAGATTTATATAAAACCAACAGTGTCTGCAGCCATTTCAAATTAAATCTTCTCCAGTGTTTTGTTGGATGAAAGAATAATAATAGCAGCAACTGGCTAACAGGTCTTTTATTGCAAAGAATTGGAAGGTACACCCCTATGCAACACCAGCTGCATGAATGGTTTGTATGTTGTGCTTAGGATCTCTGCTAAAAGGTAGCTTCCCAAATTACTAAACGACCATCTCGATAATATTTTAAGGGAAAATCAGTCCAAAAAAAGACCTAACAATCACAAGGATCAACAACTTTGATTCTTAGTTTAATACTACTTCAATTGCTGTTAGAGTAAGATGAGGCAGCAAAGCTACTTGGGTAGGAACCGAAGATTTCACACCATGTTAGGCCTCAGTCACATGGAGGTTAGAGATTGGGTAGTTACCTTCTGGCAACCACTGCTCGCACGGAAAAAGTGGTAACATTATTTTTCAGTTTGTACTGCACTTGTCAAAGTTTCTTCACCTCTTGGAGAGCAACTGTAGCAATCTTCTTGCAATCAAAGCAATTGCAAGGAGGCTCATTAGGCTTTACATAGCATCATCCTCACGATTTCTTTTGCCCAGTATGAGCCAGTAAGTTGGGGAATATGCATTTTTCTATTGTAACCAGTGGCTGCCAGATGGTTGCTAACTGGTTCCAGGCGTGTGTGAGAGAGGCCTCGAAAGTTTGGCCAACTTGAATTTTCGTTGTTTTTTTAGCTATTGAGATGGTCATTTATCTACTTTACCACCAGAAAATATCTCTCAAACCGCCTCTTCAGCAGAGGAAAGAGAAAGATAGAGCAATTCAAATCATCAGTTAAGAGAACGTTTTAGATGAAAGTCGTGTTACAAGTGTAGGCTGTTAGGGGAGTTCAGCTGCTCTGTAGGTGTACTGAACTGAAAACCACAAATAATATATCTGTCACAGTTGTAGATGAGGGGCAATTAAGAATAAACACAGCAAAAGCAAATCCAGCGAAATCATCATCCTCAAGATTTTCAGAGTATATTGCTGATCTGTACCTTTAAAGTGGACCTGTAATGCTGAATGCTTATTGTTGGACTTTTACTCCTGCCCATTGCGTTGGCTGCTGGGGGCCAATATTCACAGATTTCGAACAACACAGTTTTTACACGAGTAACGGGCCTCTCACATACAAAATAACAACAGTTGTTTATTTAGTTGATGAAAAGAATGATAAAAAAAATTACTCAGCAACAAAATTAATATGGGTTTGGTGAGAGACTGCATCATGGCAGCATATTACTCTAATGTAACATGCTGAACACATTATTGGAAACTTTTAACATCCATCATGATTAGGGATGGGTATCGAAAACCGGTTCTTGTTGAGAACCGGTTCCCACTGTTTCAATTCCTTGGAACTGTTTGCCATTTTTGCAAACGATTCCCTTATCGATTCCAGTCGCCCCGAATGACGTCACCACGTTGTGGAGCGTCATTTACCTGGCAGGAAACATGGTACCTAAGCGGCTCAGAAGTTTGATTATACTTTACAAGAACGGATGACAACAGGGCAACTTGCAATACTTGAAAAGTAGATATTTCATTTAAGGGAGGAAACATTACAAATATGCAAAAGCATTTGCTCACAAAACACGCAATGACCTTAAATGAATGTCATGTTTTTAATTCCCTTCCGGACTCGTGAATCTCAACCCAGCAGCAGCGGTAACGTTTGCACGTCCTCTCCCGTTAATGCGGCAGGTAAATAATCAACTAACAGTGCATATTATGTTAGCGCGATCTGCCTTATTACAAAACCTGCCATTACTGTGCATTTAGGTGACCATGATGAGAGAGACAGAGTCTGGCTCAGATGCTGGCAGTTCTCGCTGCAGTCTACCGGTAGCATCTCCTTTCAGGCCAGGATAGACGAATGTCACCGAGCAGTGACTAAGTTTGTGGTCAAAGGCTTGCACCCATTTGCCACAGCAGATTTTAGGTAAGTGAATGTGTTTAATTGTAGGCAGGGACATTACTGGATATTCTTGTGTAATTGCTACAGAATAATTTATGTTATACTTTGTTATTGCTACAGAAGAATATTTATTTTATTATTTTACATTTACAATTTTTTTCCTGGGGACGCTGTGACACCCCATTGAAGAGCCGTAGGCTGGATCTCTTAAGATCTCACTGTTGGGTTTGTAAGGCCATGTTACTCCTAAATTTCTATCTTGTTCAAAGAGAAGATATAAAACAAAGTTCTAAGCTAATCGGCCTCAGTGTTCTCCTTAGCATCCCCAGGCTTCTACCTTTCTACCTATAAAACCCGAAAGCAGCCAAATGGCTGGTAGGCTTTTAGCTAAGCTTTAGCTTCAGCCAAGTGGAAGCTAAATTGGCTAGTCATTCATATGTATATTAGGTCGTTACCTGGGAATTCTGGAGGGAGGGGAGTGGGGGTGTGTGATTGAGGGCGTGGGGGAGCTGCTAAAAGCTGTGAACTTCCTTTTGTGTTTCATCTTGATGCATTCTCAATCATCCAGGGAAATAAATCTCCAAAAGTCACCAACTTGGAGTGTTTCAGTTTGCCATCTTAGGGAGAAATCAACACACATGGGTGTATGTCCTTTGTTGCTGAGATTTATTGATAAAAACAGTACAAAAAACCAACCATTTGTACACATATTTACAAATAATAATAAAAAGTGAGTGAGTACAATTCAACATTTTCAGCAATCACTCACAATCCTGGCACTGCCATGGTATCTGTAGTCTGCATTTACCACATGTGTATCTTTTGCAGTGAACACATCGCACAGTGGCATGATTGTTCTTGCATTTGTGTTTGACCTGACACGTGGCTCTTTTTCCAGGGCTAGGTGTGGAGCGAACTTGTCAGTCTTTGCTCGATCACAGCGGGTGGACTTGTCATCAAAGCGTAGGTGTTGCATGATGTCTTGGAAGCGGTTTCGTGCCATAGTTCCAATTATCTGTGGGTTTCCCAGGTTTGCTGACCAGCAGTCATTTACAGATGGCACCATGTAAACCCCCCGCAAGATCACAATTGCAATAAATGCCATTAGTTCAGGGAGGTCCATGAACCAATGAACATGCTCCGTTTGCTGTGCATGTTGAATAGTCCATTCTTGAATGCTACGAAGCATGTCAAGAGTGATGAAACACAGGAAGCTCTGAAGGCGACTCGAGATACTTCTCCTGGCCTTAGCCGTTGGCTCTCCATCTGCAGCGTACGCTTCTATTGGGGTGAAAGGGAGACAGGTCCCCACATGTTCTTCACGCCACACTGTGCCATCTTTCGCTGTCTCAGTCCCCAAACAAGCTCTCTTTTTCGGTGGAGAAGCAGTCTCCTCATCTGCAGTGTGAACAAATTCAAATTGTGAGCAAAATGGGAAGGTCAAACAAAATCACAAATGCATGCATAGATACTAATTATAATTCCAGTATCTCCTCCTCTGTATCAGAATAATGTCTGAAATATCTTACTTACTAACTACATCCACTTACTTGTTTGAAATGAAATAGGAAATAACATGAAATGAAACTAACTGGAAGACTGATCAGACAGCTCTGAGTCCGAATCCGGCTGAACTTCTAGGTCTTCTCCATCCGAGTCACAAGGGTCGACTTCCGTCAGGATCATTTCCAAGGCCTGCTGAGTGGTGAGTCTTCTCTGCATTTTCTTTCCTTGGAGAGGAGGTCCGTACACCACAGAATTCTTCAGGGCAATGAAGGATTAGGCTAAGTGCAGTGAGATTGTATCATATATATACCCTTGGTACAATAGTACCAGTGCTCTGATTGGTGCCTCTGATTGGTGCCACAAATAACAAATAACACTCCCCAATCGTCCCACTGGGGAGAGACTTTCTGAAAATGTAGTAATGAGGCTGATGGAACCATTCCTAGACAAGGGCAGAAATGTTACCACGGACAATTTTTTCACATCGCTTTCACTTGCGCAAAAACTTCTTAGACGGAAAACCACCATCCTCGGCACAGTCAACAAGATTCGCAGGGAAATTCCTCAATCCACTAGACAGACAGATCGCAATGAATTCACCACTCAGGTATGTTACAGGTCTTTTGTGGTTCTATGTTTATGTGTTTCATTGTGTGTAAAAGGGCTATGGAAATAACAATTTATCTTATTTCTTAGGTGTTTTCAACCTCTGCTGCCACGCTGACGGCGTATGCGGCCAAACGGAAGAAGACAGTCTATATTCTTAGCAGCATGCACAGCGTGGTTCAGACTGATAACACTACCAAAAGGAAGCCAAACACTGTCTCCCTTTACAACAAAACAAAGTGTGGCGTGGATGTGATGGACCAGATGGTTCGGGAGTACACTGTCCGCAAAGGAACACAGCGCTGGCCAGTTGCCGTGTTTTATAACATGATTGACATGGCAGCACTGAATGCACATGTGCTGTATCAAGCATGCACCGGGACGAAGGAAAGACGGGTGGACTTCCTGGTGGCGCTTGCAACAGAGTTGGCTCACTCTCATGTAGCTGCGAAGAAGGCAAGAAAAGAACAGTTGCTTTGGACACAACCCTCCACACCTAGCCCTGGAAAAAGAGCCATGTGTCAGGTCAAACACAAATGCAAGAACAATCATGCCACTGTGCGATGTGTTCACTGCTACAGATACACATGTGGTAAATGCAGACTACAGATACCATGGCAGTGCCAGGATTGTGAGTGATTGCTGAAAATGTTGAATTGTACTCACTCACTTTTTATTATTATTTGTAAATATGTGTGCAAATGGTTGGTTTTTTTGTACTGTTTTTATCAATAAATCTCAGCAACAAAGGACATACACCCATGTGTGTTGATTTCTCCCTAAGATGGCAAACTGAAACACTCCAAGTTGGTGACTTTTGGAGATTTATTTCCCTGGATGATTGAGAATGCATCAAGATGAAACACAAAAGGAAGTGCACAGCTTTTAGCAGCTCCCCCACGCCCTCAATCACACACCCCCACTCCCCTCCCTCCAGAATTCCCAGGTAACGACCTAATATACATATGAATGACTAGCCAATTTAGCTTCCACTTGGCTGAAGCTAAAGCTTAGCTAAAAGCCATTTGGCTGTGGGGGAAGAATCGATAAGAGAATCGATAAAGAATCGAATCGTTAAAACAGAATTGAAAATGGAATCGGAATCGTGAAAATCTTATCAATACCCATCCCTAATCATGATAAATGACAGAAAATAAAGGAAAACATTCAAGAGAAGTCAACAGTTTAATAGAGCACAAAATGACATTCTAATTGCTTGTTTTTGAAAAATTATAAGTGCAGTTTATCTCGTCATGCATCATCTTTGCTTCTCTCCATTTTTCAAAATTGCATAAAAAATATCTCCTTTGTTTTTTTCTGTTAGAATTTTCCTTTTTTAATTTTTTCTAGAACACGAAAAATTATTATCTGTAAATACATTCTTGTATATTCAATCTAAGTAGCTGGCTGTTTGACAAATTATTCCCTCCAGTATTTAATTATGTTAGAATCCTAATACCCAGCTCAAATGAGATTTGAGCTCAAAGACCGATGACAAACTGGTCAATAACCACAGCTGAGAAGAAGAAAATCACAAGTCAGCTTAACCACATTATTCCCTGTGGTATGTTAAGACGGTCCCTGCTAATCAAAGCTCAACAAATCAGCTAAAGAGGATTTAAAGAAAAGAAAAAAAAGCAGGGAGAGAATTTCTCCAAACAGCCATGTTTACTTCATTATGCAGTACAGTGTGAACAAGCAGAAGGCAGATTTCAGCTACATTTCATTATGCATGCAAAACAATGTACTACAGCCAGCTAAGCTCTTCTGTGCGGATGGTTAATAAAGATGCAAGATGCCTGAACGAGAACAGGACGGGGACCTTCTACGACAGAGGGGAGTGTTTGACAGCAAACGTGGGTGGTATAAAAAACAAGGAAAAGTTAAAGGAGCTAAGAGCTCCGTTCGAACTTCTCCAGATGGCCGTATTATTATAGACGTCCTCTTTTGCAGGGATAGTGTTTGTGAGGTCATGCGTGTAAACAGAATCAGAGCAAGCCCATAATGTGCCAGGTCAGTGATGGCCCATCCAGAGAGTATACAAACACAGAATAAATATATATACGAGGAAAGGAATAAACATGAACTTGATTTATTGTTGTTTGTATGAGCTGAATTTGTCTTGTCAGTAGAAACAGCTGTGTGAAGCCTCCGGGATGTAAATGTTTCGATGTTTTGGGTCATTCAGAGCTTCTTTCAGCTAAAAAGCCTCAGTTAGTATCACAGCAACAGCCGGGGAGTCCTTCAACCCGTTTCTGATTTGTTAACCACACGCTATCTGACAAAATCACCACACATTAGTGCTGTGATTTGGACTGTATTTGACCAATTAAAGACACACTCAGAGGGCATAATGTCTTTCTTTTTCACTCTACACGGTAAGCTGATCGTGACTAGGTGCTACTGCTTTCTATCGATTCACAGAGAGGAATACTCCACACTGACACGTTTTTAGTTTTTCTGCTCTACCTTCTTGAAAAAAAAAAAAGACGCTGCTAAATCTAAATCGGTAACAATTAGGTGAACTGAAGCGTGACGATCTCTGCTCTGTGTGATTCTGACCCTGTTATTAGGGCCAAGCCCCACCACTGCCGCAGTCATATCTGAAGGCGTTTGAAGGTATTTTCCTGGCATGTTCACCGATGGAATATCAAGGCTCTTGTTATTCCCATTTTCAGAGACAATTCTGATGATTAGCTTTTTCACAGGAACTAAATGTGTGAGAGGGTTGGTGTAATAGATAATGGAGGAGTGGCAGTTCTTTCCTTAATCAATCTGTGCTCAGCTGGGTGTTTTATTCATTGATTTCCTCTTACTGTTCGTTTTTACTGACATTTCTGCTGTTAGACCGTGTGGTACTGTGGCAGCAGTTTATTTTTACTGTGTTTGTGCCCTACCAAAAACATGTACTAACCTGGCATTATCACTCTTAACTCCACCATGACCAACAGCACAGAATACCCTGTAAACCTTCAGGCCTGTTAACAGCAATAAATGGTTGTATTAGTAACACACTCTACTTATTAAGGCCCTTGGTCACGAGTCATCAGTTCTGCTGACAGCTCCATCTGAGTGGGAGGAAGAAAAGCAAGTAGGTGATATTAGAGAGGCCAAAAGAAGATAATGCTTCTTAAATGAACCGTCCTAATTTGAATAGGGAATGGCTTTTATTTAATGGCTCCTTAATGGAAATGTGCAGATACAGTCCATCTTAATGGACTGAATCCTATAATAAAGTCAGCAGACTGACGACCACAATAAAGTTCGTTTCATGGGTTCAGTTTTCTACAAACAACTCTTGTGACCGACTGAAGAAATTTGCTTGAATCAGTTGGTATTTCGTGTGCATCCATGTCACTCTCTCACCCAGTCACTCAAGTTGAAGGCTAGAGTTTTAAAACTATTGTGCAAAGTGAGGTGTTATTTTACTGTTAAAGAGATTTATTGTTTGGGACTTTCACGTTGAGTTACCATGACTAAAAATCCCAGTCCAGTAAATGTGTTTGCTGTGCTTTGGTCATTGTTAATCCTCCCCTCTTGGCTAAGTGCCCCCTGCACGCTGTGGACACAAACCGAGTTCTGGTGATATACTGTACAGTGTGGTGTAATGTTCCCACCTCTGGCCAACACTTCCTTTATTCCTGAGGGCTATATGTTGTTATGGTGATGGGTAGCTCAGGTTAGAACAAGGAGGTATGAAAGTAGCGCTGTGTTACTTCAAGTGTGGAGTCACATCAGAGTCTCTTCACGTGTATTGTTAGAGAAGCACATGCGAGAGTTTGAAAACCAATGAGTGACAATGGAACAGGGACGCTCTGCTCCTTTTCTTATTACTCTTGCTCTCTTGATCCTGCCTTAAACTCCATCAATTCTTTCAAGGTCAAGTGCCACTGCTTTCTAAAACCATGTAATCCTGCAATGACTTGCTCCCATAACATTTCTTCTCTCTTAGTCTTCAACCAAAGGACAAAAGATGGACAAAAACTGACAAGAGCTTTAGTAGAACTGAATTCAAGACTTCCATTTCTGTGTTTATCCAACTACTAATAAAACTCAGAAGAAAGCAAAAACAGGTGATTTGTAATCATAGGTTCTTACTGACATAAGGTCAGGTCAGTTTCTATACATTGGTTTCAGACTGAGGGCAGAAGAGCAAGGCTCATACACAGAGTCGAGAAAAAGTGGAAGAATTTTAGACACGACACAGCAAAGTCAAACTTCCATGAAAAATAGTGCAAGGTAAGGTGATGTTACTGAGATGAACCCTTTGGATCAAAATAATGTGGCCACAGAGTAAAACACTGTTATATTATCACAGTACGATTACCATGATAGTGATACTCAGTCCACCACAAGACAATCATAAACACGTCATGATATTGGAGTGACTCAAATAGAGGACATAACCCCCCAAAAAACAGAGACAATAAAGTGAAAGAGTCTTGAACCACACCTCATTTCTTTACATGTTTCCTTCAAGGAGCTAGGCTTTCTTGCAACTGTTATTGGACCTGATCATTTGCAGAGGAATGGCTTTTGATTGTTTGTTTCTTAAGTCCATTAACACTGACTCACTAAAGTCATTAAAGCATAAAAAGGCACCTAACTCAAGGGGTGAACCAGTGTTGTGTCTACACAGACAATTTAGCAAAGAACCAATTTTAAATTGTATCATTAGACAGTTTTGTGTTACTAGCAGCCTGTCACAACAACATATCATTGTTCCCATTTCTTCAGATGAATTTGTGAAAAATACAAAAGACGACACAGTTTTCCTGGCATAAAATCATATTTTTGCAACAAGAATGTGATTCACTAACAGTTATTACAAACACAAAAAACCTGGCCTATCTCTGCATGGTGTGCAGTGTGTCAGCCGGTGCTGTTGGGGATCTCAGGGATCTGATCCACCATGCAATACCATCTGGAAAGAGTCTGATTGGCATCAACATGACAATGATCCTAAACACACAGACAATGCAGTAAAACCATATCTGGACAGAAAAACACACAGGAGAACACTATTGGTCAAGGACTGGCCTCCCCAGAGCCCAGACCTCAACATTACTGAAGCATTGTGGGATCATAGTGACCAAATATAGACTTTCAAGCTCGACAGAACTGTTTGTGCCTTAGATACTGTATTCCCATGTACGTTTGCACGTTTCAATAAATTGATGCACACATTTCCCAGCTTCCTAGAAAAATATATAAATATTTGCACAGTAATGTAGTGCTTTATCACCGTGGTTACATAATATCATTGTTTTTCAAATTTAATAATGTGCCAGTTCACCTAATTAGCCCTGTGATTAGCTTTCTGTCATTTTCCCTTTGTGAGTTTGTTCTTCACAACAAATTAATAAACTTCCAGTTGTCCTCATGTATTTCATAATTGGCACCACAACCAAGAACAGTACCACCAGAGTATTGATAAGGTATCTAAAGGGATAATGGGATGATACATTGCCGTATTCATTATTTTGCGTCATTGCTACTACAAAGAATAGAAAACAATTCTGCATTCTTATTTCACAAGGGATGGTTGGAAGGATGGAATAATGAAAGCTGTATATAATCCCTAATCAAAACATGGAATAGGATAGACTTATTCCTAGACTACAAGTCACCTTCACCATTTCACATACATTTATTTCATCCTCCCTGCATTCACATTCAAGTAAATCCAGTTTAGAAACACCAGTTAACTGAAAACTGATTTTTTTTCTACTGTGGGAGGAAGCTGGCGGACCCGGTTGCTCTTTGGTTTGCACTCATTGCTCAGACACACTTAACCTGGTGCATTGTGCTTGTAGCAGTGATTGTCCGGGCTGAGAAAGAAATTTAATGTCAAATAAATCAGTAAATAATGAAAGCAGATGTGTTGTCTTCAGGACATCTGCAACAATAACACCATCTCATTTAATCTAATACTAATTACTCAGCAATTACTTGGCAGGTGTGGAGGTTTATGGCTTTCATTATTCCAGCTCGTGCTTTTTTGATGGAACAAAAACAATCCACCCACAGAGGGTTTATGAATAAACACTGAACCTGCATTACATGCTTCTGAAAACAATGTATTCTAAGAAACTCAGTTATTATTCATGCCCTTCATATTCCTTTAGTTGAAGAGGTGTAAAGCAAAGATGCATGCGAAGAAAAATGTCTTACTGGAACAGATTCACGCTGTCTTGGTCATTTGGTTTTATCACCAAGCTGAAAGGCTCTGTGAGGTCCTTCCTGCTGTCTGCCAACATCACTTCTTTTCTGTGTCATCGTCACCCTGTTCCCATCTCGTACCTTATCACCGTCATCGTTCTCTCCCTGTCAGCCCAAACCCCCCCTCTGTGTCCATCTTACCCTTTCCCAGTTGTTCTTCTTATTCAGCTTCCGTGTTTGTTGAAGAGCCAGTAAAAGTCAGGCCAGCAGCAGCTGTCCAAACACGGATAGCCCCCCACAGGTTCCTAGTTGATTTCCTGCAAGCTATTACTATTGCCCAACATTTCCACTACTGTCACCATGGTGCCAGTCGTTGGAGGGGGGCTGAACTAGCAGTGCGAATATGTGATAAAATGAAAATGAAGGAGAGCTTCAGGGAGCTGAGGAGAAACTATGAAACTGGAGAATAAGAAATAAAAATGCCCATGAAGAATAAAATGACAAATGTAACGGTTTAAGAAAACAAAAGTCTGTGAAGGTTCTCAGTCATCCAGGTCATCGTAGTCAAAGGAGCTTGCAAAGAAAAGCATCTGGACTTCTTTAAGTTGCTTGAAGACGTTTCACCTCTCTCGGATGAGAGGTGAAACCTTCACAGACATATCTAAATCACAAACTATTTTGTGTGTGAATTGCAAACCTACATTAACAGACCTACTCTCTTACTGAGCACCACAAACAGGTGATACATACAACACGGACTTACTATGGGTTCTTGGATATACTGGCTTTTATGGAGCTCTTCACTTGTCTGCTGCGGCTGGAAAGAACACTTATGAAATCTAGACAGAGAAGCAAATCAGTGAGCTGGAAAACACTTAAGGGTCTGGCAGTAATTTACCTGTCACAAATATCATTTCACACACTGGATGTAGGAAACGTTTGGCTATCACATAGTATAAATGACACTAAAATATAAATTTGATACAAGGCAGTATCTTTGCCTCTCTCTTAGTCATCTTTTGAAGCCATTGACTACACAGCATATCAGAGGAGTCATGCTGAGTCATTGATCCTTGGGGGCTCTTTGCATCGCTTTTAAATGACTGAAAATCTGATTGATTTCTACATTTTGTCAAAAGTCAAAAACGATATGTAATAAAAGTCCACTTGTGGTTCTATGTATGCTGAGATCAACAGAAGACAAATGACTGCCAAGACATTCAAAGATCCTGCAGTCTGTCCATTTTACAGTAAGATTGAACAACAGGAACAGCAAGACAGATGGTCGAGCTAACTACTAGAAACTGCTAAAAAACATTGCTTTAAACACTTGCAGACTGAAACTCCAAACCTTTACTTGCTAAAGACATAACAGTCCAGGCATGCGGGGCAGTTTACACCAATACTCTTCACAATATTCAGTTTGACAGACTCAAAAACATGTTTTAGGGTACTGGACCACCACATGCTGCCAACTCAATGCCTCATCACTTAAGACTATCAAACACAATTAGCAAGGCAAAGAAGCAGTATGAACGCTCACTTGCACTATTCTAGGTTTGAACCTGCATGCTCTTTTCTCTGGCAGCTACAGTTTCTTCTCCATCATCCATCCTCTTTCACTTATTCTTATCAGGGTTACGTAGGGTTGGAGCCTTTCTCAGCTACAATAGGGTACAAGCCAGGGTACATCCTGGGCAGGTTGCCAGTCTTATGAGGGTTAATGACATCTAATATGACACTACATACTGCTTCCCATCTGGGTGAAGGACACTCACAAAAGAGAATATTAATCTCAATAGTTTCAAATTCTAGTTTTAAAAAAGGATTCAATGAAAACATTCTTCCAAAAAATATTCCCTCATTTATTGAAAGGGAAAGTTGCTGTCAACTGTCCACCATCTAATCTAATGAGTGTAAAGGCCAGGGCATATGGGTTACATCATTTTCATACTCATCAAACCACTCGTTGACCCTTCATGCCCTGTGAATGGGATTCTGGAAAACTAGTCCCATCAGCATCAAGACGTTTCATCAAACGTTGATCACGGGTGATCACGCTGAAGAACTTTCCATTTGTTATCAGTGCCCCACCATCTAAGAGGACAAGTTAATCCAAAACAACCACTCAACCACTGCATTCATGATCCCCCAGATCTTACTGAAGGTTTCAACACTCAGGTTTTTTATTTAATCTGTTTTCCGATAGACCAGATTTGACAAAAAAACCTGAAGTTAAAAAAGAACAGGCAGCATCACAGCTGCTGTTCAACACCGTCTTCCATTCCACTCAAATGTGAAATAACACTCACCGTGTCTGATTTTTGAATGCCCACCACCTAATTATCTAGCACTTTGCTTTAGCAAAAGGTTTTTTTTTGTATTTATAGTTCTATGACTAGGGATGGGTATCGTTTAGGTTTTATCCGATACCGGTGCCAAATCGGTACTTTTGAAACGGTGCCGGTGCTTAAACGGTGCTCGAACCGGTGCCTAAAGAATGGAGAACACAAAATTGGTCCATAAACCTCTCATGTTCAGCTGGTTTTTGTAAAAAGATAACAATGTTAGCCTTTTCTGCAGCTATGGGGCATATATGGTATCACTCTTGGCTGGAAGCAGTGCTTAAACAATGGAAAAAACACAAACTTTGTCCAAAAACCTCTCATGTTTAACTGTTTCCCACTTTTTCTTTGGTCATTTTAGCCTTTTTGGCCAGGGTGAAGGGAGTATCTGCCATCAAACAAGAAGACAGCAGCATGTAGCTATGGTGATGTTTGCTAGCTCACCTTACCTGCATTAATGTAATAACGTGGTTAGCCTACTCAACGTAAATTACACACGAACATTAAGCTACTCACGCAGAAAAGAACGGCTGCTGCTGCATCATCATCCTCATCATTTCTGCTACACTGGCAGGGCTAGGGGCCAGGACTCTATTCTTCGGGTTTTTGGGGGATGTTGCTCCGGGTCCGATAACTGGCAACCCACCCGACGTGCACGGTGTGAGGTCTCGCAGCAAGCTATCAAATACGGCGCATTTCTCGGCTTTTAAAAAAACGCTATGCGTCGCCAGCTGTTTAATCGGATTCTTGGTGTTACCTCCTTTGACAGTATCACAGTATCACCTTAAAGCACTTGTTGCTGCTGAGTTTGCATATTTTGCTGTGAAGTACAGCCAGACTTTTGACCGCTTCGCCTTGGGCATTTTTAATCTGTAGCTCTGCTCTAACAGAACGTACGTACCTGGCCCCGCCTACTATCCTCGGAAACGTAAAACGATTGGCTAGAAGTGTATCACAGCTCAGGAAAAAAAAGCACCGAAATAAAGCACCGAAATGTGCGCTGCTTTTCGGTCTGGTTACTACCGTTTATGTCAGAACCGGTGCCATCATGGCACCGGACACCGGTACCCATCCCTATCTATGACTAACCATTTTCTATCTATTTTGGGTCCCTTGACGCTCATACTAACACTGGTAGGGACGCTGTGTATCCACCTGCTAATTTCCTGGATTTAATGATGTGAAATTAGGGACCACGTTTGTAGAGAAAACTCGCCCACAAATCGAGCACAGCAGGTCGTCTTACATGGTAATTAGGAAGTGTTAAATTAAGCTTAAGCTTTAACAAATCTCTGGGATTTGCATTTCCACAAGCAGGTTTGTAAAGTTGTCAAGAGTTTGATGAGCCCACCTCAGAACACATATATGTATCATAAGTCTTACAGCAGGAAATTGGACCAGATTATGAAAGTGTTCTTGGGAGAACACCAGGATGTATTTCATGTTGTTTCCAAGCGCATAAAAGAGTTGTCTAGTTGATAGCTATCTACAGTTTACAATGTACTCTGTGTGTTATGGTGTGTTGAGAATACAATAGATTAAAAAGTCTTTACAGCTCTGAACTCTTTTCACAAACATGTCCCTGCTGAAGCTCTGAGAAATGTTTTTGTTTGCCCATTGCTGTACTTGCTATCTCCTGCCCTATTACTAAGACTACCAGTGGAGTACAGGTATTAAACTGCTGCATGGGTGGCTTACGGAAAGGAAGGTCAGCAGCCCAATTAGCCCCTGCTGAAATGCGAAGAGGTGAAGTGATGGAGTGAAAGACAGGCAGTAAATTATAACAATAGGTGTTTCTTTTTTCTCTCTTCTCCCAAGCAGTAGATTGCTTTTTGTCCTGGTCTTACAGAAATGATTTTTTTTCCTCCAGGAGGAGAAACATTTATCTCATTTGATTTAGGATGGGAGCGTTCACCATCGTTAAATGATCCTAAAATAAAAGGAGTTGCAGTAGCAGTAATGGGACAATGTGTCAGTCTGCACACAGCAGGTGAGGAGAACAGGAAGTCCAGTCATATCTGCCATTTAACTGCTCAATTTTCAAAGTAAAAACCCTTTTTATACTACCCTGTTATACTACTGTCCTGTCGTGACCATTTGCATTTTTTCTTTTTTTTGCACAAACAAGAAAATTAGAAAAACTGTTCTCTAATGTCCCTCATTTATTCTGCAGGCTGTATCTGAAAGATGGCTGACAATTGGCCACAATCCTCTCGTGAAGCCTGAGTGGTTTTGCATAAACTGGAGGGTGGATCTCCCTTTGAAAACGAAGAATAGTATTGGCCTTTCATTCACAAGGTATGCTATCTCTTAAGAACAAAAACCCATCAGGAAAACATACTGATGCCATAGATCAAGGGAGCTTTGGGTTGTTTTGCAGTAGACGTTTATACAATCCACCGTTTGACAGAATGAAGGTTTGAAGCCTTTTAAGGTGCTTCCACAGTGGCTTCCATTTTCCAACCCAGAGGCTATGTCTATCATTTATATACAGCCTATTACTCTTCCCTGATTTCTTAGTATTGAGACGGTCCCTAACTTCATTACCTTTCCCTCACATCAAGTTGCCAGGTTTTAATATCGGATTATGAGGTTCAAATATGCCACGCAACAACAGTCAAGCTTTATCCTGCACAATGACACAACTCTGCTGATAACTGAATGAAGGTTATGAAATCTGAACTTAACTGATGGTCTTAATATCAAACCCTAAAAATACAACCCTTGTGTGTTTTCTACATTTTCAAATGTGCATCGTAGATTTGATCAAAGACGCACAACCAAATCTTTGCTTTTCATCACCCTCGCTTTCACTGTTCGTCATCCTCACAGGGATATGTGTGTAACGCTGTGTTTATGCGAGTGCGTGTCATCTTATATGAGTGTGCATGACAGCGACGTTATGCACTCCTTCATATGTAATTCAAGTGATTGCTTCTGTCCTGGTGTGACTGCAGGAGCTTAAGGCAACAGCTGTTCTCTGCTGCTCTGACTGTTGTGGCCGCATCCCACATCTCCCCACTCCACTACTGTCACTCCACATTCCTGTGCTGGCGCATGTCTGAAGGCTCAGACCTGTTTTTTGTATCATTTGAGATTGCAAAAATCTGCATTAACAAGACATGGGCGTTTTTGGAAAGGGTTAAAGGATCGTTAATAAAAGTCCAGCTGTACAGATCAGCTTTGTTGTAATTTGTAGAGGTTTGCAGATCTCTGTCAATGTTTTACACATATTCATATTCTCTCTGTTTCTTTTAAAGAAAGATGAGAAACAGGCTGAGTTGACAAAGTAATAAATGACAAACCAGCTACAGAATTAAGCTTTCCATCATTATAAATCTGTTGGACTGAAGTTATTTACCTTTTCCTGTCCTAAACGTCGCACTCGTGTGAATCTAACTTATTCTGTGAATCTATTCTTCTTGGGACGAAGACTAAAAGAAGACTAAAGCATAAAGACAATAGCCAAGTGGATCAAGTCTGTTTCCAAATGTCTTGCTGACACTCATTCAAGCTGCAATCTGGGCAGTTATTAGGCTGGGTCAACACCTTTGCCATGTTTCTCGAGTTGTTCTCCAGCAGTTTTAAGCATGATGGGATCTGCCGCGGGTGGGGCCACTGCCATCTGGGGGAGTCGATCCAACGCGGGATAGTGCTTGCCAATGTTTAGGTGGGCTGTACATGTCAAAGCGATAATCACTTGAATGCCAGAACCCGAAGCTGTCAAGCAGAACACTGGCTTTTAACGAGATGATCAATATCATTCACTTCACAGGTCAGTGGTTTAATGTTGTGGCTGATTGGTGTGCATCTCTTCTTTATCTACCTCCTCTATCTATGCTCAGTGCACTCCCAGTATTGAAAGCTCCAAAAAATCCAATTCCTTTAATGACAACTTGACGCTAGCTCCAAAAATGATTTAAGCTCCCATTTTAAAATCACCCATTTCTATATTTACCCATTTAGAGTTTTATTAAGCCTAAAAGTGAGCTAAAAAGTTAGCTTAAAGTTTGTTTTGACTGAGGTGTCAGTCATTTATATACCATTGAAAGAAGTAGAAAAAAAGAGAAAAAATAAGCTTATAATTTGATTGTCTATGGAAAAAAGCATGCAAATAACATAGTCTGAAAGAAACTGTAATAGATGTCAGGGTAATGTCTCCATTAATGGAACCAGTTCCATGATATTGCTTTGATTTGTTTTTCATGGTTACGTTACCCAAGCTCTTTTCTTGGGTCTATCAGGCTTACAGGTGTGCTGGCCTTTGGCAAAAAAAAGTGTATCAATATGCAAACAGTGAAGTATTTCAAAAGCCATCATCTACAAAAGTTCCCAAGCAGGCAACAAAGAATATTGATTAATCCTCCGAGATGCATTCTACTAGCTTTGGCCCAAACTCATTTTCTCTGTCATGTTTTCTATTCTTCAACCAGCAGTTGCTCTCAGCAGCAATTATGCTATTATCTAAACCACACAAAAGACCAGTGCAGGCAAAGTGGAACAAAACACAATCTTGGTCCTTTTAACAAGTATGTGTTGCCTCAGGTAACATTAGGCATTTCTGCAGACCTCTCAAAGGAATATGGGTGGCAAATCTGTGCCAAGATTCAACTTTTTCGTGAGTAGAAAGCTCTGTTCTCTGCTATTGTATCATAGAATATCTGTATGCATGTACTAAATTTCAATACTTTAATTATAAGAAAACTGCCATGCTACTCTATGCCCCTTGTAGAAATTTCATCTGTATTAACCTCACTGACCTAGTCCTCAAGGTTTCAAATTCAGATATGCCCTATCTAGGTTAAGTGGGTATTTCTGTTTATTTCTGCATGGAACTCAATTCTTCACATTCACACCACAGTATGTCCTCCATTTCTTCTTCTTTCCCTCATGAATTATCAATAGCTTGCTCCCGTGCGTGGTGATAAGTCTTTGAAAAGTGACCGTGAATACATATAAGCAGACATTAAGAATTGATCAGCACCTGCTACATTCACATCACCACAAGATTATTTTTTGTGCTCTCCAGGAAACATAGAATACTGTATGTGTCAGAGTTCCTACCAGGAAGGGCATGGCAAGGTCAGCGAAGTAAACAAACGCGGCCCCCAGTGTAAATCCTACAGCCACAGGCACGAAAGCAAATGAGCCGTACTTCCCAGAATCCTCCGCCATGTCGATGGCTGGGGCCAGCAGTGACCAATAGGAAGCAGCCAGCATTACCTGAAATACACAGAAAAAGAGGGCAAAGAGGAAATTTAAAAAAAGAAGAAGAATATGAAGCTTGGATTTTTGTGTACTTTTGGTTTCAGTCCAAAAATGCTGTCAGGTTAGAGGGAAAAGGATGGAGGATGCCCTATAGTGCTGTAAAGTCATGAGTCACCTCTCAATTCTTTATATTTTGTTAGGAAAATGGAAATGATGAAATGATAAACATATCCATCCATCCATCCATTCGCTTCCGCTTATCCTTTTCAGGGTCGCGGGGGGCGCTGGAGCCTATCCCAGCTGTCATAGGGCGAAAGGCGGGGTACACCCTGGACAGGTCGCCAGTCTGTCACAGGGCCAACACACAGGGACAGACAACCATTCGCACTCACATTCATTCGCACATTCACACCTAGTGGCAATTTGGATTATCCAATTAACCTATCCCCACAAGCTGCATGTCTTTGGACATGATAAACATATACTACGTGGAAATCCATGGAAATAAATTATATAGGGCAATTCAATCCTTCAACACAGCCTGAACACTCCGAGGCAAGTTTTCTTGTCATTTCCTGAAGTAGTCTTCAGGAATAGTTCTCCAGGCTTCTTGAAGGACTTTCAAAGCTCTGTTGGATGCTGACTGTCTTTGGTCCCGTTCTCTGTCAAGATGATCCTACACTGCTTCACTAATGTTGAGGTCTGGACTTTTTTCTTAAGGTTTTTCACAGGAGCCAAACGTTATTGTAAGCTTTTTTTTTTTAGTGGTCTTAAGCGATAGTTCTTCAGGTGTTCAGAAGTGCTTTCAAAGTTCTTTGGATTTTGGCTGCTTTTTCACTCATTTTCAGTCCAGTCCTTGCAACAGTAAATCCTTGCACTCAACTCAAGGGATGAACTAGTGTTGTGTATATTTGTAACTGACGATTTAGCAAATAACCAACTGTTAAATTGTTACAATATGTTAAACATAGGATGACAGGCAAAAAAAACTACTTATCAAAAACTCTGCATATTTAAGCAACAAATGTCCAAAAGGAAACGCAGTTGATCCATCTACTGTTCATTGAAGCCTTATCAGAAATGCTGTGAGTGGAAGGGTGACTTCCAAGAAGCATTCTTAAGAAAGAGAAATGGGGAGAAAAGACTGAGGTATGCCAAACATGATGACTGGGGTGAAAAATCGGTGGCAACAGGTGTTATGGAGTGATGACATTTTTGGTTCAAATCATTGTCAATATGTAATGGGTACAACAGTGAGTGTCTACAGCTATCTGTAAAACACAGTGAAGTTCTATCAGAGTTTGGAGCTGCATTTCAGACAGTGTTAAAATTGATCGGCATATCAACAACGCCAATACACCAA
This sequence comes from Maylandia zebra, assembly GCF_041146795.1. Taxonomy (NCBI): domain Eukaryota; kingdom Metazoa; phylum Chordata; class Actinopteri; order Cichliformes; family Cichlidae; genus Maylandia; species Maylandia zebra. The sequence continues at coordinate 7,946,919 of NC_135174.1, read as the reverse complement.
CTGATAAAACCATACCTAGATAACATTTTTTTTAGAAAAACACACATAATGGAACACTTTCAGTCATAGAGCGATGCCCCCAGAGCCACAACCTCAGCATTATTGAAGCAGTGTAAGATCATCTTGACAGAGAATGGCAAAAAAGGCAGCCAACATCCTTCAAGAAGTCTGGAGAGCTATTCCTGAATACTGCATAAAGAAATTAAAAGAAAGCTTGCCCAAGACAGTTCAGGCTATGCTAAATAAAGATGATGATGCCAAATATTGACTTTCAACTCACCAGAATTGTACAAATGCTCGTTTCCCACAACCTGTATCATGTTTGTATGTTTTTAATAAATCAATGCACCAATTTTCCATTTTAAAGAAATAATGGATGACAGGACTTTTGCACAGTACTGTAAAGCTGTCCGTGTAAGCCAATCAAGACATAAATTTAAACTTGGCAGATAGAAAGTTATAAAACAAAACTATCAATCAAAATTTTTCCATTAAAAATCTTCAATCCCAAGAGCTGTTTTATAAAATCCAAAACAGTGTGACCTATAGAAGCTATCATTTATTAATATCAGATTTATCTTATGGAGATTTTTTTAGTTGGTTTCATTTTATTGCTTCTTTTCTGTCGCAGCATGGCAGATGAAACTCTGTTGGCAGCGACACTGATCTTTTCAAATTCTTTCAGGTCACCTGAATTGCCTATTTGAAGCATTTCTCTGATCATTCATAACATCAAGACACAACACTCCAGTCTGAAGATCTTCAGTAACAAATGGTGCATAATAATTAACAGTGAACATCAATGTTAACAGCACTTAAAACTGCAATTGAATTCTTTTGAAGTTTGTGGATATGTGTGCTGCCATTGTCACTGTGTGTAATTGTCCAGTATTCAGTACCTTAGTCTGTTTGTATAAGCTGTCAAAGTCCAGACAGAGAGAGCAGCACACAGCAGTGCAGCTTTTCAAGCTTAATGTGTGTGTACACAACACATATTCAGCTTCTATTGTGCATCACTGAAAAGTTGCCGAAGCACTTTTTTTTGTCTTGGAGACCCCTGTTGAAGTTATGTAGAGGTGCTTATCAAGCATTGTCAGGTTTGTATAACAATGCCAAAGTTGACTAGAATCCTGGGAGATAAAAGGTTTTGTCTTATTTGTGTTGAACTATCCGAGCTTTGCAGCAATCAAGTGACTGAAAGTGACAAATGATCATCATTTCTTACTCATCAAAAAGATCCCATTCTATTTTCCATCTACACTATAACCTGTCTGACACACTCAAACACGTTATTTTATCCATTTGCCTAAATGTGATTTCTTGCCACTTTCAGATTGGCAGTCAAAAACTACCTGCACTTACTTTTAAAGCTTTCATGACAGAAATGCCATTTATTCTGAGTGCAGCAGCTTTCAAACTGAATACCCAGTCAGCAGCACCATGGAGAGGGAACAAAGTTATGAGGATATAAAAAGAAAGCTCAATTTAAAAGAATATAAATTGCATTTCTTTGTGCCCATGACAGTAAAAAATTATGTCTACGGTTTAAAAAGAAGCCAGAAAGAAACCTAGTGAGAAATTGAACCAAACTAAAAATCCAGTTGAACAATATGGCATTTAATGAAATTAAAGTTATTTCAGTGGTAATACAGTACAATACACTCATTACAAAAACAGCCAAAGAAACCCTTAAAAAAGAAGAAGAGCAGATCTACAGCATTCATTAATGCAATCAGGCCTTCTTTACATGATCTAACTGATCATTTCCAAACTCACACCATGTTTTTAGCCATGTTGGATCCTGATGATGTTTATCAAAGACCTCCATACTAATCCCAGCCCTAAGGGAAGGGTTAGAATCAGGATTTAACACCAGTGATGACTTAGACCTCAAAATGTTAAAAGGCAGCAACATTTCAGCAACTTTTTATTGTAATGTTAGAATTTTCTTTTAGTTACCCTATAAAATGCAAATGATTGGCTGACTTCTTGGTTGAAGAAGAATGACCAATTTGATACACTCACATGTATGACTGAAGTTTTTTCCTCTTCTTCTAACTGGAAAAACTTAATGAGAAGAAGGGTTTTGCCAGTGAAACTGATTACAGGGGCCACGGCACTGAACTTAATGGGGGCACTGGTTTTAAATGTGTATGATTATACCAGCAGCAGCCTGATTGCTGATTACAAAAGAAGCTCCCTTTCTCTGCTGTTCCACTTCAATTGCTTTCCAATTATAACTGGTAGTTTTAAGCAATCTGGTTGCTAAGCAAAAGCAACTGGTTCTAGTGATAACTCAAAAAGTAGGACCTTTTCGTTTGCTCCTCTGTTAACTTGGAAACTTCTTAGAGGCTTGGCTCATTTTGACAATTTGACCTCACGCCTAGTTGCACCAGCAGCATAAGCCATAATCACACCAGACATTTTTCTTTTTTCATCTTCAACACTAGGTTTCATCACATTCAATTTCCATTCCCTGAGTAAAAAGAATGCAATTTTGCAATCTGGAGAACATTATATAGTTTTGTGCCAATTAAATTAAGCCCAGTGAGCTATCTAAATATTACAGCAGCAATCCAAAGTCAAAGTACAATGAGTAGAAACGCTTTTGCTGCACACAGATATCAAGCCTCAGGTGCACAATCTTTGCATTTGTTATGTGAATGAGAATTCAAGCACGGTCAACCAATTACATTTCAAACTCTGTTCACCACTATTTATCTTACATCCACTGAAGCCTAACAAATAGTCCAATATTAGCTGTTTCGAAATGTATTAGTATCTGCATTTATAATGGGCGAAAAATTAAAATGTAAAAAGTAAAGAAAACATGGAAGAACTCTTCAACCATGTTGATGTTGTGTAGTTTGTCCACCAGAAGGCCCCCTACAAATTTCCAGAACATGTGTTTGAAACACACAAAAACACAACTAGCTGATCTGAGTTAGACAGCGTAAGTAAAAACTAAGTACTCATAACAAACGTTAGGGGACTATCTTTATATATAAGTTCTGAAAGAAAGAACTATCAGCTGATATCAGCATCAGTCTTAAAAATCCTATTGTGATTGGGCTCTAACAGCCACTATATAATATATTAAATAGGTGGAAGTGACTTGAGAATAGTTTTGACAAAATGAAGAAAAAGGCAAGAAATCAAACTACGGACATGTACAATCAACCTATTTACAAACTTGTGCATAAGATGACTGGTGTTATAAAGAGAATTACTAACTATTATAAATTATTTCCACACTTAAAGTACAAACTACAGTTAGCTACACCTTAGTGGCAAAGAACTTGAATTAAAAACACACACATATATTTATAAATTCACATTTATCCATTTAACTCGCATTCATTTATTTTTTCACATTTAGACTATTTGTCATATCCTTACATTCTTTTGAGTGATGAGCTAAGTGGATAATAGTTATAGCTTATAGCTATTTTTAGCACAGAGACATGAAAGTTTTTACTCTGTTGATACCGAGTTTTATTTCAAGCTACATTTATAAATTCTACTTCTCAAACAAATAGTACTGATTAATGAAAGGGGTAAAATAATTAACAAAGAATATAATCAATGTAATCATTAACTGAGTTTGCTGTAATGTATCTAACTGATGCTCTAAAAACATGAATTTTCTTTGATTGTCATACTAAAAATCACTTCACGAGCTTCTCAACATAGCCACTTAAAAAGAACACACTGATTGTGAAATCGTGCATAATGGTGTTCATACTATTGTTCATGCAACTTTCATATTCAGTTGCTAAAAAAATGATTCAATACTGCTTTTAGTTTACAAAGTTTAGTTACAAAGATCATTGTTCCTTCTTTTGTTTACAGCAGAAGGTTATGGGATCCGTTGTTATTATGCTATTTATGTGTAGAGTGCACTACAGCAACTCTAGCCTAAAGGATGTCTTTAACTGTTTAGGTGATTTCTTCAATCAATAAGTCTGACAGCAATCAGGCCTGGCTGTCAGTAGTGAAACTGATTTTTTTTTTTAACTGTACTTAGTTAATTCATGAGCTAATAAAGACAGACAATAATTTTTCACAAGTTCAGATAGCATTTTAAATCATCATTTAAAAATGGCTTTTTGTATCTACTCGAGTTATCTGTCTCTAATATTAAAATCTATTTGATGATCTGAAAGTGTGACAAATATGCCAGAAAGGGACAAAGTAAATTGTGTACACAAGGTAAAACAAGATTTGTACAATTCTAACACACTGGAAAAATATTTTTCAACATTTTTTTAAGTAGTCTTAAGGAATAGCTCTCCAGGCTTACTGAAGGTCGTTTCAAACCTCTTCTTGGGGTGTTAGCAGCCTTTGAATGTCTACTCAGTCAAGATGATCCCACTCTGCTTAAATAATGTTGAGGTTCATGCTCTGAGGTGACCAATCAATGGCTGATAATGTTCTATGCCAAAAATGCTCTTGTGCATTTTTGCATACCTCAGCCTTCTTTCCTGGTTTGGGTCCCTTCTTAACAGCTACTCTTCCATTGATGCTGCTTTCACATATATATATCTACTAGTTTTTAGGCCTGGCACTTCTTCTTTGGACCTCCACTTATCGAGTTCCTCAATTTTGTTCAAATGACACACTGAACACCATGCTGGGATATGATAAGTTTTTGGCTAATAGCACTTCTTGGAATCATCTTGTTGGAGCAAAAACAATGTGTTATGCTTGTCAAACTGTTTTATCTTTGATAAATGGAGACAAACTGTGTTTTTTCTTTGCTAAGTTTCCAGTTCTGTGTAACACTGGTTCATTCTTGAGTTTGGTGCCTTTTTATGACTCATGACTCATAGGTCAGAGTTAAGTGGCTTAATAAACAAACAAAAAGAAACAATCCTCTGAAAATGGCAGCCAATGTACAAAGAAAAAGGACCTTAAGAAAGCCTGGAGAACTATTGCTCAAGACCACTTTGTTCAAGGGAGAATTGTGAAAAGACTACAACGCTCTGGCCGTAGCTCAGGAGGTAGAGCAAGTTATAAGTTCTCTACTAATCGGAAGGTTGGCTGTAAAAAAGTGCATGTATGAATGAGCCTGAATGGGTAAGTTGTACACAGAGCTTCAAATCCTCAGACAGCGGGGAAAAGTGCTATGTAAGAACCAGTCCATTTACTATTACTTAAAAATCAAGATGATGTTATTTTTACTTTCTCTTGGTTTCTCTTTTTACCTTGTTTTAAAGAAACTGAGTGAACTGTATGTTAAGCCCACTTTCACCTTCACTCCCTCAGGCCTTAATAATGTTACACAACACATCTATGTAACACACAGCAATCACTTTCCAGAAGTATTTGGACTGACATTCATGGTCTCCAGAGAATGTTTCATAATGGTTTTGGTGACTCGTAGTCTGCTTGTTCTGGACCCTAATGTCTTTATCTCCAGGTGCAATTGTGACAACATGTCAAAAAAGCATATCAAATGTTTAAACTGATAAAATGTACCATTTAAAGAAAAAGATCATTTTGAATTTGATGACAGCAACACATCTAAAAAAAAGTGTAGCATCCGCCTTTCTTTTAACAACAGTCTAGAAATCTCTGGGAACTGCGGAGACCAGTTGCTGGACTTTCAGGAGAACAATGTTTCCTATTCTTGTCTGATAGGATTCAGCTACTCAACAGGCCTCAGTTCTCCTTGTTATGTTTTTCATTTTTTGATCTTTGTTTGGTAAATGGACTGATTCTTATATAGGTATTTTATATTCTGCTTAACCACTCAAATTTCTTTATACAACATGCCTCACACAAATTCATGCAAACACTTTTTTCTACGCATAAGTACTTTCTATCTAATATCCACATACATTCACACTGCGAGGAGGTCAGAATCTTGCCCAAACTCTTTTAATTAGCAGTGGTATGGTGTTTGACCCTGTCTTGTTGAAATATGCAAGGTCTTCCCTGAAAAGGATGTCTGGATGGCAGCTTATGTTGCTATAACACTTATACATACCTTTCATTATTGTTGGTGACTTTCCAGATGTGTAAGCTGCCAAATCTATAAGCAGTAATGCCCTCCCATACCATAACAGATGGAGACTTTTGAACTGAGCATGGAACCATTAAGAAATAACAGCAGTGCAAATGATTGTAAATCCAGTAAAATGATCAATGTAGCCATTCTTCCATGCATAGAAGCAACGAAGCACAATGTCCAGGCATCCATGAAAAAGAGAATTTAAAAAGCTTTGATCTTAGGTTAATGTTTATCCTGAAGTCTTAGTTGTCATAAGAGTGAATCTTTTTTAAAGTGTTAAAATATTTACAGTCTGGAATACAATTAGTATACAGGCTGTAGTGTAAGATATAGCCTACTAATTTCTGTCTATATTTATATTGCAGGTTGAACTTTAATATACACTGAATGGAAGAAAAAATAGGTGGAAAGAATAAATGCTTTACACAGCACCAGAATGAATGTTGATTTGCCCGAATCTTGAAGGGCTATAATACCTTGCAAAAGAGAGCATTAATAACTTTTTCTTCCATTTAACCAATGACAAACAAAAAAGGAGACAACACAAAGTAGCTTAATCTGTGCTCTCATCATTAAGGTCTATTTTATAGACACAATAGGGGCTTGACTCTCTTTATAATATGTGGATGCACCATAATCAATTCTGCAATCAGTGATTACAGTTTACCCTGCTGAGATGGGCTGAGTCATGTTCGCAGTGAACATAAATTTTAGAAAGTAACAATGAATATCAGAATGATTTGGGATACAATGTCCTGACAAGTACTGTGAGAGTTGCTCTGTAGCATGGACTGAAAAAATGTAACGTTATTGGTAAGTCTATCTAAGCCTCTAGTCACACATACCTAGAGACCACTTGGTTAATATGACAACCACCTGCCACTTGGAAAAAAAGAAAAAGAAAAGAGGTGTATTCCCCTACACATTTTTGGTGACTGGTTACTTGAGGTTGATGCTGATAGCTCAGTTTGCTTGGGAAAAATGTGTATTCCTTGACTGGTTGGCCAGTGTTTTCTCGAGGTTGCTAGCAGTCGCACTGTATACACTGTATACCTCTGGAAAGAGCTATATCCTGCTCAGAAAACTTCCATGCAGTTGCTTTGGTTACTAGCAGATTTCAAAAGTCGACCATAGTCTGCATGGAAAATTTATGGAATAATCTCCAAGCAGTAGTGACACTGAAAAGTGCAATGGAAACTGGAAATGGAGCTCATTCACATCATCAAAGTAAGTACTTTCCACTTGTCATCCCACAATCTGGCAAAACATAAATCCAGTGACGTATTCTTCTGAATCCCAGTTTCTAAAATAAAAAAATTGTTTTGGCCAGTAAGGTTTAGAGGCTCATTTAACCAAAGCCAGTGGCAAACAGATCTGATTATTATCATGGAGACAGGCATAAAACACATAAGATGAGCATTGACTGGCACTGTTAAGTACTTGGCATCTGAGACCCTCCATTTAGATTAAATTGTGCATGTTTTCATCTTACTGTCTATACCCCTTTACCATCTACAGCCCTGTAGCTTTACGGATAAGGATTATAGTAAATTGAGCCTCAAGGGTGTTCTCCTTAGATTTTCCTCTCATTATGTGTATGTTCCTAATGTCATCATTCCATTCTAATAGCCTGTACTCCCTTTCAAGGCAAAATCCACCCATCCCACATCCATCCTGCTTTCGTCTATCCAACAGCTATTAATGTTCAAAGCCATCCACTTTGTCCCACTTCATTTTCTCTCTTCAAATCATAATAGACCTTGTTCCTTGGTACCCACACCTAACTGTTGATTTGCCATCATCTCTCACCTTATCCTCCTCATACTGCACTTCAACCATCATTAAATGCACTGTCCTCAAGAGTCCTCAGCTTATTATTTTTAGGTCTCCCTCAGTCGTCATGGGAACATTCAACCGTACTGGTTTAGCCAAAGGAATGTGCTTTTCTAAAATGCTTCTGACACAAATTAAGCTAGATTTGGTTAATGTTGGGTCACTGAAACTGGAAATGATATTTAAAAAAAAGTTGGCTGCCTCTAGTTTTCCTGATTTGTTACTAGGTCACAGACCAAATGAGTTAAAATCCACTTCAACACCTTAATACTGGCCATAATCCCAGAAAAAAAGAGGTAGATGCTCATTTTCAGGAGACCAATCTCCCTAAACTATTCATCCAATTTTTATGAAATCGTGCGTGTTTGAACTGTAATTTTATAAAGCATAAAATGTCAAACTCATGCCTGATCATCCACATCAGACTGTTCTGCAGCTTCCTATTTCCTCTTGTTGAACTGCAATTAGGCACTATGGCTGCTGTCCATGAGATCCTGCTGGAAACTCATTGCTATGAAACAAATCTCTGACAAAAAAAAATCAGCCCTAGGCTGACCATCAGTCATTGCATCACTCACAAATCTGAACCGTTACAGCAGTGAGTCATTTTCACAAACTTCTTGACTCACAACCTTCCAAAGTGTTTTGTTCATCTTAGTAAGTGGGGCAGGGGGAGCCACCGATGTGTCGAGAGATTTTCAGAGATGTGGGTAAAAGACATAAAATGTTAAATGCCACACCTGGCTGAATGATACTCAAGTGAAAGGGGTTTTAGTTCTGGCACGTTAGAACAGCATTCAACCATTTGCATCATTATATTAGACTGCATCTTTGTCTTAAAGTGAGAGACAAATAATATTGCATTCTTAATTAGATATTACAAATACAATCTTGTAAACACAAGTTCTGATCTCGTTAGCATTATCCTATAAACCGTACACTGCTATGGGCAGCACGGTGGTGTCACCTCACAATAAGAAGGCCCTGGGCCCTCTGCATCCACACTATCGTTTTCAATCATTTCTGAACAGTTGTTCATCCACACTGAAAAGACAGAAAACGCTTACGTTCCTGTATTGCGCACGCGTGAAACGTAAGACAATTCGACCTGCATGATTTCTGTCAGCTGTTTATTTACTTTCCGGAAACGTCGGGGCAAAATGTCGAGGAAAGGGACCGTCTTGAAATGGACTGACAATGAGGTGGAGTTGTTGCTTCGAGCAACACAAAAGTACAAAGTTGCAAAAGCGAGTGAGAATTAAAGAATGTAAAGAAAAGCTATCCGGAGCATGTACAGACAGATATTAATCTTTAATAGGGCTGTCGAAATTGAGAGCAAACAAAACAACTGCTGTATATATAGCACCACTGTGGTTTGTGAATTATTTTTTACCCTCGTTCTGTTTGTTTGGTATGTTTTGAAAAAAAGAATCTGGGCAGATGCAATAACCACTGCAGTGTAATTTAGGCTTAATCATATGAAACTACCACAAACAAATGAGAGGATATTAATGGGGCAATTTCACTCTACTATTTCATAGTATAGCTTGAGAGGCATTCAATGGGTCCCCTTTTTCCTGTTTTCATGGAGTAGCAGGAAAGCTGTTATAAAACGTTCTAAACATGAAACATTTAAATGTTGCATTGAAATCCAGGTCAGTGAGGAATAAAATAAGAAGATGAAAGAGAAGATAACAGCACTGACAGGCACTGAGCCACGCTTGCTGTTTTTTGAGGCTATACTTTGACGCAGCCTAGTTTTCACAGCAGTCCATCTGATATTTAAAAGGATATGTAAATGTTTGGCATGTTTGTAGGGCTAGATGAAAAAGTCAAGGGATCACCAAAGTCAAAAGGATTTTTCCTCTAGGAATCAACTCCTGTGCCAAATTTATCAGAAACTGTCAAACCCTTTTGGAGACATTAAAAGCAAAACGAAAACGTCAGGGAAGTCAGTAGAAATTATCAGAGACATTTCACTCCGCTCTCTGGAACAAACTGATTGACCAAGTGATTGGCCAGCATTAGCCTTCCTTTTAAGCCTCACCATGCGCATGGCTAAAAAACACTTCCATGCATATTCTGCAGAAGTCAATCCCAATGTCACCATATAATCAATTCACTCTGAGTGCTTTCTACAGACAATCAGTGCTGTATTGATTAGTTCAAAAGGTTCGTCTGCAATCAAATGAGTTGCACTATGGAGAAATGGTGATCCCATTTTTGAAAAAATAAGCTGTATCAATCTGACAGATGAAAGAGAATTCAAAGTCTTACTTGATTTAGTATAATGCCTTTAACAGGTCTGCATTTATAGAAATTAATGTGTGTGCATGCACGTCCCTTGAGATCAGCATCCAGTTGCTCCACTGATCAAATGAGCATTTAACCTTGCTCCCCTTCCTACTGTGGTGCTTTGTTTTATGAACACAGTAGAGGCCATGCACAGGGCTACATGGAGAGATTAGAGGATGTACGGGATGGGCCATTTATATGGATACACCGTAATAACATGGGAATGGTTGGTGATATTAAAGTCCTGTTTGTGGCACATTAGTATATGTGAGGGGTAAACTCCTCAAGATGGGTGGTGACCATGGTGGCCATTTAGAAGTCGGCCATCTTGGATACAACTTTTGTTTTTTTCAATAGGAAGAGGGCCATGTGACACATCAAACTTATTGGTAATGTCACAAGAAAAACAATGGTGTGCTTGGTTTCAACGTAACTTTATTCTTTCATGAGTTATTTACAAGTTACTCTTTGTTCACAGCCATTGACATGTCGAAGAGGTTAACACGTGAGGAGCGGATCGAAATTGTGTTGATATCTGGTGAACGCAGTAACTGGGTCACTGCAGCAGATTTCAATGCAAGTTGTATCCAAGATGGCCGACTGCTAAATGGCCACCATGGTCACCACCCATCTTGAGGAGTTTGCCCCCTCACATATACTAATGTGCCACAAACAGGACTTTAATATCACCAACCATTCCCATGTTATTACGGTGTATCCATTTAAATGGCCCACCCTGTATTTTAGGGTGTTCCTTCTCAGAAGTGCAAAATATGTGAGGAGAGAAGGAAAATAGATATCACTAGGATGTAAAATGTGCTGCATTTTGTAATGAGATGCACAAAGAGAGAAGCGTTAGAGGCAGAGAAAGTCATCAGTTTCAGGCTATTATTCCAAGGAAATCAAAACATGGAAATTACAAAAACTCTAATGTGTGGTGTTACCTTTCTGTTTCACCCCAAGGACTTCTATGATTTGTATATTCGTAGTTTAATGGTTTTGATCCAGGCCATGTGCAAATAACTGAATGAACCAAATAAGCCTGTTACACAATTTTATAACAATGTTTTTAACATTCTGTCATAAGAGGCAAGTTTCACCTGTAAACTTCCATTATTTTCACAAATCATCCAATCACTATTCATTTGTGTGAAAGTCTGAAATGACAGACTTTTAAACTGTTCAAGAGTCCAGGCTTTTGTGGATTAGTACAGTATATTTTCAGTGCACTGATTAAAATAGAGAAAAAACTGAAGCAACAAAAAAAATAAAATAAACAAAAATGAAAAATAATTGCAGTGTTAACTCAACCATCCCCACTTTGCCCCAGCAGTCCAGCTTTGTCGCCTTTTCAACAAAACTGCCTCACTCAATGAGAGGAGCTGAAACAGTAACTCATCCAACTGCAGGAAATTAACAATTGCACACAAAATGAACATATTGCAGTGCTTTATCTCTTATCCAAAAGACAACTGTAGTGATTCCTAAAATTCTTAAAATAAATCCATCTCCCAAATCTTCCCTTCTCTCATCACACTTGGTGCATTCCCCCAACAACGTGACCATGAAAGGAGTCTGCTTTGCCAGTTTGGCTCCAAACTATTGGAAATACCAAGTGCAGTCTGGGGGAGAGATGATAAACACAAACAAATCACATATACAGCTTTAAACTTTAATGTGGCTGTTGTTAGAATTTCATGTGACAGACAACACCATCCTTACACAGCTTTATATGCAATGTGCTGGATATTCAGACATTACAGGGCCATCTACTGTATAATATTCCATAACATGTGGCCTTGATCTTGGGAACTGATTACACCAGTCCAAACAAAGTGTTCCTTTCAATGTAAATTTCTTGTTTAAAAAAAACAAACAAACAAAAAGTACAGAAACTGAAGAAACAAACACATTAAACAATCTGAGAAACATACCAAAGTTTCCCACTGTTCAACAAAACCTGGCAGCAATCTGGCTTTTGAGGTAAGATCAAACATTACAAGTTCCTATTGAGAGTCGGGGGAGAAATCAGAAAGTGCCATTCACGCTGTATTTGAAAAGCCTGCCACTTATCCCCATCCGTGAGAACGCTTGAAGAAACCATTTCAGAACGTATCAGTAAATGCAGAATGTACAGAGTGTGTTTGGGAAGTTTGCCGACCCTTTTAGAGTTTTGATAGATTTATAGAAAATCATTTTACAATGGATTCAAGTCATTTATTCCCCATCAGCCTACAGACACTACTGCACAGTGGCAAAGCAAGGTGCAAATATCTTGTTTAGTAAATATCCTCAAATATACCTAAAGTAAATGGTAAATGGCCTGCATTTGTATAGCGCTTTTCTAGTCCATAGGACCCCAAAGCGCTTTACACTACATTCAGTCATCCACCCATTCACACACACATTCACACACTGGCGATAGCAAGCTACATTGTAGTAAGTAGCATAAATAAAGAATAAATATGAAACTCTAGAAAGATAACAGAGTTAAAAAGGTTGAGGAAAGCACTATACTGGTTTGACTACATTATTTTAGCAAAGTGGAAAGTGGGAGTAAAATGCAGTATTTTCATCTCAAAAAATGAAAACATGTTTCCGTGTCGACTGTATCTATACAAACTGGATTATAACCACTGAACCAGAGCATTGATGTCCGCTGTAGACATTAACCTTCACAAGTAGATGTCTGTGTGCCATGTTATGATACCAGATGCCACACATTTAAAGGGTAGTCTAACACAGAATTAATCTTTTTTTTTTAAATCTCTTTATTTGGATTTTTTGATACACAAAAAACAACAAAAACAAAAACCAAACAAACAAACAAAAAACCCAAAACAAAAAAACAACGCAAAAAGCAGTCTGAGACATATAAAACTAATACAGTATGATAGATAGTAAATAATTGGGTCTACTGTGCATTTACACATTTCTCCTGACAAACCCAACCTGCCATCGGAGTGGGGCTGCCCCTCTCAGTATAATTTCCCTCAGATCATCAGGTAAGTAATCCATTAAAGGGCGCCATATATCCAAAAAGATATCATTGTTACGACCCGGCTCAAAAGCCGCAACATAAAAAAGGAGACGAATACCAGAGTATAGGTGATAAGAGGTATTATCTTAGAATGGAATACCAGGTTGGCTAAAATGGCTGGTGGCACCAAGGCAAAGACAAGTGAGCTCCCTGGAAGCTTGCCTCAGGTATGCTTTTATCCACACCTGACTAGGTGTGGCCAATTAGCACCAGTTGAAAACATTGGGGCTGCAGAGGGACGTAACACTTCCTCCCTCAAAAGGGTTCCTCTAGGACCCCTAAACAAATTAAAAGCCTGTCTGAAGCCTTGATCCCTCAAAAATAAGCTTGAGCCAAAGCACAAACTTGAGCACTTTATTACCAGCTCTAACACAAAACTAAATACTCACAATTCTTTAGTTGGCATTTTAAACATGGATGCCCCTGCATGAGGATTTGAAGTTGCCACACTGAACACACAAAAAGTAGCATGTGACCAACACAAAGCAGCACAACAGTCACAAACCCAAAATGATTACCTGACCTGCTACAACCCAAAACCAAAAGTAGCAACAAATAATCACAACCAAGTGATCTGTTGTCTCCACCACACAAATGGTCACATACAAGTGGCCCTATACCACAACAAGTTACTTTAATCCACAAGGTTCAGTAAGCAAGCATACTAGTGACCAATCACAAAATGGAGAGCTATGGCCACACAATGATCACATCAAGGGTGGCTCAGCACCCCACAGTGTTATTGCCATCCCCTGGCCAACAACACTCACAAGTGATCCAACAAATGTAGCCATATTCCCCACAACACTAAAGGTCACAGCACAAAACACTCACCTCATGAGGATGTCATTAGTATCCATCAACACTGACATATTAGATGCACATGTACATGTGCATCTAATATGTCATTAATTAATTAATATGTACATTAGGTGTACATGCCATGCCAACTTAAAAACAGCCTACCTGCCTCAGCCACAAGACTATAATTAATGAATGGTCTCAAACCTCTTGCCAAGTTTGGTGCCACTGATTTACTATGTGCAACTCCCAGCCTAAAACGCTAAAAACAAAACTTGACCTATCTAGTCTTCAGTGGTGTACCGGGCTCAAGGCAACTTTAAACGCAAACTCGAGAGCAGGCAGCAGACCAGAGATATAGTCTCCTACCAAACTCTGAAGCGTACCCCCACCCAGGATAACCACCAAACACAATATACTAAAACAAGAAAGCAAAACAACAAACAAGTGCTTCGATGGAAGGGCAGCACAGCCACCCAGCTGAAACACACTTACTAAAGGGACGCTGCTCAATCACAGTGAACACCTTCACTCACCTACTTAAAAGCGATACAAAAAACAGATATTCAGTCTCCACAAAAATGTCCAAACAATCCCGGACGAGCCCCCACTTATGTTACGACCCGGCTCAAAAGCCGCAACATTAAAAGGAGACGAATACCAGAGTATAGGTGAGAAGAGGTATTATCTTAGAATGGAATACCAGGTTGGCTAAAATGGCTGGTGGCACCAAGGCAAAGACAAGTGAGCTCCCTGGAAGCTTGCCTCAGGTATGCTTTTATCCACACCTGACTAGGTGTGGCCAATTAGCACCAGCTGAAAACATTGAGGAGATTAGGGGCTGCAGAGGGACGTAACAATCATCATGAATTCATCTTTTTTTAAATGGCTCATAAATTTACAGAAATCTTTATTTTGTCCAAAAACATGAGCTGAATTTCTCCTGATTTTGAAAATGAAGCTAACATTTTGTTCCCGTTTAAATGACTTGGAAATAAGCTGCAAAAAAATATGTCTAAAAATAATGTTTTACTTCATTTCTTCTCCTGGCCAACTGTGCTGCACTGTTTGTCTGTAACTAAAACAGTTTGGAAAGCTGTAACTTTGCCAATTTTTTTTTCTGCCAAGCTGGAAGCAGCAGGTTTGCATTTTACCCTGAACAATATTGTTTGTTTATTGTATTCTTTTTCACTTTCTTGTACTGAATAGTGGGGGCGACCGTGGCTCAGGGGGTTGGGAAGCGTATCTGTAACGGGAAGGTCGCTGGTTCGATCCCCGGGCTCTCTGTCCTGGTCGTTGTGTCCTTGGGCAAGACACCTTACCCTACCGCCTACTGGTGTTGGCCAGAGGGGCCGATGGCGCGATATGGCAGCCTCGCTTCTGTCAGTCTGCCCCAGGGCAGCTGTGGCTACAACTGTAGCTGCCTCCACCAGTGTGTGAATGCGAGAGTGAATGAATAGTGGCATTGTAAAGCGCTTTGGGTGCCTTGAAAAGCGCTATATAAATCCAATCCATTATTATTATTATAATAGCTCACACGTTTTGTTCACTTTGGTAAATTCATCTGTGTCATAATTTCTGAACCTGTTGCCATATTGGACGACATGTTCTGTCACTGGGAGCTCAACAGCAGTAAAAACACAATTCATATTCTCCATAGAAATTCTGAACATGATCCATAATGCTAATATACCCATCCAAAGTATCGCAACGTAACACAACGTTCTGAAATGATAGAACGTGCTCTTGCAGAAACCTCAAGTATGTATGGAAGTTGTTCACTGTTGCATGTGCACAGAGTTAGGGCATTAAATACTGAAAAATCTTAATGGGATTCTTTTCATCAGTCAATATCAACATAAATTTGTATCAGATATATATCAAATCACTATGTCTCTCAAGCTTAAAGGTCATTTTTTTACTCTTAAGTGAAGATAAAAGGTGAATTTTGGCTCAAATATAATTATTTTTCTGTGAGACGTTCATATTACATTATTATTATAGCATAATACAACTGTATTTTAAATAAATAGCAAAGGTATTTATAATAAACCACTAAATTTGTCAGTAAGCTCCAATAAATGAATTAGATATAAAACATCTCTGGACGGTATTTGCTTTTAAGGGAATAGTACTGTATTTTCTATATATTCATTATGTTTCTTTGGGGTTTTTTCCCCAAATGTGCTTTTGTAGTTTGCAGTGCAGTAAAAACTAGTGTAAAGTGCAGGATTTTGTTACTTTTTATTTTTATTTATGCAGCTATTGTACATGTGTAACAGTAATTTCGACATTCATTTAAATCGTTAGTAAATACCAAGTGAAAAAAGTTTTGATCACAAACTTGTTTTGTTTTTCAAAACAATTTATACTTACTCATGAGCATTTTACATATTTTCAAATTGTTATGCTTTTAAATGATTCTAATCTATTAAATTTGAAGGACAGGTCAAAGGTCATTGTGACATATTTTACATGTTTATACAGTACTTTCAATATTTTGACAACACACTCGACACTTGTAAGAACCATAGAATTTAAGTTGGAATTCTTTTTATCAATTTTTTACCGATACTTAACTATGTTGACCTTGATGTATATATGCCAAAAATTCGATTGTTAACATGGCCCTGCTCTACACCCTACATAGTTTTATGAGAGTTCACTTAAAACTTTTTGAATCTATAACGATGATGTGTATGTGTGGCTCTGCCTCAACCAAATTTCTTTGGCCCTTCTTTTCAAAAGAGCCCTGGCCTGTGTCTGCTGACATTATCACGTGTGCTGCTACCGCCTGTTCATCCTACACAAAAATTATCTTCATTGCTTTTATCAGCCAGGCCCAAGTAGTTCCTTTACTATTAAAAGTAAGTACAAAGTCTTGTCTTTTTTTCCCACTTTCCCTTATTTATTTTTTAATTCCAAATCAAATCTTTTTATAGTCATGACTCACCTCATAGCTAGTGGGCTTGGTTCAAGGCTTCAAATTGTTTATACAAAGATTTTCTGAAATGTCAGTGGAAATAAATAGGAAATTCACTTCCAGAATCGGAGCCATTAAAAAAGTGGGCGGTCACTGTCGAGCTCCATACGTAAAGCTTTTCTCTGTCAGGTTAACAGCGCCACATGTTTTTGACATTACTGAAAATCAACCCGTAGGGATTTATAAATATCATGATGCAACCCTAGACCAGTCTCTAGCCACATAACTAATCCTACTGACCCCATGACCACACTGCCCTGAAGGATGTTAAAACAGCAGATTTGCACTCAGTAACCTTGTAAGCCTGATCTTACATCGGTCTTGAAACCCACTTCAACAACCCCCTTTTCGCCTTCTCATATTTCTTCTTTTTCATTACTTTAACGCCTCATTTAAATAACAGCCGTATAGTCACTCCATGTGAGGGACCAACATTGGGGAATTTAATTATTTTGATGCAGTGACAGAGAGAGAGAGTCTCTTGCAGTAAAAAGCTGGAAGGACATCCTGAAAGAGTATAATCTTTTTAGTTTCTATACATGCACCCAGAGGAAATACCAGAACCTTCATAGTTAGGTAAGAACTTTTAAGGTGCTTCAGTCCTTCACTAAATTTAGAAATCAGTTATCGGTTATCAGATCTATTCTCTATCTATATATCATGTTTGCTATCAGCAACACATTCAAACATTTAAAAATGTACTTCCTAAATCTGTCACCCGTGTGTGTCCACGTCTACGTAACAGACAACACAAAAACCACATGCCACGCTTGTTGAGCATCCTGGGAGGTGCCGTCTACCTCTCAGCATGTCAGTGCTAATTCACATTACACACAACATAAATCTGGCGGCGGCATGGCAACACAACTAATCCTCATATGGACAAATGCCCAAACCTCTCCTAAAGTGACTTCAAGCTCATTTTCAACCTCCACGCAGCAAACACACAATTTCACTCCAGGACTTTTTGCGTGTTATGATACCCAGAAACCCCACAGTGCTTCTGGGTATCATAACACGCAAAGAAACCCCACTTGGTGTAATTACATAAATGTTCTTTAGCAACAAATCCCTCTCCATCAGGAGGCTTTGTAGATAACAAAAAAACAAACTGTGTTTCACACATGAATTACATCAATAAATATCTCAGCGTCATCCAAATGTGTGGGCAGTCAGGTGGAGTCTGACTGTGACTGCTGACAGCAGGAAGAGGGAGAAAGTTTCTTTGGATGAGGTACCACATTCAAATTCCTCAGACAGACTAAAGTCACCAATGTTTTCATTGGAAGTCACAAGTAACTGTGCAAACTGTCAAAGTAACCAACAAAGATCTTTTTCAGCTGATATACAATATAGTTACACTGATATGACAATGCATGACAAAAAATGAATATAAAGTACTATAATGCACAGAAAGTAAGGTGATGCATGTTGGAAATGTGCATTATCTATTAAATGAGTTATATTCAAAACTTATTACAAACTCTCTCAAAAAAGACTGGATGTTCTCAGCCGAGTTTTCATATAAAATGAATTTTATTAACCAAGTGGATCCAACAAATTATCAGCAAATCAACTGGTCATAAACAAAGGATAAAGCTACATCAGTGTGTCTTAGGAATTCTGAGCTACATCTTCTGATGTTCCTGGTTTCGCAGTTGACTTACTCTGACTGTTATATTGTCATTTATGTAGCAGATTAATGTTATATGATAAGAAATCCCACACTTAAGTTGCCAGCTAAACAATCTACATGACAACTGAGTAGCTCCATTCACCAATTCAGCCATAAAATTAAACAAATGTCATGAAAACATGCTTTTCTTTTCTTTTTTTGACAAAATTATTGAGCATTCAGTCTCAAAGGATCAGAATGAGCTGCACACCTTTGTTCCTTCTTGAATATGGTGCAACATCTTTGATGCTTCAATAAAACTGAACAGGGGGCTTGAAACTAGAGCCTGCACCTGTGTCCGAAGCATCTTGGCCTGATGTGCACTGACTGCATTTAGAGAGTAGCAAAGATCTGCTAACTTACAAGCACAGAAAGAGTCAGTCTGCACAAATGAGCACAACTTGTCTGTGACACATCTCTTTGCAACAGGGGACTCTACTGTTTTGCTAACTGGTTGTATTCTGCTTATATTTTTAGATAAAAACAGGGTTGCTGAGTGCTTGTGTCACTTTCCAGTTAAATTGCACACCTGCAGTGACTATGTTGCTATTTGCTGAAGAATTTCATTTTCAAATCTATGTGATACTGACTAGGCTAAGTCTATAAGTAGCTAATGTTAATTTCTTTGTATGTTGACGGCAATGGATTTGTGATTTTCACCAATTTATCACAATTAATTACTGTATTATCACAGAGATGGCATATAATTGCCAGTTTTGATATTTAATATTTAGTTGATAGACTGCTTCCATCATACTGTCATTTTCATGCACCAAAGACAATAACTCACTGCAAGTGGTCAGAGACTGGTCTACATCTTTGAAGCAACCACATCAAATGTAACAAGGTCACAGCATTTTTGCATACGGTCATAATCTTTTTTTCTCCAGTGTGATCATGTACATGTACACATCCCATGGACCTCACCTAATATAATATATCAATTAAGTGCAAGTCCCACTGGTGCACCCCACTTTCCACATAGAGAAAGTACGGACATAACTGTCTGTTTTACACTGGATACATTCATTTTATCCTGATGTATATTTATTTGTATCACAACTCTTTAAAACTGCTGTTGATATGTTGTAAAAATCTGGAAAAATCCTGTGCCTCATGTGCAAACAGGCCTTATAGCTACAACATGAAAAATAATAATATCAAATACCATACTCAACTGACAAGCTATATGACACTCTGCTGTTTTAATTGCTGTATACTCGGTGTCATTACAAATTCTCTTTTTCAGGGCTTTTGTGAAGAAGAGTAATGCTGGGCTAAATTCAAGGGGAAACAGCTTGACAATCTTCAAAGGCATTTGGGACCTGTTTAAGCCCATTTTACTTTCTGAAACACTTAATAAACAGGAACCACGAGTAATGGAACTCATTTCTCTTGTTTTTCCTAAAAATGGAGATTACTTTTCCGTGGGTATATTTCTGGGCTGTTTCATTCTGTAGGTCTATAAAAGGTAGTGCACTGCTTTTATCTTCCAGTCACTGGGACATTAAACACCTAAAGAATCCTGTCTTACACAATTGTTGTTTATCCAGTGTACGATGAGTTGACACTAGCTTTTACTTTTTGAGGGAAATGTAATACCACTCAGATTTTGTTCACTGGCAGCAATTTGTTCCACTGGAATAGTTGCTGTGACCTTTTTACACACCATCCAATGAATATTAATAATATATGAACAAACTCGACCATGATGAACTAATTAGACTGGCCTACTGTTCTGTTATATCAGCGAGGCATTGAATAGGAAAATGATTATTTAAATTGTTCCGGTTATTAACTTAGAGAAACTGATGACTCAGTGTAAATTGCAGGCCATTAATGTAATGTATCTGCATTTTCTAACATTTTGCATATGCCATAACCAAAATAAGAGGGACTTGTTAAAAGAAAAAAGTTTGTACCACCCAGCTTCCCAAAACGTAAGACAGTTGTGTTAAACACTCATAAATGTGATGCAATGATTTGCAACAACCATTTAAAGTCTATTTTTAATTGAAAATAATACAAAGAAAACATGTCAAATAACTACTGTGAATGTTATGCCATTCAGCCATCACCCATTGTGAACACTTTTCAGAGAGGTCAGGACAAGGTATTGGTTTACCACTGTGTTGCATCATCTCTTCTTTTACCAAGACTGTGTGAGCATTTGGTAAAAGCAAAGACCAGTTAACATCGAATGGGGTACTTAGTTCAAATTCCTGCTTCAGCTGTTCAACGGGGAACTGTATATTTTGTTCATTTTTTTCTGATATGTCTTAACAAACCAGCCAGTTTCAACTTAAACAATTTACCATGTTACAGTTGTTTCAGAATGAGGTTTGATAGTGTCTCGCTGAAATAAGCAAGGTTTTCCCACAAAGAGTCTTCATCTGGAGGGCAGTATGCGCAACTCCAACAGACAGCAATTGAATTCAATGTTATTTATATAGCAATAAATCACAACAGCAGTCGCCTCGAGGCACTTTATACTGGTATAGGTAAAGACCCTACAATAACAAAGAAAAAACCCCAACCCCAACATGACCCCCTATGAGCAAGCAATTGTGGGAAGGAAAAACTCTGAAAGGGAAACTTTTTAACAGGATGAAACCTCCGGCAGAACAAGGCTCGGGGAGGGACAGCCATCGGTCCCAAATGGTTGGGGATGAAGGGAGGGAAACAGGACAAAAGATACAGTGTAGCAAAGGGCCAGAGATTAAAAATAACTAATGATTAAAGGTACAATCAGGTGCAATCAAGATGTTCCATAGCTTGGCTCCTAAACATCTTGCCTTTTTAATAAACTATAGTCACAAAGACAAAGTTCAGGTCTTTTCCTTGGTCCCAATTTTGAAAAACAAGATAGTGGCAATATCCAATCCCAATCCAGGAGATTGCAGGAATCCAAAGGTGAGAGGCATATGCCTAAACAAACTGGTGCTGTGTCAGTAGTGATCTAGATGCTGTACCAGTCTGTCGCGGTAAAGAGCGTGCTGAGCCTTGACGTGAAGCTGTCGATTTACAGATCAATCTTTGCTCCCAGCCAGAAGCTCGGTGTAGTGACCAAAAGAATGACTGTGGATACAAGCAACAGAAATAACATTCCTCCATAAGGTGTCTGGCCTACAACTTACAGCGAGGGTGACATACTCAGTTCAGCAGGGGCTAAGAACAGCGCCACGACTGCCCCACATTGAAAAGCCGGTTCAAATGGTTTGGGCATCTGATCGGGATGCCTCCAGGGCACCCGCTCAGTAAGTTGGTTCCGACATGTCCTACAAGCAGGAGGGCCCAGGGCCGACCCATGACACGCTGGAGAGATTAGGCCTCTCAGCTGGCTTGGGAATGCCTCAGTGCCACCCTGGAAGAGCTTGAGGAAGTGGCTCGGGAAAGGGAGGCCTGGGAGTATCTGCATAAGACTGCTCTCCCCATGACCCAGACCTTGATAAGTGGCAGAAAATGGAGAGATAGATGGGTTGCTGGCTTTAACATCAAAACAAGATTGCCTCCCCCCCACATTATAGTTTATATGTTTCAAACAAATGTAGGGTTTTAGCGATGTACTTATAAACAAAAGCATAATGCTGTAAGTTGCATTTTGCACAGTACTCGATTTGGGTTTGTGCACGTATATTTGTATGTGTTTGTGGGGCGGACGTTGAGTGGAAAGGGTTGCATGATTTTACACCAACAATGAGAGCTGAAAGATGCTGTTTTGAGACAGCATGACGTGATAGTCTACTGTCACAAAGTGTGTGTGCGTGCATGTTAGGACAGCAGATGTTAGGCATGGAAACAGGGTGGCATCTGAATCATGAGACACACATGCTCTTCAAACACCCACTGAGCCTCACACACAGACAGACGCACACAACTCAACATGGCTTTTCTGCAGGGCAATGTATTTTCTATTTAAAAATGAGTACACAATGTGTTTTTGTGTTGTGATATTGGAAGAAAAAATATCACAAAGATTATGTGTTATTAGAGAGTGGAGTAACTGCAGTGGTGATGACTAGCTGCTTTCATCTCATCAATTCTTAACCATGTCATTCAGCATCAGTATTAGCAATTTACAATTAATTATATACATTCCACTCTCTCAGCTTATGGAGGGTTCACGAGTCACCTCAAGATGTGTAACTGCCATAGCATTTGTTTTATTAGGGCCTCTTCAGCAAAGGACAGAAAGAACTGAGTTTTTGGGTATAAAACTTTCACTGCAAATTAAAATGTTCTGAGCTTAACGTCAGCACATTCATCTGGATGTCAAACTGTTTCAGTAATTTATTACAAAAGAGGGATTTTAACATCTGACAGCAGTAACAAAATTATATTTTTCCTGCGTGCTTTTTGAAAGATGACAAGAAAAATGTGCTTAGCTTTTAAATAGATTTTTTTTTTTTTGTAAAGAGACGCAAAGCTTTTTGAATCACGAGGCTCAAATCAGAATCAATTTTCAGTTCCAGGCCAATATTCATTTCAGTTAATAGAAAATGGGGTTACATTTTACAAAAACGCGAAGTGCTACACTGCACCGTTAATAATGTTTGTGTCTCCTGCAGTGGAAAAAAGGCTCTGCAAAAACACTTCTTCTAGTTAGATGCACTGTTTTGCCAGAACCCAATACAACAGCAGCTAATGTGAAATAAAAGGATGAGTTTAGTTTTTCCCACATTGGCCAGTATTTTCAATATAGTCACACTGCAGTATAGAGATAACCCAACTGCAGGTCGGAATAATACAATTGGAGCATTTATGGGTTCCTGGCAAAAAATGACAAGTGTAAAAAAAATACTAAATCTAAAGGGGCACAAGTGCATCCCAGCAAATACGGCTGAAACTCCAGCATCATCTCACCAACAGATGTCAAGAAAAGACAACAGTGTTCAGCATCAAAATGTTTGCTGGGATAAACACTGGATCATTGGAGCATATCAACGAATGTCTCGAGGTTTGATGGATGAACATAATCAAGGAAAGTAAGACTAACACAAGAGAGAAATGTACATTTCAAAGTAAAACAGGAAGTAACCAAAAGACAAATGCTAAACAACGAGACAAGAAAAGAAAATACTACAGAGAAAAGAAAACACAGGAGGGCAAAGGAACTGACATTGAAACAAGACAGAGAGGGAAACCGTCAGGGTGCTAAAGACACAACATGAACTCAAGAAGACTGTAGCATCTAGCAAGAGTCAGCCTTACTAGCATCCATGGTAGCATGTTTAATACCAAAGTAGAAGCTTGAACAAGCCATTTAAGTTGATAAAAGGTCAGTGAAAACTTTTAAAGACAGATAACAATTCATTTCCACTGAACTGCCATCACTTAATGCTGTGTAACATTCCCTCCCACTGTATGCTTCCCTACTTTAAAATGGATTGACCTTACTTCCCTCTCCGCACAGCCAAAAAGCAATCCAAGCCTTGTCTTCTTTGAAAATCATAAGAGAAGAGTCCCATCCTGCCTTCCATCTCCACTCATTTTGCTTTTCTAAATGGCTGAAGAGTTTAATTTGTTCTGATAAAAGCCAAATGCAGCTCTAAACCTCACACGTGGCAAAATCCGAAGATGTGGAAAAAAAATACTTTCTTGCTCCATCCGTTCATCTTATAATACAAACAGGGATAAAAACTTTTATATTTCTTCTGTAAGTTGCTGACTGCAAAGTCTAATGTATTCATTTGAACCAAACAGATAGCTACAGTGCCTCAAATCTAAGCTAAGTGTGGCACATCCAGAATAAAATTGTGTTTCTTATCAAAACTATATTATTAAAAAATGTGAATTATGCAAAGAAAAATAAGAGGACTGGATAGATTGTAACACTATCTCACCAATAAGCCAAAAATTACGCTGTGAAAAACATATTTTAAAAAGATTTCAGTTCCCATAATTGCAAAGAAGTTCAGCAAATGTTTGAAGCAGCCCTCGGCTCTTTTCTCCTTATGAGCCATTTCATTAGAATGTATAAGAGCAACAGCTAAGCCCGCGAAGTAATTGAAAAGCTGTTAAGACCAAAATGAAGATAAAGGAGGTGGGGGCCGAGATTGGATCTATCTTTCTCAAAGAAGCGTGGACAATCTCTCATCATTTGGCATTCATCTTATCAGCTCACTCATCTGAGCTCGTAATTAACAACAAGCTCTGAACCAGTTGGAGGGATTGCAATTAAGGTCCCAGTCTTATTCAAAAAGAGAAAGAAACAGAGATTCCACAAGTATGTGTCGGCTATTTGCAATGCTTGACTCAAATTTATCATTTCACCTTGTTTGGGGTGAAATAGTATCAGACCACACTGATGACAGATGAGTTGTTGTTCGTTACGTAACCGCAGTGGCTAGTTTGCATGCATTAGTCAACTATTACTGCGCACAAGATCAAATGTTAGAATGACTTTATGAATAGATCATAAAGTCATCTGTCTCCCAGCCTCACATCCATCTGTCTCATGCCTGTTTGTCCACTACATATTCCTCACATCTCACTGCTCTCCCTGAAAATTAACGCTTCCCTTTTTTCCACTCTTTACATGTAGGATGGCTGCTCTCTCTCTCTATAGTGGCAAAATAAAGGACACCAAATAGTAACCAGTTGTCATGGCAGATGAATCTGAATTCGAATGTAAATCTTATATACAGTTTGTGTTTTCCATGACATCTTCCTGCGTGTTTCACAATAAAAGCCTAAAAAAAAAAAAAGAAGGCTCCTTGTCTACTGAAATGGTATATGTGCTTTTAATTTTTAATGTGGAGTAATGAGGTAACTTTTGCAGAGGAGGAGCAGACGGACTACAATTCAAACAAAGATATTTAAAAGAAAAGAAGAGACCAAACACTATGAGATGAAACACAGCATTCATGTAAATCAAAGAAAAATAGAAACGTTGTTACTAGTTTTGGTTAACTTTGGTTTTGTTAGATTTTAAAAAAGAATAAAAGCTCTTTTGCAGCCAGTACTACAGCTCTTTTGGCTTACATCCATCTGATCCTGCACTTTACCTCACACTTTCAAGCTGGAGCACTTAATTAAAAAGTTTAATCACCTTGTTCTAAAGTTATCGCATTCACAAGATTTTCAGAAAACCTGACTTTTGACCTTGAGGTTGAGGTCACCGGGATTCGAATTTCATGTGATGAGTGAGAGCTTTGACTGAGTGCCGCCTCCAGGAACCACTGCCAACCAGTCATTTACCTAGCAACCACTGGTTAGATGACGTCCAATATGGCAGACAGCTTTAGACAAAGTGTGCATGACATTACGTGAGAAACCTCAAAACAAGGAGTGACGTCTATTTTCTCAGTACTAAATGTAAAGAGAAGAAACTGAAACCAAAGTATCAATCTCATCATGCTATTATAAATCTGATACCAACACCAACACTGCTAATGATAGTATCGATCCACTCATCCCAACAAGGCCAGCTGATATATGTGATCTATATCTATAAACTGCTCGTACTGCAGGGATTTAAACATCGTAATTGAATGAGTGACAGTGCTGTTAAGGGGATGCATTTTCAGTTGTAGGGTGATACCTGCAGGGGAACACTTCTCTCAGATTTTTAATGAAACGACATGGCAGCTGGATGTGTCAGAGTTTCTCTCTATGAGGAGGAAACTTGCCTTGCTGCAGTGGAACGTTTAAAAGCCAATCACCTCATAGCAATGTATGTGTGAGTATGTGGTTCAGCTCAAATGAAACCTTACTCACCCCAGCTGCAAAGCCTAAACTTCCATCCAAGATGCGCTTCTGAAAAGGGCAGACAAGAAGAGAGATTGTGAGTGAGGCAGGGAAATCGATATCGTAGTAACCCTGACAGTGGAAGAGCCAGCAGTTCAGTGCATTCCTCACCATCGACTTAACTCGGCAAAATGGGCATGTGTTACCGGAGTCAGAAATGGTAAAAATACATCAAACAGTGTGCAGGTTTTGCACAGTGTTTTCATGCTTTCTGATTCATTTCTCTGCGATTTAGCTGAATAAATTTACGGTTTATCATATCACTTAAAGGTTGCAGAAACAAATATTGACATCACTAGCTGCTAAAGTGTTCTGGATTTTCTCACTGTGTGTCCACATAGACTTAAATTCTATATGTGGTGAGCTGTCGGGTGATGGTGAACACACCAACACATAAATAAATTATTCAACTGTGTGTATCCATTCCACACCTACAAATAATTTTGTCACAAAAAGTCCAGCTGTGCTGTAATTGAATGCAGCTGATATCCAAGCAGAACACACATGTATGAGACTGTGTGTTAGAAAAGACTGATATCAGGTTTTTAAGACCAATACACATGCAGATATTTGGTGATTTAAAAATGTGATCTTGGAATATATCCACCAACATTTTTTTTTTTTTGACATACAAAACATAAACAGATTCTCCTAAAATGTGTTACCTGTGGTTATTTATTTACTCACTTGTGCTCTGCCTGACTTTACTTAGATCAGCTGGTTTTTTGAAATTGTGCGATTCCAAATATGTGTGCTGTCAACAGGGAAGTAGCAGAGTGGCTTTTCCTCTCTCTGATGGACAAACTATTCAACATCGATACTCATTTAATGGGTTAAGACTGCTTCCTCCATCTAGTCTTAATTTTTTTTATTTCATTTGACGACCACTATAAATGCTGGCACTGATAGCTCAGCAAACAGCGAATATCTGCCGCTAATAAATTAAAAATTGACCTGGCTGCAATGCATTCATTTTAAACTCTTAACATTATTGAATTTTCCACCATAAATTACTACACGTGGATGAGAGAGTGGCGTGCTGAGTTAAAATCCAGCATGGATGCCAACCACAGACACACATATCTGCTGATTAGCGCTAATCAACACTGAATAAGATAATTAAGTGAAAATGTTATAAAAGACACCAACAGCACAAGCATAGATGAGACAGCAGTGACTCATATTTAGCTGAGGTGATTGCTGCCTATCAGAAACACTGCAAACGTTAAGCCTGACTAGTAGCAAAACTTCACATGTCCATAACTTAAGAACTACAGAAGTATAGAACCTTTTGTTAAAGAAAAATTTGAAGTGCAGGCTTTGAAATGTACTGAAAGTATAAAAATAAAAAGTCACTTTTAAGGTTATTTCTACCAGCTAGTTTATCATTTTAAATTTGAATTCTAATGAATTCACTCGACTTGATCTGTTATGTAGAACAGAAGCAAGAAAGAAAAACAGAAGGAACCTAAAAACTAGCTGTATTCAAAAACGCAGATTGTTACGGTGGCCCTGAGAGATCAAACAGACTGAAAATATCCGCAAATAGAAAAATGCTGCAGAATCACATAAAACACAAGGACATTAAATGAAATACAATGAAAATAGGAACAAAAATGTCTGTTCTGTCACATTATTGTATCCCCAGAAACACTTCTGCTTTTTTTAGCTTTTGTAGTGTTTGGGGGTTTTTTAATGTTGCTTTTTAGTTGTGTTGCTTTTGAATGCTGTTTAGTTGGACATTTCAACATGGGAGTCTATGGTGATTTACCCACTTGTAGAGCCAGTCTCAAGTGGCCCTGGTAGGAACTCTTTGTTTTTGTAGGAGCTGCCAGCAAACAGAGAAAACATGAGACATGGAAGGGCCCTGTCTAGCTGGCTTGCAGCAACCAAACTTTCAAAATAAGAGAAAAGTAGTAGATTCATTTGAGATAGCACCGTTCTTTCAGATTAAAAAAATATATAAAAATTATAAATTCTAAAATTTGTCACCAAATGTAGGCAACTGTAAATTGACCAGGTCACACTAAGTTCATGAGTGGAAAACTCTAGCTCACCAAATAATTTGCTAGTATTTCTTTAGAAGAGCGATTCCTGGAGCTCAGAGTGACACTCATTACCTGTCGGCTGGAGAAGACGAACACCAGAGCAGCTCCGGCAGCAGTCAGACCCCATGTGAACAGAGTCCCCAGCAGGGCCTGGGTCACAGGGCTGTAGCCTTCTAGCATAGTGACAGACCTAAACAAACAACACGGCCACACTAAAAGTTAGCCCGTGGCACATCGACATTATATTCAAAAAGATAGGCGACAGAAAGACTGCAGAAAGACTTTGAAAACTAGAGTAAAACAAAAAAGGCTGCTTTCAGGTAATCCTATAAGGCAACAAGACTCCTCTTAAGTCAACACACATGCTAATGCACAGCCCTCGTGTGACTGACTCACGCCTCACACCTTGTTTTTTCAGCACACAGTGGAACAAAAAGATGTTTCAAATCCTGTTTGCTTTGCATTTTAACATCCTGGATTTCTTTTTTCTATTGCTGCACTATGATTATTATCACTGCCGTCCTAGGGTTTCAATCATCAACACACCAAATGATTTTCATGTTAATATTCAATATTCACTTTTTAAATTCCAGTGAAATCAGTTAGTAGTAGTTGTTAGTAAAACTTTTATTTAAATATGAGTGCCTATAAGCTCTGTCTGATAATAAGCCTGTTAACTTTTGGTAAGCCCAATATCTGCCTGAAAAGTTCAGCCCCTTGTGGTCAATTCAACTTATTCAATTCAATTTAGTTTTATCTTCTCAAGGCACTTTGCTCTGTCTCTACCTTCCAATACAATTTAAACCACATTATCCAATGTGCAGTCAGGGCCCACCACATTTGGGGACCCATCCAAGGCACAGATGAAAAAGAGATCTCTTAAACTTTCAGATCATCAAGACATGTATATATATATTTATCATAACAAAATAATATAAAGTGTAAAATGCAGTCCTCCTTTTTGTTACCTGCTCCTTTCTCACCTCCACTGCTAAAGAAATTAGTCTACAGCTAACTGCTGTATTTGCACTACTTCCAAAATGAATGAAACAAGTAGAAGGGGAAATATCAAACAACAGAGGGTAAAAAAAAACAGGCATATGCAACCTTTATGGAAACTGCCTATTTTGTTCTTTTTTCTTCTTCTTTTTTTGTTCAAGCAATTCAAGATGAAGACGCTGCAGTTCACTTTAAAGTTGTTAAGACAACATTCAGCAAAATGACAAGCAAGATAATTCGGGTGTACACAGGTGGAGCCGTGTGTGCATGTGTATGTGAAAGGACACACAATTAAATTATAAAATACACATTATCCTTTTAAAAAAAGCTTAATTTTTTTAAATTGTTCTTCATTTTCCATTTTATATAAGACACGTTTTACATCGTGGGCCACATATAGCCCACTTTAGATGTAAGTGGACCACACAATTTAAACTCTTGCAAATAGGTTTAAGCACACATCTAATCAAACGTTTAATATCTGAGATATTTTAATATTATATGTCATTTCAACAATAAAAAAAATGTTGCTTTGAGCTTAAATTGAGGTCACTTTAAGGTCTTCAAGGTCATTTTAAATCTCAATTTCAAATTGTAAAGTTAGATTGTTATTGATCCTTTTTAGCTTAAAGTGTATATTTACTCCCCTTACCTCAGTCTTAAAGTGTATATTTACTTCTTACTCTTCCTATATTTATTGTTGGGGGTTTTTGCATTGAATGGACCTGGAGCCTCGTCATCTCGTCTCTCTATATACTGTACTGTATATAGCAGAGATGACAATAAAGTTTACTTTGACTTTGAACTTTTAATGAATATTTGAATTAGATAAAAAGTTCTTACTTCACTGCACAGACTGTCCTGTGATTATAAAACTTTATTTTTTTGTAATTGAATGTCTTTTTGTGTTTTGTTTTATTTTGCTTTGCTCCTTTTTAAGGTGAACCCACTACAGAAATCGTAAATTTCTATAGTAGATCGTGAAAAAACAGGAACTTTCTGTTATTCAATTGTTTACCTATTAGTTGTTTACGTTGGTGTAGTGTGAATGGTCATGGAGGAGGTCTTTATCATTAGAAAAAGCTGTACAGCTAAAAGTCAAACACATATGCCCTCCATTATATTTTCCAAACCCATCCAGTGGGTAGATTGGAGTCTTTGGTGGGCTGATTCTGGCCCCTGGACCTTATTTTTGACACCCATGAGTTAATGAAAAGAATGATTGGGATGGCTACTTTAAAAATTTTCCCCAGAAAGGTATGATGCTGTCTATAAAAACTATTCTCTGTGTTATACACGTTGCTTTTTGTCATATCTAACTATTGAAGAAAGGATGAAAGAAAAAAGCCTGATCATGAAAACATGTCGGCTAGAGCTCCTAAACATTTGTGCCCAGGTCTCTGTAACTGGCAGGTGTGCCAACAATACTGTCAGACTATGTGAGACTGCAGCAGTAAAACCCTGGTAGTGTTACAATGAACAAGAGAGGAGCACATAGGAAAAATATTCGCCTCGTACGGGTGGATTCATTTTGGAGCGTAAAGTTAAACGTATTCCTTTCGTGTGCGTATACAATCAGCTTTAAATGACAGCTGACTCTTGTCAACAGCTGTTAACTATTTTTTCATTTTCTCGTCTTTTCCTTTTCCTTTGCTCTGTTCTGCGATATAACCGGTCTTCGTGGAGACCTTCTGGCGAATCGAGTTTTAAATACCAATACACGTGAGGAGCACAAGGTGCAGATTACAGAAAACAGAGGTAAATGAAAGCAAGCCGGCTCTCTTAAAATATTCGCTTTGTTTTTAAAAATATCAGTGTCATATTTCCAAAACACGCTGTTTCTGGTATTGTGAAGCGAAAGTAATGAATTCGGCACAGTTCAATTTTATCCTAAATCTATTGTATCGCTAATTTCTTTATAAGTCTTTCAGGTTTACTCACTTCTTTCCAGCAGCACTCCGAGTGCTCTGTATTTACTTCCTACTTCCTAGTACACGTGTCTATGACTCTATTAGCCCCGCCTCTGCTCGCAGGCTATTGGCCATCAACTTTAACAGTAGTAATCGAAGACAGCGTTCATTATCATCAATATTATTATTATTTTTTTATTATGATTTTTTTTGTTATTATTAGTAGTAGTATTACGTATTTATTTATTAATTTATTTAAAATTTAAGCCAACTTTATTTATAAACCACTGACTTAAGTGCTGAAAATACGAATATAAATATTTCAGGAGAATATTTTAAATTTAACCTTCCAAATGTAATCTGTGCATTGTTTTTTGTTTGTAATTGACTGATTCAAACTATCCGCTTTTTTGTAGGTCATATAGGCAAGGAGTTTTCTCACACTGGTGGGATAGACACTCGCTCTTTTGGCCCCCTTTTGTTTTCAGAACTGCCTTGTGTGTGCCTGGCATACACTGAAGTTGGATTCCTCTGAGATTTTGCTGAGAACTCATTCCACCACATCATGAAGACGCTCTCTATTGGAGGGTTTTTTTAGTGCAATGAACTCACTTTCGTATGTGTTCAAGAAAACACACTGAGATGATTTGAGCTTTGCAACATTATGCAGCTGGAAGCAACCATTCAAAGATGGCAATAATAGGTAGGCTGTGGCATTTAGGTTTGTGCTAAAAAGCCCCGAATGTGCCATAAAATACCTCGATAGTAGAGGGTGGGCCATTTATATGGATACACCGTAATAACATGGGAATGGTTGGTGATATTAAAGTCCTGTTTGTGGCACA
Source organism: Maylandia zebra (assembly GCF_041146795.1). Taxonomy (NCBI): domain Eukaryota; kingdom Metazoa; phylum Chordata; class Actinopteri; order Cichliformes; family Cichlidae; genus Maylandia; species Maylandia zebra. The sequence goes on along the minus strand of NC_135174.1, from coordinate 7,914,725 downwards.
TTAGTATATGTGAGGGGGCAAACTCCTCAAGATGGGTGGTGACCATGGTGGCCATTTAGAAGTCGGCCATCTTGGTTACAACTTTTGTTTTTTCAATAGGAAGAGGGCCATGTGACACATCAAACTTATTGGTAATGTCACAAGAAAAACAATGGTGTGCTTGGTTTCAATGTAACTTTATTCTTTCATGAGTTATTTACAAGTTTCTGACCACTTATAAAATGTGTTCAATGTGCTGCCCATTGTGTTGGATTTTCAATGCAACCCTCTTCTTCCACTCTTCACACACTGATAGCAACACCGCAGGAGAAATGCCAGCACAGGCATCCAGTATCCGTAGTTTCAGGTGCTGCACATCTCGTATCTTCACACCATAGACAATTGCCTTCAGATGACCCCAAAGATAAAAGTCTAAGGGGGTCAGATCGGGAGACTTTGGGGGCCATTCAACTGGCCCACGACGACCAATCCACTTTCCAGGAAACTGTTCATCTTGGAATGCTCGGTCCTGGCACCCATAATGTGGTGGTGCATCATCTTGCTGGAAAAACTCAGGGAACGTGCCAGCTTCAGTGCATAAAGAGGGAAACACATCATCATGTAGCAATTTCAAATATCCAGTGGCCTTGAGGTTTCCATTGATGAAGAATGGACCCACTATCGTTGTACCCCATATACAACACCAAACCATCACTTTTGTTGTTCCAACAGTCTTGGAGGGATCCATCCAATGTGGGTTAGTGTCAGACCAATAGCGGTGGTTTTGTTTGTTAACTTCACCATTCACATAAAAGTTTGCCTCATCACTGAACAAAATCTTCTGCGCGAACTGAGGGTCCTGTTCCAATTTTTGTTTTGCCCATTCTGCAAATTCTGTGCGCCGATCTGGGTCATCCTCGTTGAGATGCTGCAGTAGCTGGAGTTTGTCAGGGTGCCATTTGTAAGTAGCTAATATCCGCCGAAGGGATGTTCGACTAATGCCAGTCTCCAGTGACATGCGGCGAGTGCTACGCTGTGGGCTCTTGCTGAATGAAGCTAGCACAGCCACTGATGTTTCTTCATTAGTGACAGTTTTCTTGCGTCCACATTTTGGCAAATCCAACACTGAACCAGTTTCACGAAACTTAGCGAGCAGTTTGCTAACTGTAGCATGGGAGGTGGGTGGTCTCGTAGGGTGTCTTGCATTGAAATCTGCTGCAATGACCCGGTTACTGCGTTCACCAGATATCAACACAGTTTCGATCCGCTCCTCACGTGTTAACCTCTTCGACATGTCAATAGCTGTGAACAAAGAGAAACTTGTAAATAACTCATGAAACAATAAAGTTACATTGAAACCAAGCACACCATTGTTTTTCTTGTGACATTACCAATAAGTTTGATGTGTCACATGGCCCTCTTCCTATTGAAAAAACAAAAGTTGTATCCAAGATGGCCGACTTCTAAATGGCCACCATGGTCACCACCCATCTTGAGGAGTTTGCCCCCTCACGTATACTAATGTGCCACAAACAGGACTTTAATATCACCAACCATTCCCATGTATCCCTATAAATGGCCCACCCTGTACAACACCAGCAGCAGCCTGAACAAGGCAGGATGGATCCACACCTTCTTGTTGTTTGCACCAAATTCTTAAGCTACCATCTGAGCGTCACAGCTGAACATGAGACTTGTCAAACCAGACAATGTTTATCCAAACTTCTATTGTCCAATTTGATGAGTCACTGTGAATTATAGCCTCAAATACCTATTCTTAGGACCAGGTTTGTTTTTTTTTCCTTTTTTTTTTTTAGGACCAGGTGTGGTCTTCTGCTGATGTAGCCTAAGTTTAATGTGTTGTGTGAGATGCTGTTCTGTATACTTGCGTTCCTAATAGCTCAATGCTTATTGGAAGGCGTGATACCAAAGACCATTGTCCACTGACCTATGGCATCAACAAGACATTTTCCTTCAGAGAATTCCCACTCACTGGATAATTTCTCTTTTTCAGAAGATTCCATGTAAACTCTATAGATTGCTGTGTGGACACCAGATATTACAGTAACGCGTTACAAGTGATGCGTTACTGTAATCCAATTACTTTTTTCAAGTAACGAGTAAAGTAAGGGATTACTATTGCAAAAAAGTTAATTAGATTACTGTTACTTTCCCGTAAGCACGCTGCGTTACTGTGTTACTAAAACCGTGATTTTTTTGCCAGAGTGTCTCATAACAATGACGTAAGCAAGTGCGACGTTCGTGGCAACAGCTGTGTGCAGATCAACAAAAGATAATATATCGAGTGCGGGAGAGTATGAGCGTGCAGCGTTTAAAGCGTGGAAATACTGACCTTACTTTGAGTTTGATTCTGTAAAAAGTGACAAAAACATTAGTGTCCGCTGTTCATTGCGTGGGAAGAAAACTTCTTTTTACAGTGAAAAAAACCCTTAACTTCCAAGCAAGCACCGAGTGCGCTGCCGCTGGAATGTGAAATTCACAGACAAACTCGTGGATTCTTCTACTGAGCGCTGCGGCTCACCTGCACCAGGGCAAACCTCCACCTGCTATACAGGTGAAAATAGAGCAACAGGACCGCTGAGTCTTTGATTTTATTTATTTTCTGCTGTGTTTCACTTGCATTTATTTGAAAGACTGAGTGTAAACACAAAAAAATATTTTATTTTATGTGCTGGAATGTGCAGAAAATAGGTTTAAATGTTAAACAAATTTCTTCCAGTCAGCGAATGTTGCATATAATTACATTTTTGCTTGATGCATGAAGTTAAAAGATGAAAACTAATAAAACAAGTTTTAAAAAGAGACTTTTCCATTTGATTACATTTTGTAGGATGGATTATGTAGAAAAAGTAGAATTGGGCTGAAAGATCTATCGCTTTATCACCTATTCAGGTTGTAAATCATGTTTTTAAAAAGTAACTAAGTAACTAGGTAATTAATTACTTTTGAAAATAAGTAATCAGTAAAGTAACGGGATTACTTTTTTAGCGAAGTAATCAGTAATTAGTTACTGATTACTTTTTTCAAGTAACTTGACCAACACTGGTGGACTCTGTCATTTTCTCAAATACTCAGACTAGCCTGTCTGGCACCAACAACCATGTCACATTCAAAGTCACTTCAATCATCTTGATCCATGACTACATGCTTAAACAAGCCAAATTTCTGCCTTGTGATTGGCCGATTCAATAATTTAGCAAAAAGTGTCATTTGTAAAGTCAAAGAGGTCTAACATGTTTAGTTTCTGGGGATTTAGAACACAGGCAGTAGTTAGACAGCAGCATGCTAACTTCTATTAAAGTGTTGGAGCCTTCTTCAGTTCTTTGATCATTTCTTTCTTTCTTAAAGCTTTTTCACAAATGAGGTTTCAGTTAATTAAATAGATTTTCATTCCATGCACCTTTTTATCTGGCAGAACACTGACATTTTGGCTTGGATGGCTGCAAAAAGACCTAAGATTATAGGATTACAAAAGTCTTTGGGGAAATGAATCAACTTCTTACTTGATTTGTTTCCCAGTGCATTTGTGGTCTCAGTCTTTAGTTTCAAGCCTTATTGAACAAAGAATTATGCCCATTTATTAAACCATGGCCTTACTTCAAGCAAAGTGAATAATAAAGCAGGGTATACTTTAGGGCATGGCTGTGTACTGCTACTGGGTCCATGTGCATTTTTCCAATTTAAGAATGAGGAGAAAGCTGCAGCAAAAGTGCTAAAGTGGGGATTCAGAACCATCATCAGAACCCAGGAATCAGCCAGCGATTGAGTACATTCAAAACATCAGCAATTTCTGATATTCAAAACACTTATTTAGTTGGTCCCTGATCCTCTACTCAATAGGATTTGGTGCTCTCATCGCTGCTGCCCAGGCTCAATTCCCAGTCAGAGAGTGATGCTTGGCACTATACTGATACCCACTCATGAGTGGGCAGAAATTAATGCTGAGACTAATATTCCTCAGTCCTCATATCTTGAGTATGTGTAAGACAGTGGATTCATGTGTTTCTGTGAGTTGGACAGCTCCATAACATTCAATGTTTTCTTCAAAAGGTTAACAACTATAAGTTAAAGACATATCAAGGATAAAACTATCTGTTAAAATTGTTCTTGATGTTAACCCTGAAAACCAGTTATTTGATGGTCACAAATTTTGTTTAACACTTCCTCAAGTGATTCAGTGCTTTTGAAAAGTCAGTCATTTAGGGTACTCAAAGCACTGATGTAGTGGGTCCCTGATGGGCTAATGGCTATAATGCAGCTCACTCAGTGCATCAGCTTGGGTTTAATTACTGGTCAGGGAATCAAAGATGGCATGCCAATATACTGCTGCCCACTGAAGACTTTTTGTGTGTCTTAGTCCAATGGTGCAATTCAAAACTGAGTCTAATCTTACTCAGAAATGCCCTAAAATTAGATTAATGCTCCCTTGAAAAGTGAAACTTGCATAACAAGTTGCTACACAAATGCAAGTTGGACAGTTTGAAAAGAACTTGTGTGATTTCTAACCACAGGAACCATTTTCAAAGTGAGTTTGATGTCTCCATGACAAGTTTCAGTCAAGCATTATGTTCATCTCATAACTCACGGTCCTATTTAGAGGAAGGAATTACAATCATATGATTGATAAAATGCATGTTGTTGTCAGCTTCTTAGTCAAATCCACTGCATGTCTTGTCATGTCAGGCTTCAGAAAAATAGATTTTTTATCCAAAATGCCAAAGTCAAAGCAAACCTGCTGGTGAGATCATGGTATTTATGTCAAACTGATATGCAGTCTGTCACATTCACCCAAATATAAAGTGGAAGAATCAAGTAGTTATGTCTAGTTGGTTTTCTTGTTGACGTGCCGTCAATTTAGTCTTTTTAGAAAAAAAACAAGATAAAGATGTTCAGAAAGTGAATTAAGCAGGCTTGTGTGTATAAATACACGTATATAGTTAAGTTAAAGAGATGACAATATCAGTAACAAAACTTTATATATGACCTTGGATGTAAGTCTTGAGGAACATCTATTTTTTGGTCCGAGGTTTTATTTAAAATTTCCTGGATAGAGTTCAAATGTCAACCCTGTAGCCTGGGTTTGAATAGGACTCAGGAATTGAGGTTTGGCACCTGAATGCACAGGTGCACACTAAGGTCTTTTTGTCCATCTTAATGGCACAATTCTAATCTTCATCAGTCATGGCTTGACCAAGATTGATACTTTCTTAAAAGGTCAGAGATGTGTAACAAGCTAGCTGCAAGAGGCTCAAGTGAAAGTCACGAGACAACAAATCAACTTCTCGCTTAAGTTCTCGACTCGGTAAACATTTTCCCGGTGAGTTTGTGGTCTAATTTAAAGGCTTCATGTATTCTGTATTTAGCGATATTTTGTAAAAAAGGGTCAAAAATGAACTTTCTACCTACAAAACATCAGTAAATGGAACAAAAAGTGGATACAATTTTTAATGAATCAACTTAAAAACAACCCAACCAAATGGAATGTTAAAATCTATCATATGCAAAATAATGTTTGCAGATGCAGGATGTTTACTGGTAATAAACACTTTCTTTAACTGTGTACTGTGCTGTCACTTCTGAAGGCTCCAAATGTCTTAATTCATGAATTTCAAACTAATTTCACATCATTTTAAATGGGACAGACCAAACTCCCATTTCTGTCATAGTAGAGTAGTTTAACTGCACATTCAATCCCAGAGATATCTAAATGTAAGAAAAAGAAGTGCAATTTCAACAGTGTGCCTCAGTTTTTCCTGCATGATAAAGGAATGGTGTTACTGAAAGAAATCTGCCAGCATGACTCTTGGGGCTTAAATTGTAAGTAATAGATGTGGAAAATTACAAAATAAAAGTCTCACAAATTGTCCTGTAAGTATTCAGCGGAAAGTTATTTTTTATATCATACAAAATCACTTATTTTATTTTTAAATATTTTTTATTTATTCATTTGTTTTATTTATTATTATGATTAATGTGAAAAAAACAGACATTTCTAAGCAGATAGTGAAAAAACAGGAGCTTTTCTGTCATTTAATTGTTTCTCTATTACTTTATTATTGTACTTTAAATGTCTTTGGGGAGATCTTAATCAGTAGGACAAAGGTGTTTATGAAAAAACATTTAAAAGTCGTATACTTTTTGCCATCCCTGACATCTTTCAATGCCGTCCATTGTGATGTGATTGCAGTCTTTGTTGAGCCAATGCTGGTCACCCGGCTTCATGTTTGCTACCTCTGCCTTAATTAATGTTGGGATCTTTGCTTTTCTGAAAAGAAACAGATTATGTTGATGTTGCTTTTCCTTTAAGTTGCCACTCTCATCTCTGGGAATTCCCAGGTAAGCTGACCTTTGATTGGGGTTTTTGTGCTTTTTAGTACAGAATTTCTTAAAATCTTCCGTGAGCGCCAAATCCCTGACCATATAACGCTTCTCACTGTGATGTGAATTATTAACGGATCAGTCATCAGTCTTGCTCTTTTATGTTTCATACCCACCAAACCACGTAAATTGACAATTAAGAGGACCCTATGTGTTTTTTTTGTTTTCCAGTATTTAACAACCCCAGTGGGGGCTCAGGCATTTAAAGCTTTAACCATCTTGTTTTATTAGCCTGTTAGTTGAGGGATGCATTTTTTTCTTTCAGTGCTGGCAGTTGATAAAACTCAGTAACTTTGCGATGTTGGAAATCATCAGCTGATAAAGTTCACTTCAGTACGTTACATTACATTTAGTACTGTGTGTGCATGTCTAGGGTTCTGCTGTTACTTATTAACTGTCATGTGGTTGCATTGTGGAATGATTTAGTTAATGCAAAAATAATCCATTATTATTAGAAACAAAATAAAGACCCAGTTACAAAAGCTATATATGTGGCAAAACATCATAATTTAATATGCAAACAGGCTTGTAGTGGAAAGTCGAGGCCATGAGCTCTTCATCAAACAAATGCATGATATCCTGTGTCTCAGGTGGGTTGTTATCTTTTTAAAGGCCTTGTTACTCCTTGTCCACTAATTTCGGTTCTTTCAGGATGATCAAACATCTGTTGTGCAAGATGGCTGTCAAAGAAAGCAGCCATCGTTCTTCGATTCTCAAGAACTGACATCAAATACTCAGTTTTCCTTCTGAGGTGTTTGATCTCTTCAGTTTTTATGCTAAAATGACTTCAAAACACTCCATATTGGTAACATGCCAAAGAGACAGCATGCCAGGTATTTCTAGGGTAGTTTTGCGTGTGAAAACGGGAATGGGAATAGTTCAAATCACCACGTTTTAGGAAAGAACTCTCAAAATGCTGCCCTAGACAAGATAAGCCCCTGACTAATATTCCCTCAAATATTTTAAATTTCTATGTTGCAATTACAAAAGCTACAGATTTACATAACTCGTCAATGACGCTAGATGTTTAGTCATTGTTTCTGGGAAACAAAAGCAGGATGAACATATCCTGGTACTCACAAACAATAAACAAGACAATAAATCATGTGGAGTTTCCAGATTTTTCTATTGGCTTCCTCTCTTTTCCAAGCATGCTGAAAGTATTTGGTGCAGCATGCTATTCCATCTGTAAGAGTTTTTACTTATTGTCTTATGAAATAACAATGTAAAAAATGCAGTAACACTGTCTGACTCATAGTTTACTAGAATAATTAGATCTTGCATGCACGCTGCAGATGGTCTCTGTGCTTTATTTGAGTCTTTTTTAGTAACTCTAGCAGCACGGCTCCGTGGAACATTTGTCCGCCTGTTGCTTGCGCACAGAAAATGAACCCACATGGAATTTTGAGCAAAGAGCCACGATACTCAGAGTATGGATGCCACCAATTTGACTGAGAGCTACCATCAGATTTGCTGAAGATATACAAAGCCCACAGAGGATGTATTTTTGTGCTAACAGCAGGTCAAGCTGTTCATAGATTGCATAAAATGTTTTGATGTCTGCCAGATTAGCGCAACATATTCACTATTCACACATGCTAACTCCTGCAGCTGCTGGTAGTCCCGTGACTACTCAACCTTCACCTTTTACTTTGGCAAACTGCCCGATGGATCCCAGAAAGCTGATTCTTTTCATTTGGACTTGGGAAAAGCATTTCATCACTCATCCAAGTGACTTCTTCAGCCTGACTGATCACTACAGATAGTCCTGATTTATGTGATAAACATGAATGAGTTTGGTAACTTTCATACAGTTAGATTTGTGTAACAGTTTCCTTCATTATTAAATTTCTGAAAATCTAAAGTTATCTTCTCATTATATCAAAGGAGCTTGCAAAGAAAAGCGTCTGGACTTCTTCAAGTTGCTTGAAGAAGTTTCACCTCTCATCCGAGAAGCTTCTTCTTCAGAAGTCCAGACGCTTTTCTTTGCAAGCTCCTTTGACTACGATGACCTGGATGACTCAGAACCTTCACAGACTTCTCATTATATCCTGATAATATGTGCTAATCATCAGTATATCACTGGCAAAATATTTGCGTTAGAATTCTGACGTTTTTCTCGGAATTCTTTTATCTCAGAATTCTGACTTTAGTTTCACATCAGCAACGCCAGAAAAATGTCTCAAAAATGTGAATGTGCATTTCAGGATAACAACGTAAAGTATTTATTCAACACTTTCTGCCATTCTAATCAATGAGTGACTGAACTAGCTGCTTTCTTCCACATGTAGTTTTGTGTGCCATTTGTAGTTTTTCCTGTTCTTGTAGAAATGCTTCTTCTTCAGAATGTAAGGAGATATGCTGTTGTCATCAAGTTCAGAACTGCAACCTCTGCACATACACTGCTTATGATTCCTATGGTACTAAAAAAAAAAAATCTTAAGTTTAGTATTGAAAGGCATTAGAAGTATTGTTTAAGGTGACGTCCCTCAATGGGAGTAAATGTGGGGTGAGTATCATAACTATTCAATTACTAAATAAGACACTTGCTAAATCACTTGTGGCCTATTATGATTATGTGAACACTTTTTTTGCTATTACTCACCTATATTAAAAGGTAAAAATTAGAATCTACAAACTGCTTAATAAATAATTATAATCCTCCACTTCATTTTGTAAATCTGTCTGATTAGTCACACATATGGATGGTGCTTTGCTTCTCATTAGTAATCCTACAATGATTTTTTGTCTCCATTCAGCAGTTTTTCTTCTGCTCTCATCCTAAACTGAGATGACTAAATTTAACATTTTTTTCTTTTCCTCACTTTCATTTAAAAAAAAAAAATTGTGCTTCAGTAGTCTTTTACTGCTCTGAGATCCAGACTAATTTGCTGCTAAAGATGGATGTAAAAAAAAAAAAATCACGTCTTTGCCAGTGCGTGCCTTTCTACAGCGGCTGAGATTTTTAAATGAAGAGCATGAGTATGCAAGGCTTTTATCAATTTGATGAAAAGAATGTGAGTGTGTCTGTGTGCGTTTGTGCTTACACACACAGCTGTGACTCTGCACAGAGTTTATGCATCAGGCATCTGGAGTGAACTATGAAGAAAGTCCAGAAGACAGAGCATTATCATTCCCAATGCGTAACGCACCGATGATTTGTCACGACCCTAGGCGCAATAATAACGCAAATGGTACTCTTCCATGTCCTTATAAAACCCTCTGGCTTCTCAATTGAATCCAAAAGATAGGCGTTCACGGTGATAACACACTCCCAGAGCAGAGGCTCCAGTCGTCCACTCCAACCTCAACCCTAACCTTAACCCTATCACGTAGTGTTTTCCAAAGCGATTCAGGATCTGTACATAAAACACATTTAGAGATTCATTCCAACCGGCTCTCATGCTGCCGAATGTGCAACGCACTGACGATTTTGTGACATTGGTCGGTGTGTTACGCGTTCTGATGAGAACGTGTTGCAGAACAGGGCGCTTTGTTCAACCTGGTTGGAGGGCAAAAGTGTTTACAGGTCCACGCTACACTCAAAGACACAGTGAGAAGCCACTGTCATAGTGGGGGGTGAGTAATAGTTTCACACACATTTTCAAACAAGACTGGGAAAAGGGTTCCTTTTTTGAAATATCACAGTAAAAGGTAAGTCCTAGAAGGAAGATTCATGTGAGACATGAGAGTGGAAGTAACATGTGTTACAGTAAGTGCATGACAGTTGTGTAAGATGGGAAAAAGAAAGATTTAGGAGGAAAATAAAACGAAACAGAGTTTTCGAAGCTTTTCTGATAAATGGTGAAGTGGCCTTTAACCTCGAGTTTACCCGTGCGAGGGCTGACATTCATCTGTTTCCTCGTGACTTATCCTTTTGCTGTAGATAGCGCTGTCGCACGTGGACACGGATGTCAACATGTCCGCTTAAACATGTCAGTGAAACGCAGCTTGTGAAATACGACCCTGTCAAACGTCTCCAAATTTAGCACCGTTGAAACAAGGGGTGTTTTTTTAAGAAGGCAGAAGGCTTTGGTCGGGGCGTAGAGGGAGGCTTTGTTCTGTGAAGTGCCAGTCTCTGGGGAGACATTAAGCCAGAACCTAATCATGAGTTCAAACAACAAAAGCATTTTTTCTGCAGTTAATTGGAACCAGTTTAAACGACAGACAGGCGGTACGTCTCGGAGAAATCTCAGGGGAAATCTGACGAATGAGCTGATAGATGAGCTGATAAGTGTCCTTGTCTAGTTTTGATTGAAATCCGGTTCTGGTGTTGATGGTAGGTGGCACAACGTGCTGGAGGAATTTCAAAGGGTTATTTCAGCTATGCGTGGCTGAACCACAACAGAACACAGGTCAGTACTCTTCTGCCGACCTCTGCCTTGTCCTCCTACCTCTTTCTCTTCACCACCTTTTCTTACTTTTTTTTCATTGTCACCTTTTTCCCACTTCTACGTAGTTTGAAAAAGGGTTGGAGGAGCATAGAAATAGGATAAAGAAAGGGAAAAAAGAAGTTGCAGCATCCCGGTCAAATGTCAAAAAACAAAAGCCCTGATTTCTGTTTCCTGTCGGCAGATTTACTCGGTCTGGGTTGCAGAGGTGGATGGCCGCAGGCAACGAGCTGGTTGTTATTATCTTTGCTTGTTTAGGTTTTGCTCGTGTGACCCCCCTCCCCCGCTGAACTGTGCAGGCAGAAAAGAGAGGTGGATAAAATAGATGGTGGAAGGGGGGAGGGGTTGGTGAGGTAAATAGAAATGAAGAGGGAGTGAAGACAGAAAAAAAAGTTATTAAAACAAAAGTGTTGTAGCAGATGGGAGCATGGGTTTACCTTGGAAACAGCATTACAGCAGAGGAACCGGGGGAGGCAGAGCCAAGCTGGAGTTTATCACAATCTTTGGAGAGTGATGAACCAGGGGAGGAAGGGGGGGGAGGTGGCACACTCCCAGCACAGTGAGGGGTGGAAGAGATATAAAAGGGCTCCCAGGGAGAAAGAGTGGTCAGGCAAGTGTGTGAGCTGCTGTCCTGCTTGTTTCCACACTGCTGCACACCACTGTTTCATGCTAGTGTGTGATGTGAGGGAGCCGTGTGCCGTCTCCACCACAAAGGAATAAACTTTTGCAGTTATTTGTGCCAGAGGATAAAAGGAAGTAACGACTAACTGGAAGAGGGGAGTTGATGAGTTTCTGAAGCCTGGCACTCCTCAAGTCTGGAAGTTTGATTTTTTTTTTCTCTTTCGGTTGAGTTGTTTACTCATCGCCCTCTGAGAACCTCCACAGCAGAGAGTCAAGAGGTGACTCTTGAACTGCGTGCAGAGGAATTTAAACAGAAGCTGAGATTTTCATCCACCCTCCGCAGTGACTGTTCGAAGTGTCACTTTTGTGCCCTTGTGTTCCTTTTCTGATCAGCCTTTGGAGTCACAATGAATGCCTCATTTTTATATGACTACAATCAGTCCTTAGTGGATCGGGAATTTTACTGGGAGGGAAATCTAGATGGTTTCGGCATCACGATGGCCTTTCTCTACCTGGTGGTTTGGGTCATGGGGCTAGCTGGAAACGCGCTCGTTATCGTCGCCATTTTAAAGTTTGACAAGCTGTCCTCTTCAACCACAGTGTACATTTTCAACCTTGCGCTGGCCGATGGACTATTCATGGTTGGTCTTCCCTTTATAGCGAGTCAGAATTTCATGAACCGCTGGATTTTTGGAGATGTGGCGTGCAAAGCTGTCATGGTGCTGGACGGCATCAATCAGTTCACCAGCGTCTTCTGCCTGACGGTGATGAGCATCGACCGCTACATGGCGCTGGTGGAGCCACTTCGCTTTGCCCGTTGGAGGACCCCACACTGTGCCAAGATTGTTTCATCCCTCCTCTGGCTGTTCTCCCTCCTCACCATCCTCCCGATGGCGCTTCACTTCTCGACCGATCACGGCTTTTGTACGCCGGATCTCGGCTCCGACGCCCGGTGGCTTGGCGTCCTCTCTTACACCTTTATTTTGGGTTTCGCTTTACCATTTACAGTTATGACAGGTTTCTACGTGGCAATGCTGCTCGCCTTGTGGGGTCAGAAACTCCGAACCTCAGCGGTGACCCTGGAGAGCCAGCAGCTGGAGCAACAGGTCACCAAAATGGTGGTCGCGGTGGTGGTTGTGTTTGGTTTGTGCTGGCTGCCGTTTTACACCTTCAACTTCTGTTCTCCATACCAAAACAGCTACGCCGTGACCTTCTACAGGGCTTTCGAGTTTGTGGTCCTGCTTTCCTACTCATGGAGCTGCGCGAACCCCATCCTCTACGCCTGCCTCTCTGACACCTTCAGGAGGCACTTCCGCACCCTACTCTGCCCCATCACCAAGTCTTCTTCCAGCATGCAGTGCATCACTGACCAGCAGAACCTAAATGACACAGTTGTGTGTGATGGCACCAGTACCCCATAAAGCCAAACGAATACTGGCTGCATTTTAATTCCCTTCCTATTATGATGCACTGCACGGTACTTTTGGACTTCTTTCTTTTTAGTTACTCCAATAATGCATTGCAGGTACCTACAATGACTTAGGAAATCACTGTATGTGCAGCCACTATATTCTTTGTTTATTTCCACAATTGTTTGCCTAATCCGAGTTAAACTTGGCTGGCTTTCTGCTGACAACCCGAGTAAGTGAAGTGCTGACTTTCAGATCATTTGGATGAGCGATTCTCATATTTTGACTAAAAGTTGTTCTCTGCTACCAGTGTTTGCACTAGACGGACTGCTGACTGCTCCACTCTGTGTGTAGGGGGGATAGGCATACATACATACACAGATATGTTAATCGCTTTTCTTTGAGTGGGTATTCATTGACATTAATGCATTAATGCAGCTACCCTGGGCTGAACTAATCTCTAACTGTAACAACTGTAACCCTGAAACAGCTTTAACCCAGTCATCCAAACTGTTAAAATTCTTCCAACATTCCATTAAGCTGATGGCCCAAAACTCAAAAGTTAGTCGTCACAAGGACAACTGGACAAGTTTCACTGTAGTTTTCTCGTCTTTGGTTTTCTGTGACAAATTTGGATGTGCTGTAACAACCCATTTTGCCCATTCTGGACAGCCAAGTTTGAACTGGAGCAATCACAGACACGTGCAGAGAGTGTATCTTTATAATAGCATCACTTTGTTGGAAAACAAGAGCTTTATGACTGCCTACATCTGACGCATTTATGTAAATTGCAGCTACAAAAAATACACCGGGTTTACACTTTTCACAAACATGGCCTAGCTTGGCAAATTTCCCTTTTTTATTTTTTTGTTCAATCTTCTCCACTTGAAATGTACATTTTATGCTCAAGCTTGTAGCCTTGGGTGTGTGGATTTGATGCCTTTCTGACTGTGCATTGAGCTGCGACTTTAAAGGGTTAATTCTATTCACCACTATATCAAATGCAGGCTTAAACACTTCTTAAAAAGCATAAAGATAAAACAGAAAACACCAGACACTGTCACTAAATGTGAGTAGATGATTTCCATACCACTCTCTTGGTTTAAATATCACGTGTCTGTCTGACTCAGACCTGTTGTATAATTTGTCAGCCGAGAGCTCAGAAAATTCAGACGAAATGCTCTAATGCACATCCTGCTATAGCGCTTTTCAGCAGAGCTAATAAAATGTAGCACAACAGGGATGAAGTGTGGACAGGTGGAGTGTAAACAGAATAACACGGGTCACATGCTTTTGACAGCACCAACTCATACACGCACGTACACACTCAGCAAATAGCATCTCCACATCTCCCACAGCTGGATTATGTCCCAGTGGCTGTGCATGCAGGAAGGCATCGGATGAATGTATTTCTACTCGGCTGGCCACGAGCACGCACTTGCATTTTTGTGTGCAAGCACCTATGTTATTCTGTTTAATGGTGACATACAAAAAGACACCCTTAACTAGGTGAAAGATGCATAAATCACTACATAAAGTCAACATTACGCCTGTGTGGTATATGAAAACTTCCAATGTTTGTTCTGTGTTTTGTCATTCTGGAAATGTATGCTTTACCCCGCTCCTGGGTGGAAACCTGGAACCTCCAGAGTTTCTTCATCTCAGTCTGAATTATGATGTAATCCAAAAACAGGATTTTTTAAACCAGCATAATCTATCAATCCCAATCAATCCTGCAAATGCATACACATGAAAACAGGGGATTTTCTTTGAACACCAGTGATATTTCCTGATTGCTTCTTTCACTCAGTAATTCTTTGATTAACCACACACCCCCTCCCTTTACCTCTCTTTCACTTTGACCGCTTTTAAACTTCATGCGTCTTTAAACGTTCATTTTTTTGACAGCTATTCTTAACATTAACCTCCACCAGCTGTGACACACTGAGACATTGCTTACATGTGTTACCCCGGCACTCGAGTGCAGGAATCCAGCACGGCCGTGTCATCAGAGCGGTTAGATTAGAGCGGCCACCAACACACCGCAGAAAGATTCAAATCAGCTCACGAAAGGCTGAGGAGATTTCAAGCCGTTCAGCTGCTAACTGTCTCCCTACATCTTTCCATAAGCACTCCCGCTGGGCAATCCCAAGAATACTTAGTGAAATGCATTTTATGAGTTAACAAAAACACGTGTTAACAACAATAACGCCTCTTGCTCACAGTGCTTCCCCCCCCCTCTTTTACTTCAACTTTAACCAGAAAACATGAAAACACAAATTGTGGAAGATACACAGAAGGAGCCAACCACTTCATTCATAGAAGCAGCATTTTTGCACATATAAAGAAAGAGACATTTTAAAATCATCAATGATACAGTATGTATGAATGAGATTAATATGTCAGTCACACCACACGAAAATCACACATTCTGTTTCTGATGTTTTATAAATGAATAAATTATATGAATTAAAAAAATTAGCCTGAAACTTTCTTGATTCTAAGCTTATTTCAGTCTCTGTATCTTAACTATATTTATGTGCCAAGAAAATAATCACCACCAAGTTTTGTTACATTTTTCTGTAACGATCATCTTACCAGTTAATGTAACCATTTTTCAAACCCCGCCGAGGTTTGATTTTAAAAGCAGCATTAATCTTTTTCCAAACACTTCCGAAAACACCATCTCTGCCTCATCCATCTCCTCTAAGGTGAAGCAAACTGAGCGTCTTGACTTGACCGTCTGCTCCGAAACCGTCCCTCGAAGGGCATCCTGTAAATGTCAGGCCTGCTTGTTGAGACCCACTTGTATCTGCCGGCTTAGTTTTAAGAACTAATGAACCTCTGCCAAAATGTTTGAAATGCTGAAGGCAAAGAAAGACTTGACCAGCAGTGGTGTGTCAGAGTTGGCCTAAAGGCATAAAACAGTCCTCAATTAGTTTGGTGGCATGGCTACCGTAAATGTATGTGTGTGTGTATATATATATATATATATATATATATATATATATATATATATATATATATATATATATATATATATAGATATAGATATATATAGATATATATATATATATATATATATATATATATATATATATATATATATATATATATATATAGAGAGAGAGAGAGAGAGAGAGAGAGAGAGAGAGAGAGAGAGAGAGAGAGAGAGAGAGAATGTTTTAATGCAATACTATAAACAGCTGATGGCTTTTTTCTTCTGAAATGGATGTTTTGTTGTCTAAATAAAATATTCAGATGTGCTAACATGATTTCTAGCATAGTCAATAAATAGGTCAATAAATAAAGAATATTTTTCTCCTGTCAATTTTGTCTGTCAACATTGTTAAATATAGAAAAAGTTCTAAATAAACGAGACATCTGTTTCTTGTGGATTGTATCCTTTAGGGTTGCTGGATGGGAAAGTAGCTGCAGGTTGGCCCTGAGGAGGTCACTGAGAGATCGGTTATATGAGTCACTGAACACCAAGGCAGGAGTGGGTTGGGGTGGTGGAGTTCATGAAGGGGAAAAGTTTGCACTACACATTTCTGTAACACAAACAGTCACACAGCTGACCATGTAGACTGAGTTACAGTTCTTTCAAGTAACCACTAGATGCTGGCACTTCATCTAATGTAAGATGAACTTTTTTGATAGGAATTCAATCCTGTCTCTCAATAAATCAAAATATAAACTTTTATACATAAGATGACAATAAGGCAGTTAAAAAACACTGCTTATGGAATAATAATAATTAAAATAATGGTCATATAAAAGAGCATTATAGCTTTTCTGCATTACTCTAGAAGGTGGAATGCTAAGTCATGAACTGGAGCTGGCAAGTTTGGCTAACAAGCTGCTTCCATAAACTGTATGAACACTCAGGCTAATTTAGCGCTAAGAAACTAATAATATATTTTAACTTGCCAAAACCGAAGTAAAAACACAGCAAGCTTTGATATTACTCAAATAATTTCACAAAAGCTTCTAATCACACAAACATTGTTTCTTTTCCTTTGTGTCTCTGAATGAATTTCCTGTTTCTGCACCGCCTATGTCACCATCTTTGTTCCACTCTTCTCCATGTGGCTCTTGGGTTTTTATTTCCCTCGTTCTTTTTCCTGATCTTTTTAATGTCTGCTTCCTTTTCCACTGGGTCATTTTGTGATTGTTTCCTAAAAATGTTACAAAAACCTCCTTATGCCAGCATTAAGTTTTCTACGTCAGTGAGTACATTTCATCATCCTGCAGTATAGGCAAGGCTCCATGTGGGTATCTGTGTATCCTCCAGTTTGTGCTCACCAGGAAGACTTTTAAGCTCACCCACAATTTTCCAGAGGTTTCCATTTAACCTGCTTCCTACGACCAGATAACAAAGTACTATGATGTGAATAACTGTGCCCACAGTCTCCTTGCACCTGTAATGGGAATATAATCCCAGCCTTATATATATATATATATATACAATATACAGTATGTTTTGCTGCAGTAGCAAAGCAACTTTTAGGCAAAGCTTCATCTTTCTGTGACTTTGCCAAACGTTGGTTAAGAAAGACAAAAAAAGCAACCTGAAAATGGTTTCCTCTCTAACAACACAGCATGATATGCTATCTTTTTATTTTATTCTCATTTTTATATTCTTATAAAGTTCAGCTGTGCCAGAAATATCTCCCTCTGGTCAACCTGTTATTGTGAAAGCTGTCATGGCTCCAAATTGCAGAGAAAATCACTAAATTTGCTGCAGATGGTGAAAAAAAGGAAGCACTTTGTGACATGGATTTTGAGAATTATTATTAACATTATTATTGTTGTTGTTGTTAATAATAATTTGTTTGTTTGTTTATTAAGATTATGTTAAATTTGAAAATCACTGCCTTACCTTGGAACACACAATAATAACCAGTACTCACTGGTGTTCACTGTAAGACTCAAAATGTGAAACCTGGGTCCTAGACCCAGAACCATGACGTCGTCTAAAAAAAACTTTTTTAGCAATTATCAATATTTTATATGGGAACAGCTTCTGTTATGTTAATTGTTTAAAATGATAGTTGGATAGTGTGTTGCTATGAATTACTGGACCGCATTGTTTTTCTGTATCCAATCGTAAAGGTAAAGATGATAAAGGAAGCACTTGATGCACCTTTCCTTGGTATTTACAGAATTCAAACAGCTCTTATACTGGTTTCCATAGAGATCCTTCTGGGTCAGTTCACTTACTTTGGAGCATCCCTGCCCAAACGTGACTATTTGACTGCACTCATGACCCTCCGGCTCTCAAACATCCTGCTTCAGTCTCAGGAGTGCAACAGAAGGTAGCCTTCCCAGTCAAGTCAGAGTCTGGTTCATATATACAAGCTGACATCTCCAGGTGCTGCCCTTACACCAAGTAAAGATACGACATAAGGAAATTTACCAGGTAGTAGTCTGATTGGCTGGCAGTGAACCCGGTGGCATTCTTCCAGCCAGTTGGAGCAGTTGGCCATGAATAATGCAGACTCAGTGTAAACAGCCTGCTAAAGAACAGAGGGGAATCTGGACTATAACAGAAGATGTATATGGGGAAACCAACACATCCATCCGTTATGTTGGAACTCTAAAATATGACTAATTAACATGCTAAATCTTGAATATGAAACCAAGCACTCGCTCACAGCCAGTAACAGCCTGGCCCACAGCAGCCTATACAATGGCAGCTGACACAGAAAACAAGCCAGAATTAAAGTGTTAATCAGGGAGCTTCAAATTATGGACAAAGACAGACTCCTGTTTTTCTGCAAGACTAAACCTGAAACTTTCATATTTACCATTCATGGTGAAAAGCAAGAAGAACAAAAACAATGGACCCAAACCAAAGGACCGGACGCTTTTATTGGTCAGACAAAATGTAATGAAATGTTCAATCGGCCTATCATTCAAACTGAATGTGCTGAAGGAAACAAGATTTACAATGCATCGTTCACCACAACCAAAGGTCACGCTAATTAATAGGTCTGCGGTGTTTGGTGTGTGTTTGTGCATGTTCGGCGTGTGCGTGTTGGTCCTGATTAAGACAGTGGCAGACCGCAGTTATTTTCACTGGCTCTCTTCACTCTGCCTGATCCAGCCATCACCCTGTAAGTGTAATTAAGACCAGATGCAAACTGCCAGAGCAGTTTCTCAATAAAGAATATTGATGGGACCCCTGAGAGATACTAAATATATGTGTGTGTGTGTGTGTGTGTGTGTGTGTGTGTGTGTGTGTGTGTGTGTGTGTGTGTGTGTGTGTGTGTGTGTGTGTGTGTGTGTGTGTGCGTGCATTTTTCCATGACACGATGAGAGGTTCCATCAGGCAATTTACATTTCTGTCAGGCATTTACTCATCACTTTCCTATGTCTTTGTCTTGATTGCCGCCTCCTCGTTATTCTTTATCCTCGGCCACCTCCCCCGTTTCCTGTTGATACCTCATCTCATTTCTCAACAATGGATTTATCTCTTTAAATCTCCTCTTGCTTTTTTTTTCTTATTCCATTCAGATTGTGCAACAGGACTGACAATTGTCCAGAATTTGCATGTTAACAAGACACTGCTGATCCAGGGTTTGAGTATTTCGTGGAACAGACAGCGAACAGATATTGCCAAGAATTATGACATTCCCGTGTTCTTGGAAAGCACAAAAATGGGATTTACGTAAAAAGTGCTTTAACAATTTCCTGCTACAAAAACACTTTTTACAAATGCGTAAATTATCCTGACGTCTCTAGTTTCTCAGTTAACATTTTTAATGCATTTGAACCAGATTGAGAACATTGCACGGTCTTGGATGAATGTTAAGGTTGTGAGTGTTAAAGGTGAAGACCTACATGGGAAAATATGTGCGACTGTGATACAAAATAACAAGAAAAAAGGATAAGATCCTCACATAATGAGGATAGAATTTAAAGTTTAAATGGGAATACTGAACAGGCGCCTCCTTTAATTCTGACAAAAAGAAAAGTGTTATTTTTTCACGTGTGTAAGGTCATGGCAGAATGAGCGTAGATCATATAAAGGATCCAAGGTTATTTTTTTATACATAAAAAATATTGTTGAATATACCCTGAAAATGAAGCGTGTCTCTAGAGAGACCCATAAGCAGGACTCGCCATACACATATCTCCCCTCTAGGCCAGTTTTGTCCCTCAACTTGAGTTGTATATGAATAATAATTCAAATGAATGGATTTCAATGAATGAGGCTTGTCTCAAGAAATGGATTCAAGCTCGCAGCAGTCCAAGGTCACAGAGATTCAGTGCTGTGTGTACACCTAAAAGAATACACATATATTAGTGCCCTGTCATGTATAGGCAAGGCTACAAACAATACAGACATTTTGCTTGAGTGTACGGGTTGTAGTAACTGAAAGAAAAAGGCTCGCTGCAATTTACTCCTGACTTTTGTTTTTCATCTCTTAAAGCAAAAACAAGTCCACTGTAGACATTTCCATAGTGAATTTTACCGTCAACCAAGCAAATGATTTAACACGTTTCTACGAGACTGTATAAAGTAGGTAAAAGCCTGGGCTTAAAATTATTTTTCTGGCGTAAAACACTCGCAAAATAACTAATCGGCTTTTTTTTTTTCCTTCAAATGCAGCACAAAGACTCAAAGAATAATGAGGCTCTGTTTTTTATTTTACAATGTGTGTGGCATCTACGTGAAAGCACGTACTCCGCTCTCCATCCCCTCCCTGAATGTTTTTGTTTTCTGTTTCAGTAATCTAAAAAACATGTTTTCCACGCTATTCTGTATCTAGAACCATCCATCTCAATTAGGCTCCTGTGCTTGTCAGGAGGGAAACAACATAATCTGAATTCCCACTGGAAGGACTCCCAGCCTCATGCAAAGGGCAGTGCATAGGAAGAAATGAGCCTTATCAATGAGCTGTTTTTAGGTGCTGGGGATCCCATCATGCTCCGACTCCCACAGTGATAAGGTATAAGGATGTCCAGATATGATAAATATAGTAAGTTACTATCTCTTCCCAGTAAGCTAAGGCACCACTATGATGTTCTAGGCGGTTGATGCAGCACAACTAATAAGATATTTTTTTTCTTAAATCAAGTGAAATGTTGATAAAGGTAAAATAAAAAGCAGCTGTGGTTAGCCTCGTTTACTCTACCTTCTGTAATCATTATTAGAAATAATGTATCCAGCTGAAATTTTTTTTATCTATCTGGGCATAATATAAAGAATTTCGTTCACTCTACTTTATGCTTCAGTTCATTGAAGTTTGTGTGCATTAACTCTTTAGCTGACGTGGGATGGCTGTGGCTGTGGAGGTAGACTAGGACGTGTTTTTATCAGAAGGTTGATGGTTTGATCCCTGGGTCGTCCACTTTACCTCAAGTTGATCGTGAGGTGTTGATCAAAGTGCAAAATTGTTGTAAAAAAAAGTGATTCGGTGAATGACACATTCTGTGTAAAGTGCTTTGAGTGCTCAAGTTGACTAGAAAATGCTATATCAGAACCAGTCCATTTACCACTTCAGGTCCCACCAAGGTCTGGACTTTGACTGGGCCATTGCAACACCTTGGTGTGCTTCGAATCATTCTCCTATTGCATGACCCAATTTCGGCGTGTCGGATAGATGAACTTACATTTGATTCTAGAGTATTTCGGAATACAGATCAGTTCGTGGTCGACTCAATGACTACAATGTGCCCACTTCTCGTGGCTGCAAAACAAGCCCGAATCATCACTGATTGAATGAGGTGCTGATGTGCCGTGTTTGGTTTTTGCCAAATGTGGCACTGTGCATTACAGTCAGAGATCTCAGACCAGATACAGATACAATTTTATGAACTGAAGCTGTGTTGCCATGTTGCTTTTCGAGGCAAGAATCTCTATCCTGGCAACATCTGCAAGCAAGCCATACTTGTTCAGTCTTTTTCTAAATGCACTGTAGTAACTTTAACATTTAAGATGCAAACTGAGGCCTGTAGCTGAAATGTTGATCTTGGTTTTTTTTGCACTTTCTCTGAGGATTGCACATTCTGACCTTAGACATCCACTTCTGGGAAGACTGGGAACTCCCTTGAATGTGTACTTGTGAATGATCTTTCTTGCTGCATAATGATGGACCTCAGATTGCTTGGAAAAGATTTCATAACTCTAAGCAGCAATAATGGCTTCTCTGTGGGCATTGCTGATGTCTTTCCTGATTGGCATTGTATTAACACACACCTGAACTTTTTGTTAAATAAGTACCAACATTTCATTTTAAGACCTGCTAACGACCAGGCAGAAGGTTTACCTTCTTTTTACAATGACTGCATGTTGGCTGGTGGTGTGGATAGCTCAGTAGGTAGAGTGGTTGCCCCATGATCGGAAGGTCGGGGGTTCGATTCCCCTTAACAGCTACCCTGAGGTACCCCTGAGCAAGGTACCGTCCCTACACACTGCTCCCCGGGCGCCCAGTGGCTGCCCACTGCTTCACTGAGTGAATGGGTTAAATGCAGAGAGCAATTTCCCCACGGGGCTCAATAAAGTACAATAATGTAATGTACAATAATGGTGAATGATACCGTTGTTACATGTTTTCAGGTTAAATGGTTTGCTCTTTACCAGCCAAAACTGGAAGAAATTAAACAAACATTCGTCTGTCTTTACCCCACCTTTAAAATAAACCACTGTCTGCAATTACATAAAAATACAATAGTATATTTAAAAGATACCTGATGACAGGTTTTATTTGTGATAAATTGCCAGAAATCAAAGTTAGGGACAAGAGTTTCACTAACAGTTCAGGGAGTTGTTTTACTTTATGCTGTAGTACTAGACATTACATAACTGCAGAGGTGTTTATAGTGTTTTGGCTCAGAGAGTGCTTTGCGCAAGTGTTATTGAGGGCTCATTGGAGGCAATATATTCATGATTACATAATGTCACTTGACATCTTTATTGCTTATGTGTACCTGAGAGAAAATCTGTCAGACAGCCAAGAATTACTGGTATTCATCCAAGAAAGTCCTAGTGCTAATTGTCTGACTGAGTATATAGTTTTTCACCTATTACTTCATTCTTATGAGAAAGCGAAAGCATCACTGATAAGAACTCTCATCTTGTATTTGTCACAGGGAACCCTTCTCATCGAGACAAGTGTTTTATATCCTAAAAGCAAGTGTTGGCTTTAAAGCTCCCAGTGGTAAAGGTTGGTATTTAATCAGATTGTCTTGCTGAAAGTTCATGATCCGAATAAAAATATACAGACAGAGGGACATTTTTGAGATGGTTTAAAGATTAATGTTGCAAAAAAATGTGACAGGATACATTAAGAATTTAGCGATTCAGATTCCATTAGTAATATTACTCATCGATTGAATTTCTTATCAATTCCCTTATCGATTCTCATTGGGGTCTCACACGCTCTGCTTTGACAGTTACCACCATCATTAAGCAGCATATCAAAGACAGTACATTTGTGCAAATTAACTGCATGTTGTGTGGTCAAATTTGTGCACATGTAGGATGTATTTCCTCTTTGTTGTAATCAGTGTTGGGTCATTACTCAAAAAAGTAATATTTTATTCAAATTACAAAAAGCTAATTTATTAAAAGTAATGCAGTATGTTACTTAATTACTCCAGGGAGAAAAGAATTCATTATATGCCACATAACATTGTTTTCACCGTACTGTGTAAAATGACCTGACACACACTGTCTCATAATTACCATTACAATATAACAATATAAACCCGAGGCTACAATCTCACACGCCAACACAAATCCCTATCCTGATGAAGACACACATATGATCTTCCTCTTAGTATTAATGTATGAACACAAAGCCAAAAGCACAAGTCAAAGATGAAAACCAGCGCAAAGACACTTCAAAGTCACTGCAGCAGTGATTCTTCTGTAGAAACGAAGGCTGCAGCCTGACTGCTTATGTGTTTGTTACCTGATAAAGTTCAGCAGCAGATGGCTTCAACACTGCTCACAAATGAAGGCTCTCTTGGCCACAGTCCTGGGCTGGGTTCAACATTCACTCAGATTTAGCGTAACTCTGGGCTTTGGCTAGCTTAGCATTAGCTTGCTGTCTGTGCAGGTGCTTGCAAAGAGGTGAAATTGTCTTAGCAGCATAATACAATTGTTTCTGTCCTGGATGCAGTTTGCATTTTACTATTGTGCTCTTGTCTTTTTATGCAATAAAATTAAAAGTAATGCCCATATCCACACTGTAAAATGCCCTGCTTCGGCAACTAAAATCAGCTGATTGTAGCGCATGCGCAAAAACCGATAAACAGGATTGATAGGCAACCAGAGTAATAATTCCAATTAATTCAACTACAAGTTAACAAAACTCAAGGTGAAGTCAGTGTGAAAATGCCAAAAACCTCCTCAGTTCTAAAAATGGCCACTTGAGGCTGGTTTCAGAAGCCAATGAGTCCCTAAAGGCTTTCATGTTAGAGTTACTACATGTTTATAAGGTACTAGAAAAACACTTTCAGTTTCTCAATTTAATTTCTCTTCTGATAACAATCATGGAAGATTTTTTTTAAACTCCTCTCTTGTAATTTTATATTATGGAAAACACTGGTGTTATTTTTTTTTCACGTCTAAACACTATTTGTTAGGTATCTGTGCAATGCGCCCATATAATAAATGAACCTTGCTAAGAGAGATAGCTTACATTAGCTATTTTACACCACCATCTTCTTCATATATGGTCACTCTGAGCTCCAAAATCCAAGGTAACAACAGCCAGTAATCAGGATCTGCACATCCACGTCATACAGCTTGTCATTTGAGATCAAAATGAAGAAGAAGGTAGCTCAGTCATGATAACTGCTAAGCTTGGCGTTGCTAGCTTACAGGTTGCTGTAATGATAATTACATCAGCAAAAATACCCGTAAATGTCAGGCATGCTCAGTGCCAAACACTGAAATAATGCCTACAACGGAATTCTGCTTTATGCCAAACTCAAGGCTTCAAAATGGTACGCATGTTGCCAATGTCCATCTTTTATTTACAGTTCATGGTTACCCACCTATTTTCTTAATGCTTACTTATAACATCTAATTTAATGGTTTTAAGGTTTGATTCTCAATTTTATTTAAAAAAAATAAAATAAAATAAATAAATAAATAACAAGATCTTTTAATCTTTAGTTGGATTTGACAGAGACCAAAACTCCTACCTGCCCCTCTCTGTTAACTCAGTCCAGCTTGGCAGCTTCATTAACTTGAAATTGCAGCGGCATAAATGCAGCATAGCAGGACAAAGACTCGTATGTTCACCAAAGAAAAATAGCTCTCAGCCAGACTGTTTGGAGGGTTGTTTGTCAATTGTTACATGACAGGACTCCACCACCACTGAAGGTTAAGTTGTTCCCGCAGGGGAATTTTTTTGAAGATGCGGAAAATTGTTTTGTCGAAATCATTTGCTCTTACTTTTCTTTGTATCTGTAACTGTGCACTCAGAGGTAGTATTTCAAACTGAACAAAGCCTGACCTTTCTGCTCTCTCTGCGGGTACCATTCACGTGATCAATAGGCTGTCAATGATTTCCTTGTCTTTTGAGGTCAGCAGTGTCTGGTGGACTTCTGGGTCAAACAGGGTACGTTGAACCTCAGCTGTTTCTTTCCATTATGAGGTTTCACCTATTTTATACCTCATTTCCAAAACTTGTTCCAACTTCCAAAATCCTACGCCAGCCCAATAAATTTATATCTATTTTCAGTGTATTTTTCTATTGTCCTCCCTGGGCTCTCTTTATCCGGCTAAAATGTATTTTCCTTTGAAATATTTTTCTAAAGCATCTGCTGATTAATGTCCAAGCTCAACTTTTAAACAGAGATAAGTTTAATTTAGGCGAAACATAGTTCTCAGAATACTTGAATTTTTTCGATGAATTTTTTATGTGATTCTAAATCTTCGTGTGTCTCGTCGTTCTTTATTATAACATTGTTATATATTACAAGCAGTGCTGACCTTGACCCTAATTCCACTGCATTGTCAAACTTCTCTGAGAATTGAACATAAAGACATACTGTTAACATCTCATGTTGGCCTTGATAATGTCACTCGGTTCAAGCAGATATTTGCTCTTCTCTCCCATTGAAAAGCTCTCTGGGGCATGGGGGCCGAATCAAAGTCACTGTCACGCTGCTGGCGTCATCCTGAGAATGACACATACCACAGCATGGACTCCACTGAAAAAGGTCATAAAGGAATATTGCCTGACCGGCACAAATGTCATCAGCTTAATTTCACTTAATTTTTAATATCGGATAACTGGTATATGTACAGTAGCTGTTTTTGATATTCAGTTTGTATAGTTTTGTGTTTGGGGTTCACATTCTTCACCTTAAAGAAAATCTCTTGCGTGAACAAATACTTTATTGAGAGTCTTTCAACTAAATGTAACTTTTAAACTAAACTCCATTTATTACCAAATATTACAATCTGTGACATGTCTATAAGGGATCTATGACCCCTCCTGCTCACACATTTTAATCAAAACTTGTGTCTTACTCATGAGATTTATGACTTAAGACAGCTGAGAAATCAAGTGCATCTATCAGATGTGAAAAGATACCTGAGAAGCCTTTCCACTCTCCGCTAATATCCTAAAAGATTCAAATGTGCTTTAGTTCAGTCTGTTAAAGTAAAAAAAGCCCACTGAAAATGATTCCAGGTTGATTTCAGACTTCCATTTTTCCTAGTTTCACTGTGAACTCTCATGTGCATCTTCAAGAGACTTTAGTCCATTTTCAGAAGTTTATGCGGCACAGAAACGCCCCATGGTAACCAATGACATCTTTGGGCTAAAGTCGGCTCCATCTGCTGGGCAGGCTGAGGTCTTTTGGGGTGTTCAGGACATTACTGGGGAGCTTTTATGACACTGTGATGGCTTCTGCAATCTTTTATGCCATTGTCTGCAGTGGAGGTGGCAGCATGGAGAGGGACAGGAAATTTCTTAATAGTCTGGTGAAGAGAGCCAGCTTTGTCTGGTGCATTCCTCTGGGCTCTATAGAGGACGTGAGTGAAAAAAGGCTGATGTCCATTATGGACCCCCTGCATGAGACAGTGGGAGCCCTGACTGTTACTGCACTATCGCAGGTCCTTCATCCCAACGTTAGTCAGACTGTACAATATACTCATAGATGAAATACCTGCTAAAATAACTATCACTGTATCTATCTATCAGACCGAGCCTTTTTCTTTGCACTTCTTCCAAGCACTTAAAATGCATCACAGTTCTTTAGATTATTATGAGTCTCTTGTCTCTTAATTTAAAGCCTGTTGCTGAAAATATAGGAGTTTGATTTGGCTCTAATTTTTGCAGGACACGCACAGAAAATGTTTTCCATTCTTCTTTCCTTTAAATAAGTCACATCTGCAGAGTTAAATCAATGCTGTCTCACCCTAACCTAGAAAAAATCATTTATGCTTTTATTTTCTTGAGATCTGGCTTCCAGCTTTTGGGCATAAATGGAAAATGACTCTAACGTCTTTAGCTCAGAATGTAGCATCTGGGCTTCTCGCTGGTTTCAACATAGAGCATCACATAGCCCCAATACTAGCTTCTCTCCAATGGCTCCCGGTATGTTTCAGAATTGATTTTAAGATTTTAATGATCACTTCTGTGGATATAGCCCCGAGCTACATAGTGCAAATGCTGGCCCCATACAAACCTTAGAACGTCCAACGGAGTCCCAGCTGTTCCAAAGTCGATGCTTAATTCTACATGCTGGCTATACTTTGTTTTCTTCTGTGTGCATTAACTTGCAGATAAATAAATAACACTGGGTTAAAAAACATAAAATGACAAACATCCATTTAAATCCATTAAGACACTCAAGTCATTACACTTTCACATCTTCAAGATGAAAAGATGTAAAATGCATTAAAACTGTTCAGTAATTACTCCCTAAATCCACAAAGGTGAATTTATTTTCAGTGCATGCACCAATGCCAAACTGAACGACTCCCCAGCTGAGATGGAATCAGGGGAGAAAAAAAACAATTTTACAGCTTCAGAAATCATTTTGAGGTGAATGCTGTCATAGGGAGAATGGTCGGCGCTTTCATTACTACTCTACAAGGAATACCTGCCTCGCACTAAGTGGGTTTAGTCGGCACAAGCGCCAGTGAGAATTGTGTAAATCATTACAACGCCAACTTTGGAGCTTCAGTTAGCCAGAAACAAAATAAAAATGAAACAAGAGACTGATACCGGCAATACTACAAAAAGACTGCACCTATCAGTGAGTTGAGTGCAGATGAAAAGAACCTTTACTGGCCCACTGCCCTGGTTTTATACAATTTATGAATAAGACGAGTGAGTTACAACAGCGCACACTGTAAAGAACCTGCAGCCAGTTAAAGAAATCACTTGGATGGGTGAAAATTCTCCATTGAAAACACAACGTCCAGATGAACAAAATCAACTTTCTGGGTATTGCTAATGTTTTTACAAAATCTCCAGCGACAGGTGGCCCAGAACTAGCAGGGACTTAGGTCTTAGACCGAGGGTTTTAAATGTCTGTGTATTTGGGCTTCCTTTATGAATCATCAACTATAATGTTTCTGTTTTTATTGATGGTATTTAATATACCTCACACCAGTCTCTGTTTCTATTTTGCCTTCAAGTCTAACTTATTAGGTTGTGTTTAAATTGGGTCTCTGTATCTTGATTATGTATTCTGTTGTCTGTGAAGGTTCTCATCACCAAGCCATCTATGTCCACTGTGAACGGCCATCTTTGAACAGAGGCGGCAGCTTACCACACCAACTGTCTGCAATCTTTAATCCAGTTTTGAGATCCCTTCTCAGACGCCTTAATTCCCACTCACATCCTGGACCATTTGACCTCAGGAAATCACATGATAGGGTGGGGCTATAGGTTTCACAGCGGGATCACTCGAAACCTTGGCTGATTGTGACCTACACCCATTTTCACACCTTGGCTCGTGTGATTAGGTAGAGGATCAACAGGGGGTTCATGACCCTATTGGGAGAAAGTCCCCTAGGACTTAAATTTGAGACTCTCCACCATTTGACCCTGGAACTGAAGAAGCTTCTCGAATGAGAGGTGAAACGTCTTCAAGCAACTCAAAGAAGTCAAGACGCTTTTCTTTCCAAGCTCCTTAGACTATGTATTCTGTTCAGTTCCTCTACTCTTGTCTCTGCATTTGTCCCTTTGTCTTTCTTCTTTCCAAGTTCAGTTGTGCCAAGTTAATCTTGTCTCGCCTTTCAGTCATGCCTCTCTTCCTGTTTTATTTTGGTGATCGTTATTCACCGGGTCTTGTATTTAGGTCTACTTCCCTTGTGTTATCTTATGTGATTAGATTTGTGATTAGTTGTCACATCCTCCCTCATGTTCATGCGTCTCCCTGCTTCCTGTTTCTGTGTTTCCAGATTGATCTGCTGCTGCTGAGTTACTGGCAACAAAGCTGAGTTTCTAACTTCATTCCTGCCTCCCGAGTCCTCCATCTGGCTCCACACTTCATCTGCCACACAGCCGTTACATGACATAAAGAGTCATGCAACAGACTGTTCACATGTGACAGTTTGACAGCCTTTTAAAACAGATGCTATAATTATAATGTGTTCCAGGTTAAGATGTAAGCTTCTGAGTTCCCAGTTGGAATTTTTATCTGGAATGTCCCCTTAATTACAATTTCCAGCTAGGATTTCTGATAGTCTGGGCACCCCCTCCAAACCAAAGTTAACAGTCCAAGATGACAGCAGTGAACGTAAACAGTAAGCTGAATCTCTACTACTACTTTTTTGTATTTGTGACCTGCAGAATAATCAAGGCACAGACCATTTAACAGGGTCTATCCATGAATCTGCTGCAGCCATCTTTAACCCCCCCTAAAAAAAACAAGTATTGGACTTTTTTCCTACCGATGCATGAATGGTTCTACCTTCCGAACAATCAAAACAACTATAAAGGAGACAGTAGTGATTAATGGCTGTAACAAAGAGCTTTAACTTGCATTATGTAGAGCCGAACAGCCATAACTCAAACACTATCTCCAAGATGCTAGTTCTTCTCCGAACCGTTGATTGATCAGCTGTAGTTTTAGCTCCACATTTTCTGAGCCTGCCATGAAACAATCCCGCTCTTTGCAGCAAATGTTTTCCTCTCGAGCTTCAGCTCAGGACAGGAATACCACCATTTCCCTGAGGTGATGGCGGTATCTTTCAGGATCAGCTGTTGTCCTGCCTCTGCCCACATGCTCCATCAAATCACATTTTCTAGTTGATTTACTCCTTCCAGCAAACATGTCATCAAACTGAAAGATCCTTTTGAAGTATTTCACATAATAGTAAAATGAACTTTTGCATTTAGTAAGTTGTAATATGATACTTAATGTAATACAGCGATATGTGTGTTGAATGTGGGAGAGGGGCAGGAAACATAAACTGAGCTTGATGCTTGGCTGTTGTTGATCATAATCCAGGTCAGTCTGCTTCAGCTGAGGTTTAGCGATTTGTGTTTCTTTGGTTTCTGTGTTTGTTGTGTTCCAAATAATTCCAAAACCCAATTTGTACTCATAACAGTGGTGTGAAAATTAACTGAAAACTATAGGGACTCTCAGGTGCAGAAAACATCAGCTCCTTTATAAAAGGGATTTAAGTGGCACTTCACATGAGTGCATCGTGCCGGCCCTGGAAACGTGTCCACTGACACACTCAGGTCAGAGGCTGGCCACTGCAAAACCACAGAAGCATACAATATAGTTGGTATCGAGGGATGACTCACATTTTGAGAAATGTTTCTGCACAGCATCTCTAAAATATTGCTTATAGAGACACTGAGCACAAGAGTGTTTAAACTTTAATTCAAGTTCTGGGAGCGTTCCTCCTGGCTGTGTACACTTAACATGAGTCTGACTCCCACAGTGGGTCTGATCTCTGCTGTATCTCATAGATTTAACCCTGATATCTGCACAGAAAAGGACTTTTATTGTGAAGTTGTCACACTCATCATGTGAACTTTACTGCTGTCTCACTACATGTGTCATGAAGCGCTGTGTGGCAGGCAGGAGTTGGACCCAAAATGCAGGACTCAGACACCAGGGATGAACTCAAAACCACAGCTTTAATTGCTGGCACGGGAAAATAAGTATACAACACAAACTAAACTAAACTGGGAAACCACAAACTAACACAAAGGGCAACCCACACAGCATAAGGGACGACACGACACTGACTCAGAGAAACACAGGGTTTAAATACACTGGGAAGTAACGAGGGGAATGAGACACAGAAGGAGGGCACAGCTGGGAGAAATCAGAACTGACGAGACAAGGAAGCAAAGTAGGATACACTCACATGAGACACAGACCTTCAAAGTAAAACAGGAAGTCACACAGATGCAGACTTGACTAGGGGAGACAGAGCAACTAAGAAACACAGAGACAAACCATAAAGCAGAGGACTCTTAGAACCAAAATACACAGAGGGAAATACTAAGCATGGAACACAAGAAACTAGACTCGAGGGAGTAACAAAAGACCAACCATGAGAACATAATTCACAATACAGAGAGACAGAAAACACAAGAAACTCAAAACATGCGAAGACACTGACCAAGAAACACAGACTTACACAGAACAGAGGGGGCACAGAGAAACATGAAGGGCAAGGGATCAAAACTAGAAACCACAGAATAAATCACACGAGTACAAAATACATGAATCACAAAGAACTAAAAACGCTGGGTCAGCAGACCCAGGATCCTGACAACATGCCACCATCATTACATAAACTAAACATTCATTTTTATGCAGATAACGCTCAGTTGTTTATTCCTATTGGCCACATTCAACTGCTTTCCTATGTGGTTTTGCCAAGTGGATTTCTAATTAGATTGAACACATGCAGAAGAATGATGCTTTGCATAAACCATAACAAACCAGTGACATGCAAATTGTATAAAGTGCATTCACCACATGTTGTCTTGACAACACCGGCTAATTTTAGTCTTTCCAGTCTCGACTTAAGCTTCTACAAAACCTTCCTGTGGTGTTCGGGTCAAATCTGACCGATTTACAAATTTAAAAACTCATAAATTTTTGTTTTACATCTGATTGCCTCAAGGCCTAATGGCATCCACACTATACACTTGAACATATAAAAGTGAATTTTGAGTGCTTTAATCAACTTTGTTATATCTGTGGTGTTCCAGGTGTTACGTTCTGGTCCCGGCAAGTAAATAAACGTAACAAATAGTTTGCCCCACTCACTTCCCACCCACGCAAAAACCCCAACAACGACACCTTTTTTAAGTATTTAAGCAGCCATTTATTTTCCTCAGCAGTGAGCAATGCCAAAACAATAAACAAAACTCCCTATAAAACAATCCCTAGTCTTCCCTACACCAAAATAAAAAGAAACCAAAACAAAAGACAAGTCACTTACCTATCTATCTAATGAAAAACAGGAGAAAACTTGTTCAACAAAAGAAAACGGCTTCTCACGCCTACTAGGCTGCGACAGTGAAAGTTATACAATAAAGGAACAAAGAAGTGACCGCCACTGGTTAACTTATTTACAATTATTTACATGGCAAGGCTGGAGGTACACGTGAATACTCCAGCCTGCACTACAATAATCACACACACAACTCCGTGATCGAGTCAACGGGGTTCCCAAAAAAACACTCCCAGGTGTCTGTCATCCGGACGTTAAGTACTGGAGGTGGTCCATCAATTATCCAATCCGAGGATAGGTAAAGACTCCACCCGGATACTTAGCAGCCACGCCTAGGTGTCCACCTTCTAGGAGAGGGAAAAAGAAAGAAAAGGGAAAATACCACCAAACACATCACTGGGTCATAACAGTTTCCCCCACCCAAAAAAAATCAAACATCCAACCCCACACAAAGATGTTTGATTTAAGCCCTAGAGAGGGCATCAGCCATAACGTTCTCTAAGCCCTTTTTATATCGGATCTCAATGTTAAAGTCCTGAAGGAGTAGGGACCAACGCATAAGGCGCTGGTTACTGTTTTGCATCCGAGATAGAAACTGGAGAGGGTTATGGTCAGAGAACACAATGGTTGGAACAGCACTAGATCCCAGGTACACTTCAAAGTGCTGCAAGGCCAATAGCAAGGCTAAGGCTTCCTTTTCAATCGTGCTGTAATGCAGTTGGTGTTTTAGAAATTTTCTAGAAAAGAAGCAGACTGGGTGGTCAATGCCATTGTCATCCTCCTGCACGAGCACTGCACCTGCCCCCAAAACACTGGCGTCCACCTCAAGCTTGAACGGATGTGTAAAATCAGGGGCGGCCAACACCGGAGCACTACAAAGGAGAGCTTTAGCAGCTTCGAAAGCGAACTGACATTTCTCTGTCCACACAAATGGCGATTTTGGACTGGCAAGACTGGTTAACGGGGCTACTACCTCAGAGAAGTTTTTGCAGAACCCACGGTAATAACCTACCATGCCCAAAAAACGCCGCAGCTCCCGGCGAGTCTGTGGAGCTGGAAAGTCTACTATTGCCTGCACTTTCACAGCAACAGGGAGGACTCTACCTTGTCCTACTTGTTTCCCTAGATAAGTTACAACCGCCTTTCCAAATTCACACTTAGCCAGATTCAGTGTCAGAGAGGCATCATGCAACCGGTCAAATATTTCCCTGAGAATCTTGAGGTGTTCAGTCCAGGTGGAGGAATAGGCCACTATATCATCCAGATACACTTCGCAATTTACGACTCCCTGTAACACAGTGTTCATCAGTCGTTGAAATGTGGCGGGGGCATTTCTCAACCCGAACGGCATGACGGTATATTGCAAAAAATGATCGGGTGTAACAAAGGCACTGATTTCTGATGCACGTTGAGTTAAGGGGACCTGCCAGTACCCTTTTAAGAGGTCAAGTTTGGTTACAAAGTTTGCCGAACCCACACGATCGACCAGATCATCCATACGTGGGAGAGGAAACGAATCGGGTTTCGTAACAGCATTTACTTTTCGGAAATCATTACAGAAACGGGGAGTTTGATCGGATTTTGGAACGAGAAGTGATGGTGAGCTCCAAGAGCTATTACTGGGGAAAGCAAAACCGTGGTCAAGAAGATACTGGACTTCTTGCTGCATAATGGCCCGCTTAGTGGGATTTACCCGGTATGCATGCTGCTTTATGGGCTTATGGTCACCCACATCAATATCATGACTTAATACATGCGTTTGAGTGGGGATGTCACCGAAAAGAGCAGAGTAGTTTGTAATGAGCTCACGGACATCAGACTTAGCGGGATCAGACAGGGGCGCCAAATAGGCATCCAAGTCAGCCAAGATTTCAGAGTTCCCAAGACGCGCACCCGAAACAGAGGTGTGCCTGTCATCCAACCCGTCATCGCCGGGACTATACAAGGGTGGAGAAACGGATACCGACACAATAGGTGACACAACAGGTGCCAAACTAGAGCGGTCACGATCAATGTATTCCTTTAGCATGTTGATGTGACAGACGCGACTTTTCCTCTTACGATCAGGGGTTAACACCACATAGTCCGTCTCACTTAGTTTGCACTCAATGACATACGGACCGGAAAACTTTGCTTGCAGGGAAGAACCAACAACCGGTAAGAAAGCCAACACACGGTCACCTGACTGGAACATCCGTACTACAGACTTCTTATCAAAATGTGTTTTCATTCTAACCTGAGCCTTTGCCAGCATGTCACGAGCCAAAGCACAGGCATTATGTAGCCTCTCCTTAAACGAACTAACATAGTCCAGGATATTTTCTTTCGGCCGATGACTATCTGAGAGAAATTTCTCTTTCAGGAGACGTAACGGACCGCGCACCGTGTGGCCAAAAACCAAATCAGCTGGACTGAACCCCAAAGACTCCTGACATGTCTCCCTGACGGCAAACAACAGTAGTGGCACCCCCTCATCCCACTCACGGCCAGACTCCGTGCAGAATTTGCGGAGCATGTTTTTTAGGGTTTGATGGAACCTTTCTAATGCACCCTGACTCTCCGGGTGGTATGCGCTTGAAGTGTGATGAGTGACTCCGAGCTCTGTCATGACCTGGGCAAAGATTTTAGACATAAAGTTTGTGCCCTGATCAGTTTGGATGCGTTTAGGCAACCCAAAAGTGGAAAAAAACTTAACTAATGCTTTCACAATCCCACGGGTTTTTAATGAGCGTAGTGGAATGGCCTCCGGATAACGAGTGGTACTACACATCATGGTAAGTAGGTATTGATTTCCGGACTGTGTTTTAGGAAGAGGACCCACACAGTCAACAATGACATGTTCAAAAGGTTCCCCAACAACCGGGATGGGTTGTAGCGGAGCAGCGGGAATCGCCTGATTTGGTTTACCGGCAAGCTGACACGTGTGACACGAGCGGCAGAATCTTACCACATCAGATTTGAGACCAGGCCAAAAGAAATAACGGAGGACACGGTTATATGTTTTTGTGATTCCCAAATGACCGGACATAATGTGGTCATGTGCCAAGCTTAGGACCTGGGGACGAAGCGACTGCGGAACAACAATCTGCTGCACTCCCTCATGGGTGCAGCCAGAGCTGGGAGTCCAGTAGCGCATCAGCACCCCATCCTCAATAAGGTAGGACGCAGATCTCCCACTCTTAGGCTCGGTCACATACGCCCAACAAGATGACAAGCTCTCATCATTTTTTTGAATTTCTATAAGCTTGTCTTTATCTACTGACAGAGTCATAGTCTCCTCATCCGGCTGAAGTGATACAGAGACAGGGGTACCTTCACAGGCGGGTTGCAAACTCAGTGTGTCTGAAGCGCTTAAGAAAAAATCGCTAAGACCCACCACGTCACCCTGTTTGCGTGCCTGCGCACGTGTCACAGCACACACGGGAAACAAAGGAACAGCATTTGATGTAGCACAAGCGAAACCACTATTATCTGTAAGTGGTATATCAACTACTTCTGGCGACGGAAAAACTGTGCAGCCAGCTAGATCGTTTCCCAAAATGATGTCAATACCTGCCACCGGTAACTGGGGTCGCACCCCAAGCTTAACCTCACCAGACAAAAACTGAGACGAAAGCTGCACCAAATGTAACGGAACCCGTATTACACACATCCTAACTCCCCAGGCTAACACATCAGCCCCACAATAGGATTGAGCTGAAAACGGTAAAACCCCCTCACGAATGAGCGACTGTTTCGCACCAGTGTCTCGCAAAATACTGACAGGAGCCCGCCGATCTTCCCCTATCAAGGAAACAAAACCGTGTGACACAAATGGCTTAAACTCCTCATCTACCTTATCAT
The DNA here is from genome assembly GCF_041146795.1 of Maylandia zebra. Classification (NCBI taxonomy): domain Eukaryota; kingdom Metazoa; phylum Chordata; class Actinopteri; order Cichliformes; family Cichlidae; genus Maylandia; species Maylandia zebra. The sequence goes on along the minus strand of NC_135174.1, from coordinate 7,878,666 downwards.
TTTCGGGTACCATCACCTCCCCCAAAGGAGGAGGGTTTATCTGTAGAAGGTTTATTGGGGAAGGAGATGCACCCTTCCTGGTCATTTCTTTTCTTTTCAGAGCAGGGCAAACCGCAATAAGGTGTCCCTGCTCATGGCAAAAAAAACACACGCGGTTCTCAACGGATGAGGGGATGGCACGGCGGGTGCCCCTTGGAGACCATCGGGGCGGGCCACCGGAAGACGAAAAACTGTGAGCAGGAGCCGAAAACATCACTTTATGTGTCAACACAAACTCATCAGCCCGTATAGCAGCAGCGGCGAGAGTCGTAACCTTCTGTTCGTTTAAGTAGGTTACCACAGTGTCTGGTAGTTGATTTTTAAACTCTTCTAACGTCACCAACTCACGCAGGTCTTCCAAGGTTTTTACTTCTGTAGCATGACACCACTTATCAAACAGAGTTTTCTTTTCTCTGGCAAACTCCACATAGGTCTGGTTGGCGGATTTTTTCCCATCCCTAAATCTCTGCCTGTAAGCCTCTGGCACAAGCTCGTAAGCGCGTAGGACAGCAGCCTTCACCGTATCATAGTCAAAACTGTCCTCCAGAGAAAGAGCGGTGCATACCTCTTGAGCTTTCCCCACCAATCTACATTGGAGTAAAAGAGACCACACATCCTTTGGCCAGTGCAGCGCACCTGCGATACGTTCAAACACTGTGAAATACGAGTCCACCTCAGTTTCCCGAAACGCCGGCACCATTTTGATGTGTTTACTCACATCAAAGCCACCACCTGGCATCGGGGCCGGTGGCTGCGGAGATGGCGACTGCGGGGATGATGACCCCGGGGAGGGTACCTGCGGGGATGATGACTCCGGGGAGGGTACCTGCGGGGATGGTGACTGCGGGGCTAACCGAGGTACAGGAGGGCTGGCAGACACAGAGGCTCCCCTCTCCACCTCCAGAGCCCTGATCCTCAAGTGCATAGCGTCCACCTCCAACTGCTGTTTCTTTAGCTCCACCTCCTTAATGCGTAGCGTTAACTGCAGCTCCTCCACAGAAGGGCTAGGCGGAACAGGGGGATTTTTCAGTGGGGCAGAAACACCAGCAACAGCCCCCAGCTCAACCCCCCCTGCAGGACCCGGCTCACCAAACAACCCCCTGTCCGTCAACTGGACACACAGGAGCTCCCTAAGCTCTTTCTTCTTCGCAGTCAACGGCACAGTCACATCAAAGAATTCAGCAACAAGCAAGAGGTCAGCCTTTTTACACCTGTCCAACTTCTCCGCAGACGGGCTCAGAGTGAAGTCCTCCAACTTAAACTCCATCCTAACACACACACCCCCCCACACAAGAAAAAACCGCCAACCAAGAGAAAAAAAAAAAACCAAAAAAAAGAACACAAAAGAGACGAGCCCCCAATATGTTACGTTCTGGTCCCGGCAAGTAAATAAACGTAACAAATAGTTTGCCCCACTCACTTCCCACCCACGCAAAAACCCCAACAACGACACCTTTTTTAAGTATTTAAGCAGCCATTTATTTTCCTCAGCAGTGAGCAATGCCAAAACAATAAACAAAACTCCCTATAAAACAATCCCTAGTCTTCCCTACACCAAAATAAAAAGAAACCAAAACAAAAGACAAGTCACTTACCTATCTATCTAATGAAAAACAGGAGAAAACTTGTTCAACAAAAGAAAACGGCTTCTCACGCCTACTAGGCTGCGACAGTGAAAGTTATACAATAAAGGAACAAAGAAGTGACCGCCACTGGTTAACTTATTTACAATTATTTACATGGCAAGGCTGGAGGTACACGTGAATACTCCAGCCTGCACTACAATAATCACACACACAACTCCGTGATCGAGTCAACGGGGTTCCCAAAAAAACACTCCCAGGTGTCTGTCATCCGGACGTTAAGTACTGGAGGTGGTCCATCAATTATCCAATCCGAGGATAGGTAAAGACTCCACCCGGATACTTAGCAGCCACGCCTAGGTGTCCACCTTCTAGGAGAGGGAAAAAGAAAGAAAAGGGAAAATACCACCAAACACATCACTGGGTCATAACACAGGTCAAAAGTGAAGTGAAAAATTAATGGGAATCCAACCCCCCCAGCCCCTTTGGCCTCTGACCCACTGAACGGCCCACTGAATGACCAAATAAATGAAAGACCCACTGAACGACCCGCTGAATGGCCATTTTTTTGGAGCTTTTTTTATTGAACACTATAAAAGTGTTAGCCATTAACGTCTAGCAATATTTATTTTGCAAGGATGTGCAGGTGGATTCCAGTGTTTCACTTTCAGGTGGTGGCAGTGTTATAGTGTTCATTTTTAGCCAGTCTTTTTTAAGCTCCTTTATCTCCTAAAAACTGCACTTGCCACCAAATTCAAACCCTACACTCCATCACAATGGCTTCAGCTTCTCCGTTACGCCACAAACCCCGGTCACTGATCTTGATCAAGGCTTTCGCTATTCTGCACACAGAGGTAGAATCAGCACACTCCAGTAAAGGAGATAGCAGAGAGACTGCCAATTACGCACCGCATGCTGAAAACTCACATTTTTAGCCTTTTTTTTCTTCCTCCTCGGGTATACTCACACAGCATGATACGGAATACATTCTTCTAATCACAAAAAGAAGCGGGAGCCATGTAAACATCACTGTGCAAACTCTCTCGCATCAGTCATCTGTATTTTTTCGATCTGCTTGCGTGAGTCTCTCAACTGTTTTATTCTACCCCATTATTCAGCCATCGCATTGTCCGAGCTCCAAAAATAGTAGGACCTGAACAATAGCCAAACCTGCACTCAAACCTTCAGCTATAAAAGGGCAGACAGTGTCATGACATTCACTATTAAATTTCCAGCCCCACTCTGCCCACACTTCTTCATCAGGTAACAGACACAGTGTGCCATTGTTAGAAGTACACTCACACAAAAGAGTGGATCAGTGCACCTCAAAAAAAGAAAAAAAATCGGCACATGATAGCGTTGACCTGACACATGGCATTTACCTGGAAGATAAGCATTTAAAATTTCATCTGTGTGTGCACTCACCTGTACAACAGCCAATTTTCAGGGCTGATAACAACAAAAGGAAATGCTATTTCTGAAGCAAATCCAGTGATTGCAAAGTGCTTTAGAACTTTAAACAAAAACAGAAATAAAAGGGAATGTTTAGTGAGAAATCAGAAATACAAAGAGCAAAAGAGACATTTTGAAATCCTGGATAGTTTTTTTTAAACCCCAAACTTTTAAACGATATAACGGCACTGTGATGAAACGTGTTATGTTTAGATTCTTTCTAAAAAGTCTTAATTTGATGGCTCCACATGCTGTACCCAACAGCCATTTGCACCACTGATCCACATGAGCTAATCATTCAGCTGATACCTTTTAACACTTTACGGCCAGATTTACTAAATGGGTGCAAAATAATGATGAGCGCAATCACCAAATAGCGCTGATAGGTGTGGATATTTCTGCAGGTGATTGTCAAAAAAGCACAGTTTTGTAAACACAAGTGAAGTCTGTTCATTTCAGTATGACATAGCCAATCTGCCAAGAGCTGCACAGCAAGCTCTTGGCAGATTGGCTAAGTGATGATATTTAGCTGCAGGTAATTTACTCACAGGACAGGGCGCAGCTTGTAATCAGAAAAGCATGTAAACACACTGTAGGTCATACATGTGTATGTTAAATGTAGGCCTACAGTGGCAGTCTGGCAAACAGTCATTATAATGGAAACAAGCTTCCAATGTAGGACTGTAAGCCGTGCAATAGAATTTTGAAATTGTATTGTGTAGCATTCTTGTATAAAGGCAATTTACATGACTTCAAGGGATAAAATGAACCAGAAATGCCTGATGGACAGTTTATTTCTGTGCTCTGTGACTCATGGTGTTTACACTACCACCAACATTTTCTCTACTGGATTTTGTTTAGTAAAAAATGCTGTTCCAGATTTAAGTCACACCAATCAGGGATAACATTCTGACCACTGACCAGTTAAGTGAATAACAATGATTATATCTTCATCGTAGCACGTGTTAGTGGATGGGTGTATTAGGAAGCAAGTGAATATTTACTTTCAAAGTTGGTGCGTTCAAAGGAAAAATGGGCAAATGTGAGGATGAGCGAGTTTAACAAAGACCAAATTGTGATTTCTAGACCACTCAATCAGAGCATCTCAGGAGCCAAGGCTCACTGATGCATGTGACGAGCAAAGGCTGGCCTGTTGTCCGATACAACAGATGAGATACTGTAGCTCAAATTGATGAAAAAGTTCATTCTAGTTCTGATTGAAAGGTGTTAAAATGTGCCGTGGATCACAGTTTGTTGTGTACAGGGCTGCATAGTTGCGAACTGGTCAATGTGCCAGCATCAGAGCTGGACTACAAAGCAATTTAAGAAGGTTTGATTAATCATTTTTCTTTTACATCACCTTGATGGGTGGGTGGGTGTTATTTGGTTACCTGGGGTACGCCTGGCACCATGATGCAATATGGGAAGACAGCAAGCTGGCGGAGGCAGTGTGATGCTTTGGGCAATGTTCCGCTGGAAAAGCCTGTATCCTTGCTTTTGGTTGATTGTTATTTTTAGGTTTTAGCTTCTGTGAAGCACTTTGTGATTTTTATCTTGAAAGGTGCTATATAAATAAAATTTTACTTACTTACTTACTTACTCGCTGAACTTCCATCTCTTAAACACAATCTTGCCATTACACTCACTTTGTAAATGCTCAGTACTTTTTTTAAATACCAAAACCCAGTTTAAGATGCCAAAGCCATTGCTGAAATCTGCAGGCCACTTTGCAACCCACCTCCACACCAGCTCATCCTTTTGAGCTGTGTTTGTCTTTTTAACGTATCTGGCTGCTTTGTTGTTTGCTGGGGGTTTTGTTCCTTTCCTCCACACCTCTTACTTTTCCCCCCATGTTAATGCATAATAAGAGATAGACATGGAGCCTTGATTGTGTGTTTATGAAACCATTTTCATAGTATTTTATTTAAATTTTGCTAGTCTTTAACATACTTTTTTTTAAATTTGGGCACAATGGTTATCGTATTTTACATTTAACAGCTGTAAAAGCACCACCAAACCCTTCAGGCCCTCATATGGCTCAGGAATGGCTGCAGATGGTTGGACAGCTTCTCAACTGCCTTTGCTTTGAAAGCTCTGGCTTCAGGCAATATTGGGGTAGAGCCAGCAGCTCAAACTGATACTGGGGCGGACCACCATGGTCCTCCGCCATGCTTATTTCCAGGGAACTGAAGGCAGGGGGAGGGGTCCTGCAATTCAGAAAAAAGCACACTGTAGCATGTAAGGGCCTTGCATCTCTCCATTTCTCTCCACTTTTGTCTGGCCTGGGAAACTTCTGAAAAACACATCTATACAAGGCCTTGCTCTCAGCCTTCCATTTAATAATGAATAGGATCTTAAGTCTGAACATCCAACTTCCAACTCCTCAGACAATAAAATGTCTGCACTGAGAAATCAGCTTTAAAATCTCTTGAACAGGCCTCTCGGGACTATCTCAAGAGGAGCCATGGATGGGTTGTTGAAAAAGATAAATAGCATCATCCTGTCTTATAAATGTTCTATTTAAAAACAGAAAATATGTCAAAAAAACAAAACCACAAAGATATATTAAAAAAAGGAAATGATGCAAAAACTTCCCCTGACCTCAGGTGACACTGACAATCTGCTCTGCAGAGTGCTAAAGCACCAAAATATTGATAACGTTTAAAGATTCATGTGGGGCAAAAAAAAGGTCTGGAGTGGTTTTAGCATGAATGCCAAATTAAAGCAGTCTTTTTTTCTGTATCTTTTTTTTGTTTGTTTTTTTGCTGTTATGATAGATGAAAAGAAACTCACTCATTCATGCAGAAACATTTTCACAGAATCATCAAAACTCTTTGAAACCAGCAGGGTTTTTTTGTTTGCCCCTGCCGCGTGATCCGGTCGATGTTCAGCACCTTGGCACTTGCTCTTGGCACCAGTGACGTCACATGAACGACATGCTATTACACGCCAGAGCACTGAGATGTCACCAGGAGTCAAGGTGATGAACAGCAGATAAAATGTGTCACAGGGAATGCTTGCGTTCTCTCTGGCTGAGTTTCACGAGGGCGTCAAGACGTATATGTCGCTCGTTCACTTTGAACACGTGTTCGTGTGCTCGACGAGCCTGGGATGAAGGTGAAAGAATATCTTATGGCAGGGTGACAGGCGCAAGCTGCTGGGCTGCAGAAGGAAAAAAAGAGGTGTATATGGTTTTGATACTTTTCTTTAGCTGCGTCAGTGTATCCAGCAACACCTTGTACGAACAGCAAAAACAAAGCATCAGCAACACAACAACAGCAGCTGCAGTCCTCCATCAGTGTCTGCCCTGGAATCTGTTCAGATTCTCTCACAGCCCAAAAGTAGACGATCCTGGACTCTATGAAAAAACACAGATTTTAGTCCAAACTGTCTGCAACTGCTTTGTGAACAGAAGTGGATTCTCCTGTCTGTGCAAGTCAGCTGATCTCAGCATTTGATCTCTAGGCCTTATCATGAGTGGACTTCAAACGAAGCTTCGTGTTGACTCAAACGTGTGTTGGACGGGGGGCTTGAGGCCGAGCAGAGAGCGGTTAACCAATGAACGTTCAAGGCCATACGTGTGTTTGTGTGTGAGCGGCGTTAGCAGATAAGATCATGGCTCAACAAACAGCACAGCATTCAATAAAGTTTCAGCTTCGACTATTTTCACTCCTTTTGATCATTTTCTGACAGCAGGATCCTCTCGGGGCGGCGTTATTGAGCAGCTGACAATCAATTTTAAAAACAAACTTCTTCTTCTTTTTTTAAGAAGCATTGGTTTGCAGATCACACACACAGCAAACAGACTAATTAGCTTTTGCCGTGCAGTGGAAATCGGTAACAATAGCTAGATTAATTTGCACAGTGTTAAATAAAGTGTCGTAACACAGAGCTCAGAAATGGAAATAATTGCGTTGCTCTGAGTGATGCTGTGTCTCAGAACCACCCTCTTGATTCAAGCTGTAGAGGGAATGACTCCAGCTCGTCACTCTTGTGCCTGGCACCATTCGCTGTTGACAAAGATGCAGAGAAAGTTATATTCCCGTTAGGATCTCACTGTCTGCCACCAAAATGTCAACTGTTTCTACTCTTCTATTTATATGCTGTACACAAAAATATAACAGTATTCACTCACTCAAAAGAAGGAGAAGAAAAAAGAAGAAGAGGAAAAAAGCTACCAATAGCTCTAAAAGTGTTGCTTACGACAGAATGTGGAAATATTCTTATAAAGAAAAGGAATCCTTGGAATAAAGTCTGGATTTAGGGAGAAAATAAATAATATTCTGAGATATTCTGAGATTATAATGTCACAAGTTTAAGAGAGAGAAAACCCCGCACAATCATGCTTTTCTGTTTCTTCAGTAAGGCCACATCTAGGAGCTTGTTAGCTAACCTTAGCAGAAAACAGAACAAACAAAAACAAAAGTGGAAAAATATCCCCTAAAACCCCAGAAAAGCATTTTCCGCAGGGGTCATCCATATCTGTAAAACTGTTGACAAGATAGATCAAACAAAATGTGAATTTTTAACCAAAGAAGGTTTACCTAAGCTATGGATGTGCACTCATTTGCTAGCTTAGCTTATAGCTAAGATATGGACATACCCTCACTCGATTCCTTATGACCTTCTTAGTACTGGATTGGTTTGATTGGACTCATCAAACCAGGGAACGTTTTTTCCAATCTTCTGTAGTCCAGCTCTAATGAGTCATGTCAACTGCAGACTGAGTTTGTTCTTGTTGGTTGTAACAAGTGTTTATTTGACTTGCCTTTACCTTCCTATCAGCTCAATGTCGCCTGGGCATTTTTTTCCTACAACCTGTGATAACAGTGACGTATGTTCACCAAGAAAACTACCACTCGCTAGATATTTTCTCTTTCTCACACCATTCTCTGTAAACCTGAGAGATATTTGTGTAAAGAAAATCCCAGTACATTGTTAGTTTCTGAAGAGCTTCAAAGTCACTTAAATTGCCTTCCTTCCCCATTCTGATGCTCACTTTGAACTTCAGCAGGTCACTTTGACCATGTCTACACATCTAAATGTGTTGAATTGCTGTCATGTGAGTGGCTGATCATATATTTGCATAAAGAGGCAGCTGAATGGGTGTTGCTAAAAAAGTGTATAAGTAACAACTGGCCACGGTGCTAGACTGGCTTCCATTCAGTTTGAAGACAAGTACAAGTTTCTGTTATTGTTCCAAGTGCTGACTATAACTTTATGTTATTAGCTTAATATTTACATGTGGAACCAGTATCAATCTTTTTTTTTTTATGTATCTTGTGGCTATTCATACTAGAAGGATACAGGGATACTTGAACCACTCCAACCTTACAAATGATATAAAAATGAACTGTAAATATTGCTGAGTTGTTGCTATCCTTGGTGAAGCAGAATACAGCACTCTTTGAAGTACATGCACTTGAACCAGTAGCCTGTCTGAAAGTATACTGATACACTGATGGGTTATCTCTGCCTCAGGAACCCCTCAAAAATCCCCCTTCCACTTACTTTCTTACATTGTGACCTCCTTGAGGAGCCCCAGTCCCTCAATTTGGACATAAATAGAACTATTAATCTTTGATAGGACAGCAGTAATAATAGCTGCACTTTTGTGTTGCTATGTTGAGACAAGTGGCGGGACATTTTCTCACGGAGCTCTCCACTGAGAGAGGTCACAGAAGATACCCGCCATCTGCACTCTCTCGAAAACGCTCCCTTTATATAAAGACATAAGATTGGCTCTTGGATTGGCTTCAGTGCTCAAATCCGAGTGCCATCGCTGTTGGCTGACAAGAGGGGTGCACCGGTGCCTGTGATGGGCGCCTGAAAGGGACAGTGAAGCTCTTGAGATCACTTCATTTGAACCTGATGAATTTGGAGGGACAGCGTGATTACCTCCTTTTTTCCTGAGCAGCTTGGGGTTGATTTTTCCTTTTCCTTGAGTACATCACATCACAAAAGGAAACACAGCTGGAGAACAAAAGCTCCCTGCAAAATGGTATGTGCAATTTTCCATATTCCAAATGTTTATTAATTTTCCTTTTTTTAAATATACCTCTTAGACACACTGATACAGAAGCCAGCGTGCAGCTGGGGAGTTGTGCAGGGTTTTTCAAAAGGACAGCAGAAGCAGAGCCAGCTCATGTGCATGGAAATCAGCAAATTGTAGGACACCGACGCACAGTGACACGCTGCTGCTGATCTATCACTCGACCCGTCTCTCTCTCTCTCTCTCTCTCTGTCAGAAACACTCTCTCTCTCCATTCGGTGCTGCGCGCGTCCTGCCGCTCTGTCTGACTCCTCGCCAAGACTTTCCTGTTGGACACACACTCGCGAGCGCACGCCACCTTATTTTATTTTTCATTCTCTTGTGTTTTTTTGTTTTTGTTTTAGTCTTTCCTTTTACAAACGTGGACTATTTCTCGGAGGTAACAATGGCCTGAGAGATGTAGCGCGATCAGCAGCTCTGATTAGGGCGACTGAATGCCGGCGCCGTGCGTAAGTTAGGAGCAGGTGGATGGAGAGGCTGGCGGGATGCAGCTTTCCAGTAGGTCAGAGCCGCTTCGGGGGCGGCAGGACTTCGCATTCTCGGGTTCTCGGGACACTTTTGCTACTCTGGACGTGATATGAGGATGGTATTTTTCTGTGGAAAAGTAAGTGATGAAATTGGTGGGGGCAATGAGACTGATCCGATTTTTATTATGATCTTTAAAAAAAATCATGTTCATTCATGTGCGCACTTTGCTTTGCTTGTGCGCACTTTAGTGGGAGTCTGATGTAAGTTATATTTTGGCGAGGTTCAGGCTATGATGAAGTTGCGCATACACATAATGGAGGAATTTCACTTACTTCTACTTGCTTAGTCTTTGGCAAGAGAAAATGTTCAAATAAAATGAAAAAAATTGCCGCGCGTCTCTTTCTGATATAGTTTCTGATTTTCTTTAATGATTAGGGCAATCATGCAAAAATCATTGGAACAGGTGCAATCCAGAGACAGCAGCTGCTTGGCAAATAAATATCTCTATCTGTCGGTTAATAAGTCAAAGGTTCGGTGCCGTGTTTCATCCCCCTGTCACTGAGATGAAAGACAAACCAAACCTGCTCATTATTCAGCCGCTGTTTTCCGCGCCGATGTGATGGAAAGTTTCCTGTTGGGCGCGCAGTTTGCAGGTAAGCTGTGAGGCTGAGCCGTGCCACTGCCGATTCCTCGGCATCACTGTTCGCACAGCCAGAGCTGAGCCAAGACGCAGCTCCTGACACCCATCCAGCATTTTTTGTGGGAAGCAAAGCTTATTGGATGTTTTTTCTTTTGCAATTATTTTAATAAACCAAATCCCCCTGCTTAAGTTAAAAATGTGATTATCCTGCTTTATAATTAAATTACAAAAAAAGCTACTAATTGCGCATCCCTCCTCCTGCTAGCAAATAACACTATAAAATCTCTCTCTCTCTGACACTCCATCCTCACAGACAACTGTGGCGAGCAGAGCTTCATCTATTAACAAATGCTAATATTAATTTTAGAGAATTGCTGTTTTATTTATTTTTTCTCAACTGAATATCTCAGTTTTGCGTGTTTAATTTCAAACGTGATTTTTGTAAAACACATTTTTTTTTATTGTTCAGTAGTTTTGGGGGGGTTTTTCGGGGGGGGGGGGGATTGGGGGGGGGGGGGGGGTAGCAGTTTGAGTCGCCGTTCCGGCGCTTGCAGTTACCACCAGTAACCACAAGTGTCGCTAAAACAAGGACCACTAAGCAGGAATAGATTCCAAATTTTGATTCCTAGCACAGTCCATGTTCATGAAACAACAGTCTAGACACCAATAATTAGTCTAACAAAGGATTCCACTGAAGGTCTACACTGAAACTAATCTGAAATTAGTAAGTTTTACATGTTAAACTGTCCATGAGAGGAAGGCGAGGCAAGGTTTTAAGGGCTTAAACAGTTAATTGCAAGAAAATCAGTTTGTGGAATGATGTCTAGTGTGATCCAGAGATGTAAGCATTTCACTTGCCATCTCCTGAATACTTGTGATCTTTTATGACCTTGTTTACTCAAAGTGGATTATCTAAACAGCTTTACACAGGCCCATCTCGTGTAAATAATGAAAGCAAGAAGTGGACTATTGTCCTTGCTGAGCCAGACCTGTCACTGGATGGGGAAGAGTGAGTGATCTCGCTCCAGTGTCAGAGCTGTTTGTCCTCGAGATCAATTGAATAAACATTTGTCTTCAGCTCCCCGATGCCCTTGGCGTTCTCTTGCTCAGGCGTCCTTTTTTTTTCTTTCTTGCATGTATGCATAGGCGGGGGAGGCGTAAACACATATTAGCACACTCCCCCGACCTGTAGCATCACAGGATTTATGGTCTGAGTGAGAAAGGAAGAAAAAAAGGCATCAAATTCAAACACACAGTCACCTTGATCTCTTCCTGTCGGCTGTGCTACCTTTGCCTGACATATGAGCAAAAATGTGCAAATGCAAATGTTGGCTTTTCAATAAGTAAACAGCTTGATGTTTGAGGTAATTCCCAGTCCCATAGTTGGTTTACTTACTGTTTTTCTTTTTGTGTCAAATTAAGGAGAAAGTGGCAAAAATGTTATATTTATGAAACTGCACATCATGTACAATTTAGTGCTGGCTATCTCCTCTCCGCTGCTGCGTGCCAAAAATGTTGCTGTGAGCGAAATAAGCAGCATTAAGGATAATCACACACAACATATAGAGGTACTATTTAGAGGATTCTCTAGAGAGAATATTGTACATGATGCTCTGGTGAGGTGTGAAAGCAGTTATGTAAAGTAACCTTGCAACTGTTGCCATGGATCTTGGAGGACTGTTATTATTTTTTGTCAAACGAAATGGTCCCTGTTCTTCAACCCAACTTATTGCTTTCTATTCTGCTGTCTCTCTCCCCACCCACCCTTCTCTTTTACTGTCTCTCTGCAGCTGAGATGTGATAATTGATGCTCCTCCTATGTGAAAATTTCTGAGTCATCCTTATCCCTAGAGCCCCACACCCTTGGAAGTCAAAGTCTTATATTCCCAGGACCCCAGGCTCTTACCTTTATCCTTGAATCCATCACTCAAAGCCTCTTTTAAATGTATTTCTGTAACTTTTATTAGTAAAAGCAGTTCTTTGAAACATGTCATTTGAACCCTTGACTCATTAATATTTCCCATCATCACTGTACCCTGGATTAGAGAAACCCATAACCCTTTAGGAAATTAGACCACTTTGCTCTCAGCAGTCATGGCCTTGGATCAGTTGCCCTTCCTCCCAACTTCCCCTAACAATTCCATCCCTGAGCCCTTCTGGTACGACATCCAAGGGAATGACTCCGACCTGGGCTTCAACATTTCCCAAGACAAGGAGCATCACCAGGACAAGACCAGCTCAGTGGTCATTACCTTCATCTACTTCATGGTATGCGCTGTGGGATTGTGTGGTAACACCCTGGTCATCTATGTTATTCTACGTTACGCCAAAATGAAGACGGTGACCAACATTTACATCCTCAACCTGGCAGTGGCAGATGTTCTGTGCATGATGAGCCTGCCATTCATCGCCCTGCAGCTGGCGCTGGTGCACTGGCCCTTCGGAGAGGCTCTGTGCCGAATGATCTTGAGCGTAGGTGGGTGAAAAGCATATGGTTAATGGTTCACAGCGGAAACTCGGCAAACATTTTGATGCTGTTTGAACAACCATTTGAGATGTCAAATCTCGGTTGAAAAATGTGATTAAAAACTGTTTTAAATAACTGAAGTCGTGCCAACACGTAGTTGGTGCTCAGTCACATCAGACCTGGTGTTAAAGTGTTCCATTTGCTAAAGAAAGGTAATGAAATAGATACAATGTGATGCGTTTACATGATTTCTTGTTTCTAGTCTGTACTATAAGCAAAAACTGGTTGTGTTCGTTTTTTTCATCGGTTCTCACAGCAGCATACATGTATTTTTTAATCAAGTGTTACTGAGTCTAAACTCAACTTCTACCTTTCTCCACTCCTCTGCTCTTTCTTATTCTTTACACCATCCCAGACTCTCTCAATCAGTTCACCAGCATCTTCTGTCTCATGGTAATGAGCATCGATCGATACCTGGCTGTGGTTCACCCTATTAAGTCTACAAAATGGCGGAAACCCCGTGTAGCAAAGCTAATTAACCTCACAGTATGGGGTGTGTCGTTGTTAGTCATCCTGCCAACTCTGATCTTCAGTGGACTGAACAAGGTTCCAGTGTGTGGCATTGTGTGGCCGGAGCCTCAGGATGTCTACTACACGGCCTTCATATTCTACACCTTCTTCATTGGGTTCTTCCTGCCGCTGGCAGTTATATGTATGTGCTACCTGCTCATTATAGTCAAGGTAAGAGTCCGCAACTGCACGCTCTAAATTACACAACAAAAATCCAACAAGATTTGGTTACATTGCAGATTCAACGTTTTGGTGGTCCACTTCAATTAGTTTGAAATGTTAGCTCAGAAATCAACAACACTGCCACTGTCTCATGAAAAAAAGCTAATAACAGTCTCCTTTTCTTTTTTAACTAAATAGATTTTTTTGCTTCAACTAATATGCAGTACATACATAAAGGAAAAGAACATTAATCCAGATCCTTTGATCCAATGCTTGCACTTATGACACTATGCATACTAAATACTTCTTTGTGATTGAAGTAATTTTCACATGATTTGCATTTGGGAAATCTGGTTCTTTTCCCAGCTACAGCATTTTGGGAATATTTACAGTCTTTTGAAGATACATATTACTAAATCACTTTATCATGCATAAACATCAAATAATGCCACAACACATAGAGTGTTAAAACCTGAAAATGTTCCCTGGTAGTTAGCTAGCTATTTAGCACTGAACTCGCTATTTTCAGTTACAGTGCAGCCTTTTGCTAGTGGCTGAAAATTGATTAGTAGTGTCTTCCTTTCTGTTTCGTTGCCAAGATGGCAGCCATTGTGCATACCGAGTGTGCACTTTTATTAGTACATTCCAGAGTCCTCAATCGTCAGAATCAATTAAGCTAGGCGGCTAACATGTAACATGTAAATATGTTAATAATGTCTGTTTAAACACTTTTCTGTCATTAGTTTAATGTTGGCTTGCAATAAAACGTGTCCGTAGACACAATTTTATCAACCCATAGGGTAATAGGACTTTGATTTTGGCTAGCTAGTCCTGAAAGGCTACCTAGCCCAGCTAGGAAAAAACCCGATAATACTAGGATGTTTCTATGGAAACACTGTACTTTTTTATTTGGGAACTTTTAAGCCACTGACAGCCATTCCTTTTGCCAGGTGAAGTCATCCGGATTGCGTGTGGGCTCCACAAAGCGTAAGCGTTCAGAGCGCAAGGTGACCCGGATGGTGTCCATCGTGGTGGCGGTGTTCGTCCTCTGCTGGCTGCCTTTCTACATTTTCAATGTTACCTCTGTCACCGGCTCAATCAAGCCCACCTCTGCTGTGAAGAGCACGTTCGACTTCGTGGTGGTGCTCGGCTACGCTAACAGCTGCGCCAACCCCATCTTGTACGCCTTCCTGTCAGACAACTTCAAGAAGAGTTTTCAGAATGTTCTGTGCTTGAAAAAGGTGGCAGGCCTGGATGAGGTAGAGCGCAGCGACAGCAGGGCAGACAGGAGCAAGATGATTAACGAAGCTTCGATTATTAATGCCAACCTGTACACTCACAATCCTACCCTGCTCAATGGCGAACTGCAGACCAGCATTTAAAGGAGTGCCAGTAACAGACTGACAGGCTGCCAGTGTACTGTGGTAACCCCAAGTTAAAACACAAATGAGAAAACGGATGATGTAAGAACTGCTCGTGGACACTGATGCATGAGCAAAGTCGAATTGAAAAATAAACAATTTCTTAATCTTTTTAAAGGTCAGGGGAAGTGCACTGACTCGAGCTCAAAATTCTTGTTAATTGGGTTAATGAAGCAACTTGAGCTTATTAACCCCAAGGCGGAGCAAGAATATGTATTTTACTCAAGTACTTTTCAGAGATAAGTGACATGAAACATTTATAAGAATGCTATTTGTGCTTGCCAGCTTCAAGCTTTTATGGAGTTGCCCGAAATGATCTTGAGGAGGCAGGATGTGAAAGTGGAGCGTGGTGGAAAGGACGAAGAAATATTTTGGATAGTACTCCAATGGCAGAGAGAAGTCTGAGGGGACCGAGTACCATCCTTGCTCTAGTTGACTGATTTTTTTCTCTTTTTTAAAATGTGTGTGTGTGTGTGTGTGTGTGTGTGTGTGTGTGTGTGTGTGTGTGTGTGTGTGTGTGTGTGTGTTAGCTAAAAAACTTTAGGCAACGATTTCTCCGGATGTGGAAGTACCATGGAGAGAAGTAGGCAAAACATTTGATTGAAAACAGCCAGCTCTGTAATTCCCCAGAGCCTCGAAGATAAGAATCTGAGTCTACAACCTGAAGGTTCATGCTCATATTTTATTCATATCAGGTGATTAGTCTGGTCTTACATGATCAGCGGGGCAACGAAACGGCAAAGCCGACAAACAAAGGATGTTATTTTCTCTCCATTCTAGCTGGTATCAAGATGGAAGAAGCTACAGATCTGCAAACCTCTGAATATTACATCCTGGATTATTGATTTAGTGAAAGAATGGGAAACTGTGTCTGTCTCTAACCTTGTTCCCTTACAACAGTTTGACTTTGTGCATAGGAAAAAGGCTTTCTCTCAACCTCTTGGGAAACTTCACAAATGTGGATGTGTTGAAATCAAAAACAATTTTAAAGGAAAAACCTGCTATTACATTGTGTATTTCTGAGTTTGTAAAGTCCCATCAAAAGTATTTTTACCGTATCCTGAACTTTACATTACTTTGTGCCGTTGTAAAGAGCCCCCATAAGTGTAAAGTGCTGTGTTTTGGCAATGTAAGAGTTCCCAATTTAATGTCGTAACACTCTGCTCAGACTCACATTTGGTTCAGCCAGCGTGTGCCTGCAAAGATGCCGAAATTTCACAGAAGGCGGACAAATGTGTCATGTAACCGAACAGGGAAGGAGAGAGAGATGGATGGATAAGGAGACGCAGAAACATAAAAAAAGAACTAAAGCTTGTGGATGCAGTGTATGCGCTGAGAACACAACACACGTGAGGACAATGCTTTGAAGACTGAAGTGTGCTGTGTTAGCATGACTGACAGGAAGAGATCAAGGTGACAACTTGAAAAATAATGCATTATTTCTTCAAAGACACAGTGTTTCCAGAGCCGGGATGTATTTCTTCATAAATAAATGTAAGGATAGCTCAAACATGCAGTTTATACAGTGTATTACATTTAAAAAGTCATTTGTCGTGGACTTGTTTGCTAAATGGTAATAAGAAACACGACCACGAGAGGCAGCATAGTCTAGTAACAATTGATGCATTTGCACTTCCGTAAAGTCCTTTTTTAAGGAATATTAAATGGAGTGCTTTTGTTGATTTCCTGTGTGATGGATGTCCATATTAAACATGTAGTTTGAAATAATGAGGCTTGTGTATGTACAGGTAACATCTAAGATCCAAACATTTGGTCTTCGTGATTCGTTTTTTCTAGAATCGGCTCTCTAGGATGTCAGTGAGACGGAATATTCCTAAAATTATCATCTCAGGCTTATAGCTCTTGCTGTGAGCACAAAGCTCTGCCTTTTCAGACCTTCTGCTTGCGAGGGGCAGCCAATCAGAAGAAAACTGGCACTAGAGCTTGTTTCAGACAGAGGGTGAAATGAGGTGCTGCATCAATGCTCAGTATGGTATAATTTTGAGCTTTTACTGCGCAAAGCTACTCTAGTAAACCCCAAGAATAATTCATGACATGGAGTTGGAAATTAGCATAATAGCCCCTCTTTTAAAATCAAGGACACTGCTGCTGGGAACATGTCACACATTTCCGGACACATTCAAGTTTTATGTCCAAATGAACAGTTCAGCAAAGTTTAGATATATGAAAATATCAGGTCAAAACAAATTTAAAACCACATGTAGTTGGTCTTCACAGTCGCTAGAGTTTGTTGTTGCGGTATATGGCAAACAGCATTATGATCAACATATTTTGAATAGTATTTCACTATCTCTCAATTGCATTTAATGCATTGAATTAAGAGCGGAAATAATAAGTAGACAGCTATAGCTCAAATTTGCGACCAAGTCTATTATTACCGGACATTTATATATATTTAGATCTATATTTTGAGACTCTGGGTTGCTTGCAGGGTGGTTCAAGCCTCGGCAGTGTTGGTCTGTCAGTTCAATATTTTGCTAAATTGATCAGACCTCTTTGATGAATTAAGATGTTTTGGCGATCCCTTAACATTCCATCAATTGCCATCGTCAGGTCTGTCATTTACACTATTTGATAATGTGGTTTAAAATCCAATTACCTGCAAAACTAATGGAAAGAAGTTATTGGTTCAGCAGGTTTAAACGCCTGTATACATATTTAGTTAGATACTCTGTGTTCCAGAACATACAGAGCTGAATAGAGAGCATGGTATAAGGGAAACATGACTTTTCTGTCCAGAATAAGGCCCAAAATAAAATAGTGAGTTTTGAAAAGTGCCAATTCCATTCATAGTCTTCATCAGGATTTTGACCATGACCTACATAATACTGAATCAGTCAAAAGTAGATGTCCAAAATTTAAACAGCAATGCCTCTGATTAGTTAAAGCTGGTGTTGTAATGGAAATGTTCAAACCCACTAACACTTAATGAGCATGAAACGTAAGAAACCCTAATCCCAAACACACACAACACAAATTATAAAATTCATTCAAAAAGACTACAGTAATGTCAAGGATTAAATTCAGGAAGTTTGGGAGATATTTGCTGAGGAATGTAGTAGTTCCTTCACCATTCAAAGTATTTATATAAACAGATTTTCATGTTACAGTTCACCTGGTAGCTGCTCAGCTTGGGTCAAGGCTTCAAACATTTAATATGAAGGTTTCTTGGAGAAATTCCCTTCTGGAACTAGAGCCCTTGGAAAAGTAGGCGCTCATTGATGCTGACATCCTGACAATTATATTATACAGATATTTAGCGAGTGTGTTAACCTTTTAACATTGTGTTTAGCATGTTAGCATGCTAGCTTTCCTTGAATTTGCAACTCAGTCAGAAACATTAGCAAGCTAACATGTTAGCAAGGAGTAAAAATGTTCAATAAATATCTGCATAATAAACTGCTATCAATGTAAAGATGTTAGCATGCTAAAGTCAGGGCTTAGATTAAGTAAAGCCATGGAGCCACAAGGGCTACAGGATATGTTTAGCCTCTTTGATTTGGAAGTCTTCTTATATATCAGATAGTGTTTATATCGTCCATCATTACTAATTTTAACTTACCTACAGCAACTGGCTAGCAAAAACATGACCAATATAGATATAATTTATTCTGTATGAGCAAAATGGGCTTCAGCAAAAAGATCTTCACAATAGCCTGAATTTAGAAACCCTTACCACGTCCACAGAACACATCCCGTTCTGTTCTAGCTATCATGATTTTACTCACATCCACTTCCACAAGACACCTTCACAACACCTGGTTCCCAGACTATTTGTCAAAGCCTCTACAGCAACAACAAGATTGCTGGGTACACGCTCCACTGTCAGATTGAGTTGGTTCCAGTATATCAGTCAGGCCGGAAGCTCGCAATCAATGCAATCAAAAGAGATGAGGTAGAAGAGGCTACTCCTAATAATATTAATGTGAGGCTCTGCACACACAGAGAGGCAAGTCCCAGTTTGTAGCAGGCAACACACCCAGTAATTTGTCGTGACATTCTGTCTGTGTTGTCACTGCTGCAGGTAGTATTTCCAGCAGGGTCAGTCGCACCTTCAGTAACAGGTCAGAACAGGATTACAAAGATACCCTATGAATCATGTTTATGGAAGTTTGTAGGCATGCTGTGATTTAATGTGCTTTAGCCCTGTTTCATACTCTGTCACACAGACATCCTTGTACTATAGTCTGAAAAATACATGAAATGACGATGGCGACCGGACTGTGTATGTAACAGCAATCAAAGAGTGAACAGTAAACAGGAACCGTAATGAAGTATATGCAGTATATTTTAGTATGTTTTCCTTTTTCTGCTTTACTAAATAACATGTGCACCGCGGTGAAAAGACTCATTTCAGATCCTCACCCACTGCAGTTAAGGTATTTAGCGTCTTCAAGCCTGCAGTGTGAGAACTGATGTCCCATCATCCAGAGTTAATTACTTGAACTCTCTGTGTTTTTCTGTCTGTTTCTTTCTCAGTCTTTCAGTCACATTCACGGCTGGTGGAGTGAAATGTGAGCTGACGCACTTTTTACACCCACCTAAAGTGAACGACGAAATGTACTGAACCATACTGAAGAAAACACACAAAACACCGTTTCCACTGGCTACTCGGACACGCTAAATGTACTTACGGGACCATCGTGGTGTTTAATAGATGTTGGTGAAGATAGTTTGTGCCAAAGCCAGTGTAAATGTAGTGCTCAAAGGAGAGCCGGGGGAATGAGACGCTGTTTGTAGTAGCTGCTTTCTTTGTCATTTTGTGAAGTCAAGACCTGGAATTAGGTCATTTTATTCACAAAAAAATTTAAAAATGAATAAATAAATTAGCAGGTATCTTGGTTAGTTACTTGCTGGGTACAATTCAGCACCTAATGTGAAAAGGGCAATCGTCTGCCTTTCAAGGCCGGTGCCCATCACTGTATAGTGTACAGACGAGAGGCAGAAGCAGAGGCACGGGAGACCTCTGGCTTCTTGTATGCCGTTTCTTTCCTTGGAAACATTCATTAATTTGCGAAGGGCTAATAGTGCATTCCTGAGGATGCACCTTTCGTTATAAACATTCAGTATGTATCTTCTGTTTGTTCCTGCATGGGGATGGTGGCTTAATATTCCACTTTTTGCATCACAGTACCAACCAAAACCAGTGTTACACACTTTACTAGGTGATGCTTTTTTTGTTTTTGGTAATACACAGAAAGAAAATGCATAAACATGCACCCTAGTCTCATAATAGGCCATACTTTTCTGTCATTTTAGGTTAAAATCAGGAGATTCTGGGTGAATATCACACTATAATCCTGACTACACCAACTAGTAATAAACTGCTTGATACCGGCCATGTGCAGACGTGATTATGTACATTTCTGTGCTGTTACTTTTATTGATGTGCCTTGAACCCAATCATGTAAAGACATCAGTGTACAACAAAACTTCATTCTCACCCTTACTCCCCAGACACCAACCAACCAAAGGCCTTTGTACTCTAGATGTTGGTAACTAAAACATAACAGAGATGTAGAGTGTATTACTTATACTGCTATCTCCCCAGCGTACAAAGCTTCTGTTTGTGTGCTTTAATGTCAAAAGCTGATGTTTATTTGTGACTCTGTTGTTGCATACTGTAGAATATAACGTGATCAATGATTGTAATGGACAGGTCAGTGTCCTTGTCTCTGCAATTAAAATGCGGGCCATGGTTAAACTGGTGTGTTTGTGAGTTACTGAATGCACGTTTGGCTGTGAGTATGTGTTAGTGTGGACTACTGCCTAGCTATTAACATTCCTGTTGTCTGGGGGGATGTCTGATTCCAACCGTATTGAGATTTCCATAATCATTTACTCAGCATTTACTGTAAGTGCTGTTATAAACTGTAAAATATGAGCTGTATTTCTAAAAAGATAAACATTTAAAGCACTAAACCATTGATTTGAGAATAAAAAATGCATTTGTGATATAACATTTAAGCATTGATTTTAGTGCATTTCAGAGATAGTGTTTTGATATGTATTTGTCTGACTAGGTATTACATTTATGATTCCTCTTTTATGTTTTTGAACTTTGTGTTTGTGCAAATAAGCACTACCAGGATCTCCGTAACATGTTAAGCTAATTAGCGTCCTCATATCTTCTCGCTGCTTCTTTCAGGAGCCACAGCTGATTACCTGCATCCATCTCACCCCATCCTTAGCGTCGTCTTCTGCGATAGTAGTCATGGCAAATAAGGCTTCCTAAATGTTAATGTCGCAATGTGAGCTTAAAATTGACAGATAACCATGACTTGCAAGGGCTGGGTCATGTGACAGATGACGGCACGATGCATTTTTTTATCTTTGAAGTTTCTTTCACAGCTCCCAGATCCGCGCTGTCACTCCCATCTCTAATCTGGCCAACATTCCAACATTTGTCGCAGTCGTTTACATCATCTGCTTCCAGTGACAGCAACTTTTAGGAGATCTGGGGTGGGTAAACCCTGCCGTCTGAATGGAAACGTGTACACAGACCGACACATTCGCAGGACCATAAATCCTGCTTCCGTCACACGAGCCTAGAGACCAGTTGGCGATTTCCGATCACTTAGGCAAAATAAAGGATTCACTGACCACTTGGCAGTATGTTCCTGGAAGTTCCTGGCTGTCACTGAGTAAAGTCACTCAACAAAAAACATTTTCGGTGCTAGCAGATTGCTGTCATCAATCTAGTTTGTATGGAAGACACCGACTTGTTGGCAAATACTAATTGCGCACCAAGTCAAACTCAAAAAATGGTGACACAAATCGAAAACTGAGATATTGGGGGAGGGGGAGGGGGGGGGGGGGGTTACCAAAAGTAAAAAATGCGCCTAATCACAAACAACAACGAGTTCACCAACGAACAATCTCAATCGTAGCACATTCTTCACATTTTCACTACAAAATGGCAAGTAGTTGGTAAATGTGTACACAGACAAGTCAGCGTTTTTCATACAATCTCTGAGGAAATGTAGTTTTTAGGTAGCACAACCTGTTGGCAACAATTTCATGCAGGTACAGGAGCACCCCCCCCCCCCCAACAATATCTCTTCAACCCATTAGGTATTGCACATTTTCGCTTAGGGTCACTGACTGCTCTCCAGGCCACCATGGCTGGTTCTTTACTGATTTCACAGCGACCACTCACACCATTTTTCTCTAGCGATGGAGCGATGGTAGCAACGTTGCCATGGTGTCGCTGACAGGTCTCTATCCCTGTTCGACTGAGGTCCATGTTAGCCTTAGAACTTTTATTAGGTTTAAATCTTCTAGCTAAAGCTAGGAAAAAATATCGTAGTAAAATTGCACAAGTCATTTAAAACAAAACATGACAAACAACAGCCATGAAAACAGATTTTTACATTCATATAATTTAGACAATTGTGTGGTCTAACTTTTCTACTTCTATTTCATAAAAAAATGTGTGTAGATTAAATAACAAGTCCTATTGTCAAACTACCTGTGAGGGACCTGCCTGAGCTATTCAACCTGAGCTCTGGCAAAATAAGAACTTCTGCAATCCACACATCAGGTGCAACGTTTTTAACATTTTAGCTGTCTTTACCTTACAATAGGAATTTCCTTGAGGTCACTTTTGTGACCTGCCACTATATAAATCAAACCGAATTCTACTGAACATTAGATACGTTGCTGAGTAAGTCAAAGAAAAGGTGGAGGTAAGAGGGAAAAATAAAAGAAATGTATGCTGAAACACTAACACAAAAATACTAGCTATGTAATTTACCGTTTAAGCTTATTTGCATTGTCAGGGCTTATTCAGTTTCAGTTAAAGTGTGTAAAACAGCTGATACTTAGCTGAACTGAATATATAGATTTTTTCATTGTATTAGTGTAAAATCTGCATCTCATTCTCTGTCTATAAGGCATAGGCTAATTGTTTTATGTGGCCTGACAGGCTCATTAGTCCTTCTTTTCAGCACGGAAAATATTTAAAAATGAAATGAATCTTTCTGGACAGCTTTTCCAGAGTTATTGACTCTTCTATTTTCTTTCGCCTTCATTTAGAATGTTATTTATTTGCCAAAAAAGAGGGAAAACACATAGTGGACATCCAGGAATATAATTACGGGAACTCTGGGGTTTGTGTGAGCAGAGTGGATGGAGTCCAGTTCCTGGCTTCACGCATTGTTTCAGTCTGCCCCTGGCTACACTGCTAAAAATAATGAAATGTAATGTAACTGTTTGTTAATCTTTTCTGAACTTGACATTTATTCCATTTTTTGAGTTGGAACTTCTTCACGTGTGCATATTCACATTAGCAGTTGGTCAGTACTAGTGCTGTTAGTGTGGCTTTTGTTTAAAGGGAAATTTGGGTGTTGCTCTCTATAAGACTTTAAAATCTTCTGATTCCAGTTATGAATCATAAAGTTGCCCTAATTGTAAAGAGGGAGCTAGCACTCAATTACAGTATCAGGGCTGATATGGTCTTTTTTGTGTGTTCGGGGGGAGGTTTTGTGACATGAGAGTAACATTCGAAAAGATTTCTTATTGTTCTAAAGGAGATCAAATGAGCAGGGCTACTCCTGATAGAAAAATCCTACTACTTCCTGTTAACATATAAACAAGTTGAATATATGTAGACTTCAGAATAGTTCTCCAGTCTTCTTGAAGGACATCTCCGCTGCTTTTTGTTCACTTCTTTGTCAAAATAATGCAGCACTGCTTCAGTAAAGTTCAGGTCACGGCTCTGGCGGGACAATCCATGACTGATAGTATTCCATTGTTTCTATCCAGGTATGCGTTTACTGTATTGACAGTGTGTTTGGGATAATTTTCATGTAGAATAAGGAAATAGTGTCCAATTTGATGCGTTCCACATGGTAATACAGGAAAACCAAAAGCCGAATATAATCATTCCATCACTTTTGACAAGATCTCCAAAACCACTGACTGAAATTCAACCCAAAACTGACCAAAAGAAAAAGACCTTAAAAGCCTAGAGAACTATTGTTCAAGGTCAAAATTGCAAAAAAAATCCCCCCAAAACCCCAAACAAACTACAAGAACATAATTGCAATTAGGAAACTTGAGTTACAGCTTCTCATTTATTATTTCGTATTAGGTTTATTGTGACAAGGTCAAAATGTGTGTTTTATTTAGTTTCATGTGGGGTTATGAGGACATTCCCTGGCAAGAAGAAACAGTCAAAGCTCAATCTATTACCTTCCACACACCAGTGAGCCTACGTGCAACACCATTCCCTCATATCACTTCTCATTTTCTCTCCAGCCTGAGTCGCCTCCGAATGAGTCACGACTCAGAACGGCGTGCCAGGCTGCGCTGCAGTTCCACTCCGAAAAACAAGTAATGTATTCTATAATGAATGTCGTGCTCGGGGGTGTTTTATTGTGGTGGCGGCAGGTGAGAGGATGGAAATGAGGATTAAATGCTCAGAGTAGAGGGAGATTTTTCATGTCCATATTTCGTCAGCTGAAGCTTTATGAGAATTAGGTTTGAATGCCAATCTAAAAAATGTCAGTGAGCGCTGACCATGCTCCCCTGGTTTTATTATTGTAGGTCAGCACTGTGCCAAAGCTTCAGAGGGGTATAATCGCGCCTCTCTGACCTTTTCGATAACCAGATGGAAAAATGGCCGATCAAACCATTCCTTGTACGTCTTTTGAAAAGTTCTGTTGCATAATGTGAATTTAAAGTAGGCTGAGATGCAATCAGCATAAGAAACGCCACAAAATTAGGTACTGACAAAATAAATGGAAATTTGGTGGGTTTCTGTGATAGATTAAATTGGGATGTAAAATCACAAAGCGCTTAGTTTTAATCATACTCACAAACAAGCATTTTACATAATTCATGCATAAATTATTTTTGCTCAGAATGTTGTCAAAGGCTCCTGCAGCGTACTCTGATATATTCAACGCCGCGGTGCATGAGTTTAAGAGGTGGCCACACACAAAATCAGCATAAAACAAAGAAATATTATTCGGTATGCTGTGATAACAGACATGCAGTTTTACTCATTCCACCTCACTATTAAAACCCCAACATCACGTATTTGTCATGTTAGCAATAGATAGAATTACCATTAGATTTTGTGTTTTCAAGTGATGTGTCTGTCTATTTTTTCTGATTAATAAGTCCCATAGTAAGTCTTATTTTGCATTTGTTCCTTTCTTTTTTGTCTCCCTTAACTCTGAGAGGAAGCATTTAATGGCCAAAAGTGTTATTGCATTTACCAGCTAACTGTTAGCTTTAACTAGACTCACTGTTTGGTGTTGTAGGTAGTTTACAGTGATGACACCACAAGAGCAGAGAGAGGGAAAAAAGAAGCTAAAGTGAGGGTTCCTAAATAGAAAACAAAGAGCCAAAAGATACTAAAACAAACAGAAAAATAGACACAAATGGCATTTGACAATTTCCTGTCACTACAAGTGACCGGTCATGTACACTGCACTGCACTGCAGTGTCATTTTGTGGTGATCTGGCAGCATTCCTCCTCTCTTTTCTTGCACAAAGGAGCAGACACCGGTCCATTTCCCTGGTTGATGCCCTGTCCAACTCTCCTTGTATAATGGCACAAACTTATGAGACTGTGCTGGGAGACACAGCAAACAGTGTTGTGGCAGTACGCTGTGCCACCCTGGAGGAGTTGAACTACCTGTGCCAATTTGAATGGGTGACAAGTGACAAGGAGATCAGTCAGGAAGGATAAGGGCTGACAATGGCTGATGGCAGATTAAAGTTTAATGAAGTTTAAGTGACTTTGTTTGTTACGCAGTCGTGAATGATTCCTCCCTCTTTTTCATTTACTTTCATTTTTTCATTAATTACAGTGTCAGTTACTTACATTGGGCTGCACTGCAATAGTTTCTACCCTTTTTTTTACCCTGGGGGTTTTTAAAAACACTACCACATCACCCTTCAACCACTGTGGTAAAAGGGTGATGTGGTGTTGTCACCTTGCAGGACAGCGTGAATACCCAACTTTGTGAATGCATTCATGTTACATATTCAAATTCATACCAAAGGTGCATCCACTATGATTTTCAGATGAGTTTGAATTTCAGAGACTTTGAACTTTGACCTTGACCTTAAGGTCAGAGGTCAAGTTTTCTGAAAATCTTCTGAATGCGATAAATGGAGAATGAGTATTTATATCATAAGCCAGTGTTTTTCTACCTTGGTTGGGATTTTTTTTGGGTTTTTTTAGCTTTTTTTCTCCTACTTCTGTTGTGTTTTGTATGGTTTTCACAGTGTGTTTGACCTTTCAAAGACACCGTAGAAAATAGTGCAAATACAACATGTCGGTTCATTATAACAGCCTCTGCAGGACGAATGCATGAAAAGAGAAACATAGTTGCATTTTAACCATCTAGTATTCATAACAGCACTTGGTTGTAAATACAGTAATTTTCACCTGCATAGACAAAGCAAAGGATGATGTCTGGGTTTTCCATTATTCTGTAATGAACATCGTGTTTCCCAGCATGGGTAAAGTGAAAACAGATGCTACACCGTCACTGAAGAAAGTAAATGTGAGAGTGCAACTGTGCAACGCTGTCTATTTGATCTAGCAAAGACGCCCCTCTTGGGTGTTCGGTGGTCCAAGAGGCATTTCAGGAGAGCTCTGCTCGACATATGAGCTCTCATCCTTTGATCACATATCTTCATACACCTGTCAATACTATCTTCATCACATACTGAGCCTACTTTCATCCTCTTCAAACCTGCGCCTAAGTAGAATTTCAACACCTTCATAAGAGGATTACAACTGATGAACAAAGTGTTCCAGTGGCATGAAGAAAGAAAAAAGATGGTGCGTGTAAACCACTGCAATCCATGTTGAACAGAACATAGACCAGGCTGGAAGTTACTGTTGAACGTGCACAGAGCAGATTATCCTTTCATATACTGTAGCGTGACTCCATCTGCTGGTCAGAGTCTGCTGCTTTTTGTGTTCCCTATAAAATTACAAAATCCCAGTGGTTTATGGGAACAAAGATGTTTTTGCAGGCTTTATTTATATTTCTTCTTCATCGTGCCCACCAAAATATTACACCACCATGCTTTCGCAGGAGCAACAACTCGACATTTTCTATCATTGTCAACAGTGAAAAGCAGTCAAATCAAGTGAATATCTAATAAGATAACACTCTATGTAGAACTAAACTCACTCTTCTTGCTACCCAGCATTTCTAAATGTTGTGCATGAAATATTTCAGCAAATCAGACCAAGGCTGATTTAGTCCTGTTTGGACTATTTTTCATTGTTTTCAGTTTTAATCATGTGAGCTGGCTTCCTTTTCCCTTTGAAGAATTTGACTACCCACCTGCAGCAAATCTATTCTGGGTGACTTCAGGTTTCTGACAGGGGTTATTTGGTTAAAGGTGTGATCCACAATGCACAGCAACCTCCTTTTTCTTTCTCAGAATTCGAACCAGTTGTTCGCCATCTGCGGCACACTTTTCGCAACAATACAAACCCCCAACAACAAACTGCTCTTTATGAAATCTCCTCTCGCCTGCTGTGAGTCTTTTTATCAAAACAAATGCATGTATTTAAATCCATAAATCCTTTTGGCTTTATTCATGGATACTAATAAATACTTTACCTTCACATACCGAGTGCTCATATTAGACGTGGCTCGAGTTTCAGATAATGTCACTGCTGTATCCTCAGGTAATACCAGACTTGCCAAAAACACGTAGCTTCATAGTTCTCTGAATGAGGAGTGTCACATTCAGTTTCGCAATGGGCCACACTGGGAAAGTACAGTGCAGTAATTTCCCAGTGTGGGGCAGTTACTTTTTTATGCAGGTTCAGGTAAGCTTGGATAACTTTTCCCATAATAAATGACATCATCATATAAAAACTGCATTTTGTATTTACCGAGGTTGTCTTTGTCTACTATTAAAATTTGTTTGATGATCTGTAACATTTAAGAGTGACAATATATAAAATTTTTTTAAAAAAAATCTGAAATCAGGAACGACACAAATACTTTTTCATGGCTCTACAGATTCACACCCAGGACATATATGGCAAAGCATGCTTTCATTTAATCAAAACCTACACTTAAAACTATTCTTGGTCTTTTTAAACATGAAGCAATAATATATCAAAGTATAAAACAAAGTCAGTACACATCAATGATCTCAATCTGTCCAGCTAGGAAGCATAAACCATGGTGAACACATTACATAAGCCTTTTTTGGACAGTCTGGTCAGAAATACACACATAAGTATCCCACTGGAGGTCATCCTGTAGGGCTCTGATAACACTCCTCCTGGTCCTGCTGCTGCGTTGATGCTTTTCTACAGCCTGTCCAAATATGCTCATATAACCGCCCGTCTGCTGGTATCTCATCCACACTGTGCTTGAAGTTACTTCTGGTCGTAGTATGTATGGGTGTCCCCTCCTGGAGGAGTTGGACTACCTGTGCAATGCCTTGTATGCACCATCACGTGCTGCCAGCTGTGACAGGAACTAAGAGAAAGCTGAAAAATTAGATAGGAGGGGCAATCGTCTGTGGCCACCACCTGCAAAACTATTTCCTTTCTTGGAGGTTGGTCTTATTGTTGCCTCCCTGCTGCACCTGTTGCCCCTTTGACTTGCACCAAATCAGCTGAAATGCCTTCACAGTGGATTATTATGATATGCCTGATGTTTAATAATGTGTTATACTACGATGATTGAGGGTTCGCTTAATGTTTTTATGTGGCAGCTTAGTCAAAGCAAAAATAACAAATATTCAATCTTGTTAACCGTCTATTTAACAGGATGACCACATAATGGTAAATGTCAGAATAAAGTAAAACATGGCTAATGGTGTTATTTGCATGTAGTATACATGCAGCATACAAGAATCTACAAACTCAATTAACTTTGAACTTTCTTCAGTATAGCAACACAAATTCTCTTCGTTGGGCCTTTCTTCACAATGAGTATTTCTTGGCAATCTTAGCTCTGTAGAGTTTAATGTTGAAGGGACCTATTCGCACGATCAGCCAATAGTATCAAATGACATTCTCAGAGGACATTAAAAGCTCGTTTTTTTGCACGTGTGCACGTGCACGTGTCCATAAACAGTAAAAAGGTGACAACTCCAAAACCTAATTCAGCTCCGTGAGTTCCCCTCCTGACGACGCTCTCCGCTCCTGTCTCCTGGTGACACAAAAACACGCAGCTCAGCAGGACACCCACAGCAGCAATGTTGTTCACGAACACTCATCAACGGAGGTACTTTACAGGTTTGTCGCAGTATAATCCTGCGCTGACTGGAGCTCTGCCACCTTCTTAAATAGCACGCTCTTGATGAGGCCGCATAACAGTTCCACAAACCATGATTTCCATGGTGGCGGCAGAACAGTTCAGGTGGCCCACCAAACCGGTGGCGATGCGGGTGAGATCCTTCCGGTGGCATGCCACGGGTCCAGCAGCGACAGTGAGACAGTTTTGGAGGTTGGCCCAGTGGGCGGCGACTGTGGCAAAACAGTTTAGGTGGCCTGCCACGGGCCTGGTGTTGGTAACATGGCAGCTCTGGTGGACGGCCGCGGATCCCTTGGCAGCAACTTAGCGGCTCAGGTGGCCGTCCGCAGGTCCAGTGGCGGCAGCGTTGCACAGCAGACGCTCCATGACGTTCAGGTCATGCAGGCTATGGCCCGGGCAACTTGGTGGATGGCCGGCATGCATGGCCAGACGAGGCAGAACCAGGTGCCTTGACATCCTGAGGCACAGCAGACGGCCCACAGACCCCCGGCGTGCTGTCCTCCAGCTCGGGCTGTGCGGGTCCCCCCAAGCGGGGCGGCAGCTGCAGATGGTTGAGGCGATGGCGATGGTGGTGTGGCAGCCACAGGTGGTGGAGATGATGGTGGCGAAGCTGCCATGAGCATCTGTGATGATGGTGGTGTGGCAGCCTCAGCCTGGTTTACTCATAACAGATTCACAGTTAGTAGCTACAGGGCCCACTGACAGTCTCTAGGCCCACTGACTCAGAGAAACCCACAGTGGACAGGTTAGCCAAAACCGCTCTCTCTCCACATTTAGCAGGCTTAGCATTGCCAGTGAACGGGGAAGAAACAGTCTTTAGTTTCCGAGGTTCCAACAAGTGAGCAGCAAGCGACGGTGGGAAAACCGTCCGTCGATGCAGAAAAAAAACAGGAAGCAAGGGCTCCCAGGAGGGCAGCCAAATCCTCCTTGCTCAGACTGCCCAAACCAAACAGCTCAAAGCTGGAGCTTACTCTCATATCCAAAAAGCTCACAGAAAAGGTAGAGGATGACAGGAAGTTATCAAAAAACACTACCTCTATTTGTCTCTGGTGTTTGCTCGCAGTCTGGATTATGCTTCAGCAGTAATCCCAGAGCTGGGAGAACAACTCCTTCTCTGAGGCAACACTTGAGTCCGCCAGGTCCATTATGGCGGGATTAAACTGTCACGGATTGCAATGGCAGACCGTGGAGTTGAGGTAAGAAGGACCCAAACGCTGGACTCTTATTGTGAAGGAGAGTCGATTTATTTAAAACAACCAAAACCCTACATATGGAAAAATAAACATACAAAATACAAAAATACATGAGCCCTGGGTCCCTAGACCCACACCATAGCAGTTTTCGGATGTTGCTTGCCTTTTGTTCATTTCACTGTCCATTTGATCCCAGACTGCTTCAATAATGTTGAAGTCCGGGCTCTGGAGAGGCTTGTCCATGACTAATAGTGTGTAATGTGTGTTTCTCTATTTGGCCAGTATGTTTGGGATCATTGACATGTTCCACAGGGTTCCTCACCAGGACCAATTCTGTTGATATTATACATGCTTCCTTTAGGTACTATCGTTCAAAGCCATAGCATAAATTTTCACTGCTATGCAGATGATGCCCAGCTCTATCCATTAAGCCAGATGTCATTGGTTTTTTTCTGTATAAAAACAACATTAAGCACCTTAAGGCAAATTGTGATTTGGCATTGTGTAATTAAAACTGAAAAGAAACTGAACTGAATTGTCACGGTGAAGAGTGAAACTATAGCCAATCAGAGACTTTCATCATATTGTGTGGTGGAGCGGAATCGAACTATAATTTTCTGTGTTCATAATTCCATGAAACAATGGAACAATGACACTTACTGCTGTGTATCTTTCCTGACTTCCATCCTTGAAGCTGATTTTAGCTACAAGTTTCAAATTTGGACTCATCTCTCCAACAGACCGGTTGCCACTGATTTTCAGTTCAATTCTTGTGTATTTTAGCACACCTGAGGCTTTCCCCCTCTGTTTCTCTTCGTTAAGAAGACCCCCCTCTATTAAGAGGTTTGGGTGAACTGCAGATAGATCAGCTGAAGAGTCCATCTCTATGGTCCTGTCAGGTGTTTGTTGGATTTTTGTTTCCTTTTTTTGAGGGACATGACTTTCAGATACTTCAGCTCATCTACTGTAAATCACTTATATGGGACGTTTTTTGCTAATAGCTCTATGGGAACCACCTTGGTGATGCAAAAATATTTCCTATCAAACTATTTCTTCTTTTTTTGTTGTTGTTTTTTGTTTGTTTTGTTTTGATTTTGTTTAAATCTTTGACATCTTCTCTCCATTATTTTGCATTTAACACTTTGGTGCAGATTAGATCAAATCTGATGACCAATCTTTTGCTTTCACTGTGAGTCAACATGGAGCCGAGTCATCCATGTGCAGCTCTTCCTCAAATTCTGCTTCTTTTTTTCTCACACGGTGACTTGCATTTAGGTGTTTTACATACAGATGTAGCCAAAGTGGAAGTTGATTATTTACGGCTCACTTGCTCAAGCATGCTCCTGTAGTTTGAATCCCAGTGATGAATTTGTTTGTTAATATGCATTTTTAATGGCCGTGTTTCCTCTTTTGTTTATGTAGCCATTGATTGGCTTTGTTCTGTCAGTCTTTCTTAACAAACACCTTCCACCAGTGTGGCTTTGGTGCAAAGGTCCTGCCTGTTTCCTTTTGAAAACCAGGCCACTTTTTGAACGCCTTTGAGAATTATTTTGACTAACAGAAGCTGTGACACATTTCATTGGATGAAAAACTGCATCTGCAAATCATTAGAGGTTTCCTGCACTATTTCCTGCACATTACTGGTTCTAACTCAAGGCCCAGCAGATTTATGTGGTTGTGGCTCGAGCAGTAAAGCAGTAGAGCACCTACAAATTAAAAGGTTGGTGGTTTAATCCCTAGCTGCTTCAGTTTACATGCTAAAGTACTCTTGGGCAAGGAACTGAACCCCAAATTATTCTCCAAGGCATTTATTAGTGAACATTAGAAAACACTTAGATATAGCAGGGGTGGGGAATGCTTGTGTCTGACTGGATGAATGAGACATGTTGTATAAAGTGCTTTATACACTCTTTTTCTGGTAGAACTGTGCAGGACTGGCTCTAGATTGTTGGATTTTTCTGCTACAGAGCCTCAGGGTCAGAGACTGAGTCAGTTTCTCAGGCTTCGATGAGTGGGAAGCCAGTGTGGTACCGTGACCCTGCAAGTGAAATAAGCACTCCTACGGGCTGATGGCGTTCAAAGTTGTGGTTGTCATTTCTTGACTTTATTTATTTGATAGATGACCATGATATACAGCAGCGCCGCCCATAGATGAAGGTCCTGGGTTTCGCTGTGTGGCGTTTGAATGTTCTCCCTGTCCCTGTGTGGGGTTTCTCTGGGTGCTCTGACTTCCTCCCACAGATCAAACACATGCATGTTAGGCTGATTTGTGATTCTAAATCAGCCATAGATGTGAATGTGAGTGTGAAGGCTTGTTTGTCTCTCTGCGTGGTCTGACCAGGGATGCACACTGGGATAAGCTTCTGCACCTGCAGTTGTTTTATCGGGGAGGGGGAGCAGTGGACTCTTTGTATTACTAACAGTCTCAGAAAGCAGAACTAAATGAGAGTGCTCTAAAACAAAACTAACACCTTTTAATGACATCTCGCCACATAATTTCCGTTATCTTCTTACAGCTGCTTAGCAGATCCTCCCTGAAAATCTCAGACTCATATCTGAAACCTTTTATTCCAGATCTCCCTCGGGGTTTGGGAGATTAATCATTGTCTTACAAACTGACATTTTAGTTCCACACTCGTCCAAATCGCCCTCTTTACTAATCTCAGTTTCAATCTAATGCCAGCAGTGACTTTTTAATAGTATATTGCAAGCGAACTTTTTTGAGGGGATCTCAAATCACAAAAAGGACCTTTCAGTGATGGAGCTGAGATAAAGCCGTGCAGGGCTTGAGAGGTTTAAATCTCCACGTCAAAGGCACATTTTTACCAAGATCAGGTGTTCTCGCTTTGCTTAAAAATAGTTCATTGTATTCGGTCTCAGTTTTAGACAGACACAAATCTTTGTACGCAAATCCTTGTTCATATGAGAACTGAAGCAGAGATAAGACACTGCAGTCATGGTTTGTGCTCAGCGTAGTGTAAAACACATGGTGTGGAACTGCCCGGCAGTTTCACACTGATGTCGAGAAAGTTTACTCACATCTTCCCAACAAGTGTCAGGCACGCTCAGCAGTGCATTAATATCTGTCAACACTGAGTCACTGTAGGAGCTCCGTGTGCGAAGACTGGAACACGGAGCTGCACAAATCTTAATTCTTATTTAAAAAGTTTTTTTTAGTATGATTAAATTGGCACATTTTTCTAGTTTAACAAAGTAAAACACTTTGATCTGTAGTAGCAGCATTTTAGCATTTTGCACAATGATCTAAAAACACACTAAAGGACTAAAAGGCAAACTTTGCTTATATTCTAGTTCGAGGTGCCAGAATTGGCCCTGTAAAGACTCCAATCTGGCCCACTGGATGTTTTTATAAAATGTGAGTTAGGGCATAAATTTTGTATTTTTAATTGTATTTTCTTTCTAAGTTTCCTACTAATGAAGACCTCTCCATGATCATGGTCACATCAGTTTGTTTTTATTACAATATTCAATTCAATTCAATTGAATTTTATTTATATAGCGCCAAATCACAACAAAAGTCGCCTCATGACAACATCAGCCTGTTATGGTGTCGTTGGTGGGTGCTAACAATGAGGTCACATGCGTAGCCAGCCTAGAAACTCATGTCTCCCAAGGCCCAGTATGTCGATGTCACTTCTGAAGACGATCCATAAAAAATTGTGGGTAACACAAAGTGTTGACTGATTTTCCTATTTAAACTCAACCTTGGTCCAATTTCCCCCAAAATTAAATCAATTTTTTTTCACTACAATAGAAATGTAAAAACAGACATTTTCTGTGAATAAACAAGAAATTTCTGTTTATAATTTTACACATTTACCTCTTGCAGATTAAGCCCAGAGACTCGTGCTGACAGATTTCTTGCATTTACTAGAGCAGTGTTTTTATTATCATATAAAAAACATCCCCCTCCCCAAAAATTTATACATTTTGTCGAAATTGGACTTTTTTTTCTGATATTAAACTATCTCAGGGATTAAACGTGGCCTGGCCCACTTAAGATCAAACTGGAATAAATGTGGCGTCTCAGCTCTAGGCCATATATCTTTTCTTTTTTAATGAATGTTTTATATTCTTTAAAAAAAGATGTAGAGGGTATTTCATATTCTATGTAGTTCAAGTGTAATTAAGTGGAAAAGGACTAAAATAATAATGACGAGTTCTCCTAACAGCCTCTTGTAGCTCGCTCCAAAAGTGATTCAACCCCTCTACATCATCTACCTGCTCAATCGTGTCTACACCCATCTGGACCAGCCGGCGAGCACTGTGAGGGTCATGTTTTTTGACTTTTCCAGTGCTTTCAACACCATCAGGCCGACCCTCCTGGGTGATAAGTTAGCAGCGATGCAGGTGGATGCTTCTCTGGTGTCCTGGATTGTTGATTACCTGACAGGAAGACCACAATATGTACGTCTCCCACAGTGTGTGTCTGACAAGGTGATTAGCAACACAGGGGCACCACAGGGGACTGTCCTCTCCCCCTTCCTCTTCACCCTCTACACCACAGACTTCAGCCACTGCACAGAGACCTGCCATCTTCAGAAGTTTTCTGATGACTCTGCGGTGGTTGGATGCATCAGCAGGGATGATGAGACAGAGTACCGGGCTGTGGTCGACTCCTTTGTCACGTAGTGTGAGCAGAATCATCTGCAGCTCAACGTGGCAAAGACCAAGGAACTGATCGTGGACTTCAGGAAGACCAGGAAACACTTGACCCCTGTTTCAATCCAGGGGGTCAGTGTTGACATTGTGGAGGACTATAAATACCTTGGAGTACACATTGACAATAAACTGGACTGGGCTAAAAACACCACAGCACTTTACAGGAAGGGCCAGAGTCGTCTCTATTTTTTGAGGCGACTGAGGTCCTTCAACATCTGCCAGAAAATGCTGAGGATTTTCTATGAGTCTGTGGTGGCCAGTGCGATCCTCTATGCTGTTGCATGCTGGGGGAGCAGGCTGAGGGTCGCAGATGCCAACAGACTTAATAAACTGATCCGTAAGGCCAGCAATGTTGTGGGGATGGAGCTGGACTCCCTCAAGGTGGTGACGGAGAGGCGGATGCTGTCCAAGATAAAGACAATGTTGGATAACACCTCCCACCCACTCCATGACATGTTGGTCAGTCACAGGAGCTCGTTCAGTGAGAGACTGAGATTACCGAAAAGCACCACTGAACGACACAGGAAATCATTCCTGCCTGTGGCCATCTCCCTGTACAACGCATCCACTTAACACACTGTTTGCTGCTACAGCTACACATGTTTCTTTTCCAAATATTTATTTATAAGTGACTTATGTATGTATGTATGTATATATATGTATATATTGTACTATTCTTAGTTAGCGTATTGTCTGTCTTGTCTTAATGTTGGTTTAAAATGGAGCACTGTAACAAAAAATAATTTCCCCCAGGGATCAATAAAGTATTCTGATTCTGATTCTGATACAACCTTCAGACACTTTATATACAGATTTAATTCTTCACGGCACAGATTCACCGAGGTGATGGAAACATTCCTCAGATGTTTTAGTCCATATTGCCATGACAGCATCACACAGCTGCAGATTTGATCAGCTGCACATCCATGATGTAAATCTCCTGCTGCACCACATCCCAAGAGTGCTCCGGTCAGGTGACTGTGGAGGTCACTAGAGTGCAGTGAACTGTCTCACACTTCCATGTGCCAGACACTCAGTACCAGACATCGTGTTTACTATATGGACTACACTCAGTCTCAAAATACAGTCCAAGGGAAACTGACTACAATATATAGGCACTTTTCTTGTCTGACCTCACTCTGTGTGTGTGCGTGTTTAAGTGGGAGGATCCTCCTCATGCATAGGGGGAAGTCCCCAGTCTGGCACTAAGTGTATATTTAAATTAGCTTCCACGCTGAAATACAGGCCTGTGTCACTCTCATCTTCAAATCAAGGATTCTCCCTCCGCGTCTTCATCTCGCTTGGTAAGTCATCTCTGCCAACATCATTAACAGCCTATAGCAGCGGCTCAAGTAAGATAAATGTGCTTCGTTAGCATTTGAAACGCAGGTGAGAATCAAATCCATTTATCGAGTGCTGGTTAAGTTCCCATAGAGGACCTTCATAACAAACCAAGCGGCTCGTTGAGGCTTTTATAACAAGAAACAATGTTTTCTATCAGTTTGAACGCAGTTTACGTCCTTCTGTAGATTCCAAACATCAAAACAATAAGAAACGCACTCTATAAATAAGCACAGAAATGGCTAAGTGCATTTAAAAGGTACTCTGAATTCAGACGCTGGGGACTTTATGTGTTTCTGAAAGTTAAAGAGAGAACATACTGTATATGAATCCTGAATTAGACACAGAGTGCTGCTCGCTGGGGTGTGACGGATATACCCGGGCATTAGTCTTAGCGCTCTATGTGAAAGCAGCGCGGGGCGGAGGTGGTGTAGAGATCTGCATCTTTTTGCACTTGGATGACTCAGTGCTCACTGGAGCAAAGAAAAATATGCTTAAGAAGAAAGTACATGATTTCTAAAAGGATGCTGGTTGTAGCTATGCTAAGTTTTGCTCCAAAAATGTGTGGAAAACACAAAAAGAGGTCAAAAAATGAGATATTTCTCAGTAAAGCCTCGATTTCTAAAATAATACAGTTTCACTGGGTCAAGGATGGAGCTAGCAGTCTAATCCACTACACTGCATACATTACATATCACAGCTGCTTTGCTTTCATATATATAAATACCAGAATAACACGCACATAAAATAACCAACATAATGTGTAGTTAGCCAATGCCACAGCTGCTTGTTTACAGCCACCCATCTTTTAAAAGTTTCTTTATAAATAAACTTTTCATAGAGATCAAGTCACAAAGACAGAAAGAAAATAATAAAACCATTTGTTTTGGTCCCTTTGTGTGTGTGTGTGTGTGTGTGTGTGTGTGTGTGTGTGTGTGTGTGTGTGTGTGTGTGTGTGTGTGTTTCAGTGTGAGGGTTATCAGGCCGATGGGTGGAGGCTGTGCTGAAGGTCAGTATCGGGATGCTTTGGTGGGGTGTATGGACTGTCTGGGGACATGTCAGAAATCACTTGTAATCAGCAGATGCAGAAGTTTCTGTGGTGAGAGCACACACATGCATTCACAGACACATGCAGGGGCATTTTTTTAATGCAACTTTTCCAAGATTGCAACTTAAAATCCAGCTAGAATTACACACAAACTTGAAGACATATAGATGTAACATGTATTTTTGATATTTGACTTTCTTCCTGAAGGTAATAGCAACAGCAGAGATACTCTTAAACCCACACAGTTCAGTTTCTTACATGTCTTCTGCTTCTTCTCTCACGCTGTCTCCTTCTGCATCAGAGGCTGTAAATTGTAAGACTCAACCTGGCCACTACTACGATAAGCTGCTAAACAAATGTATAGAGTGTAAAGAGATCTGCGGCACACATCCTCCAGAATGCGCCCCACACTGCCAGAGTGAGTGCTGACCCCTCGGTGACCTTTGTCCTGATGGGGTTTTTCTGTGTTTTTAAACCTTAAAGAAGGAAGTATTGGAAAATATCAAAACTTTATCAAATTGTTCTGATTGACTAACATTGTTCAGAGCTTATATACCTGACATATGAATCTAGAAGCATTCAGTCAAAAGATCTGTCCTCCTTCTTTCCTAGCTGAAGTTGTCGCAGGACCCTCCACACTGAAAGACTCTGATATCCTCATCTACTCCCTGCTGGCTGTGTGCCTGGCGCTGCTGTTTTCTAGCTTGTTTCTGGCCTTTGTAGCCTTTCTTAGAGGAGGCAAGGCCAAAACTTCTAACCAAGGATCCACACAGGGCAGTCAATCCAAGAAGAAGAAAGAGAGCGAGGCCAGGCTGGGACAGGAGACTGGTATTCCAGCTGGGCAACTTGGAAAAAGCTCCAAAGGTTAGTCTGGAATGAACCAAAAAACCATTGGAAACGCTGAGCAGTTTAACGAGGGTCTGCCTTCTTCACTTATAGATATTCTAATGTCTCCGAGCTGCCCCGTTAACCTCGAGCCATCAGACGACTCCCTGCCAACAGAGACCTGCGTGTGTGTCCACTGCTTCCCCGACATGAACGTGCGAGGCCCGGCTCACAGCAGGACGCTCAGAGACCCTCCTGTGCTCTACCAGCAAGCTGTCCTCCAAAGAGCCCAGACCCAAAACGGAGGGGCTTGCTGGACGGAGCAGAGCTTCCGAACCTACGACATGAAGGTCCAGGAGGAGGCAGCAGTGGGATGAGTTTAGTGGTGCAAGTGAACTGGAATTAATTACCGTGTCTCCGATCCATCAGAGAAGGTTGTCGATATACTGGATATTTTGTTGGGGGTAAAAAAACAACAACAAAAAAACAAAAAAAAACCCCTAAAAACGAAATGCTACAAACACCATCACAGTATGTGACAAATCAGTCCGTCACTATAAATATAATATGGACATAGCGTCTAGGTTGAATTTACTGACCACCAGGGGGTGAAACCAAGCCCTCAGCCTTGACCTTAACTGTACTCTTTTAAGCACTTGTTTAACACTTTCCGGAAAATCCTATAGCTCCATCACTCATTTCAGATCTTATGAAATCAAATATTAACTCAATTTCATGTAAATTTGGTGATTCTGAGAGCCAGAAAAGAGACCCAGAGTGTTATGACTGGTTAATGATCAGTCCCTCCCCTGATAACGTAGTCTCAAGACACAAAGATGGAGAGGGTGAAAATTCCCAGCTTTATAACAACAGTTCACAAACCGTTTTTTGACCTCTCAGTTCCTTCACTCATAATTTATACTGAAACCTTCACACTCACTTTTAATACAAAAACCGTAATTATATCTTTGCTGGAAAAATTGTCTGATTTTAAGGA
The DNA here is from genome assembly GCF_041146795.1 of Maylandia zebra. Lineage (NCBI taxonomy): Eukaryota > Metazoa > Chordata > Actinopteri > Cichliformes > Cichlidae > Maylandia > Maylandia zebra. Next base: position 7,839,443 of record NC_135174.1, on the reverse strand, counting down.
TTTTTATGGTGTGTGTGTGTGTGTGTGTGTGTGTGTGTGTGTGTGTGTGTGTGTACAGGTATTAACATCTTTGTGGGGACCAAACATTGGATGTTTACTATACTTGTGGGGACCGACAGCCCTTGTGGGGACCGATCTCGGTCCCAATGAGTTTGAAGGCTTTTTTGAGACTCAAATTGTTGTTTTAGTGTCGGGGTTACAATTAGGTTATGGTTACGTTTAGGGTCAGGGTAAGGCATTCATTTTTGATGGTCAGGGTTAGGGTAAGGGGTTAGAGAAACCATTACGTCAATGAGATGCCCCCACAAGGATATAAATACACATGTGCGTGTGTGTTGAAATTTGTCGCCTTTAAATTTGTGTTTCCAGTTCTTTTTCCAGCATGTTTTAAACCCTCATAAAAAACCTTCATAAGTAAGCACATGAAACCAAATCAATTTTACCCAAAGTGCACTTTTTAAAGGGTCAAATGATATAACAAATATGAAATTGATATGAAAGGTCTTATTATTATCTACATTTTGATAGTAGATAAGCCATCTTATCTACTAGTCATCTTTATGCTGTAAAAAACCAGCTGATTCTAAAGGGATCAGGTGGGAATGGTTTTTTTTTCTATATGTATCGACCCAATTGGGAAAACCGGGAATTAAAGGGAAATAACAGCAGGATGTCTGTGAAGGTTCTCAGTCATCCAGGTCATCGTAGTCAAAGGATGTTCAGGTTTCCCTCGACTGTGGTGTGAAAATAACACACTTGAACATGAATACAACTTTATGCTTCACTTCATATTTCCACATATGAAACATGCTTATAGGTTTTCTGTCATGTTGCTTTTGCTTAATGTCATTGTGAATGTGTAAATGTAAATCATCAGGCCGCATATTGCAATAGCTACAATGAATAAATATTGCCAGTCAAGCTTACAAGTGTGACTTTGTGACATCATGACTAGTTTTGAATATGACTGTGGATGTCAAGTGGCAACGTGAGTCAGCGTCCAAATTCAATTTTCAGGGTTTTTTTGTTTTATTTATATGGTGCCAAATCGCAACAGTTGCCTCAAGGAACTTTTTATTGTAAGGTAAAGAACCTACAATAATACAAAGAAAACAGAGAAAACCCACCAATAATTTGACTCCCTGTGAGCAAGAGTTTTGGTGACAGTGGGAAGGAAAAACTCCCTTTTAGCAGGATGTAACCTCCAGCAGAACAAGGCTCAGGGAGGGGCGGCCATCTGCTGTAACCATTTATGGGTGACCGAAAAAAAAACAAAAAACCCCACATGCTGTGCAAGAGAGCCAAAGATGAATAATAATGTGGTTATGGGTAGTGTCATAACGGCTATACAGCATTTCAGAGGATTTACTCTGCTCTGGGTCTTCTAATAAGAATTTGAAGCGCTTGCTGTACACCGCTCCTGCGTCTGACTTTCGGACACGGTGGTCCTGACTTGACTTTTGTGAAAAACGGATATGGAGCATATTTTTAGCAATGCAGAAAGAGACTTTGTGACTCTGCTTTCCCCCAGTGGGTTTCTTTGCAAAGTTTCATACTGTTCTGCTATGAATTGCTGTTACAGCCTTATACCAAAGGGTACAAATATAATCGACACTTTAAGAGGTCAAGCAAGTGAAGGTCTCTTTAGCTTGTAAACGGCAGATGCAAATGAGCTATACCAACACGTTACATACCAACGATATGTGACAATTCGTCTGTATGTTACGCATTCTGAGGCATGAGAGCAGGTTGGAATGAACCTATAAATGTAAGGTTATGGTTAAGGTTAGGTTAGGACTGCAATAGAAAGCCACGAAGCGAATAAAAAGGGAAGTGCATTCGCTTCAATTAAGAATCTGGAGTGTTTCATAAGGATGCGGAAGGGTACCTTTCCCGTTACTATGACACGCCTCGAGCCGTGACAAATCGATGGTATGTTACGCGTCGGGAATGAGAACGCTCTGATTTAATTTAGAAACATTAAAACAATGAGAGCTGGAAAAAGTATTTGTAATTTCATTGATTTAAAGATGTGTTTGTTTTGTTTTTTTTACTTGTCAGTTATATAATTTGCTTTCTTTCTCCAAAAGAAAATATTTTGTTGGTTTTCTATTAACATTTATTAGACAATTTTATCGCCTTCTTGATACCATTGCAACACCTTGATTCTTAACTTTTTCAGCCATTCTGTCACTTCCGTGTTGCATGACCCAATTTGGACATAGCTTTATCCGTTTTCACAGACGAGCTAACGTTTAAACTTACAGTTGACTCAGTGAATGCACAGTAGGGTCCTGTGGTTGCAAAGCTAGCCAAAAGCATGACCACTCCAGCACCGTGCTTGCTTGCTTGACAGTTGGCATGAGGTGTTTGGGCTGATGTTAGTTGTCACCATGAATCTTTTACAGTAGTTTTCAAACCCTTCAATCAGCAATATAACATTAAAATATAGCAACACAAACAATAAAATAAACATAAATATAATCTTACATAATTAGTGACAAAAAGCAACACACAAAGATTTTACAGATATAGATTCTTCTTTATTTGAGTGTCTTTCCATCACTGTGTCCAGTTCTTGCAGCAGTTACATGTGTTTTTGTGGAATGACTGACTGGCTCAAGATATTTAATTTTTTTTTTTTTTTTTCTGATTATGACCCCGTGGCTGGATCCAGCAATATAGAAGAACAAATCAACTTTGAGGTTTCACCATTTTGTTTCTACATACAAACTGTACATATATACTTTTACACACGTCATCAACATGTGGAACAAAAAAAAAAAATCCTATCAAACTGTGATACCCAGCTCAGACGGCATGCTAAATGCAAGTACTGATTCAGTACATGAACATACGCTACATACGCACGCGCACGACACACGTGCATACAAACAGGACACATACGCGCTCTTTTTTTGTCTCTTTACACTCAATAACACATTTTATATAAACGCACCTAAGCTGAGGTTTTTTTAATGGATTTCTTTTGCTTCTTTTTTTAATCCTCCTCTTTCTCGAGCATATTCACGTGCACACATTCACACACATATAAACACACTGAATTAGAGCAACATGCGGCCGACAGTTAACACTGCAGGACTGAGCCTGTGACCCACTGTACAGACTCTCCTCCTTTTTTGTTTACTTTCTTTCTTTTGCCATTTACCTGAAACAGCATCATTACAATGTTCCATTAATGTGGAGAACACGACTGAAATCAAAAACAAAAAAAAGAAGCAGCCTATAGCAGCAGTGTCATGAAAGTCATGTGTACAAAAAAAAATGATATATATGAGATTGACAGCACAATGTAACGCAGATGAACAACGTGAGAGTCCAGGGAGAACGCAAAACTGCAAACAAATGTTTTTAAATTGCAGTATGTATAAAAATATATTTACTGTGTTGTCTATTTCCCCATTTTTGACGAGGAGACAGGCAGAAAATAACAGATCCTTCATGTCCTTCGCAGGGAAAATGGTTTCTGAGCGATAACTACAAGCTCGCAAGTAATAAAAATGGAATAAACTTCAGACACAATACTATGATTAACGTCTTTTTTCCCTTCCCCAGTAGCTGCACTCTGGAAAAAAAAAAAAAAAGCATACGAAGACAACTTCCACCCTTGAAATATTTGGTCTTTTGGAGGAGCGTAGCTGTGTTAGACAAGTGCGCTTGTGTCCGGAAGATTGCCTTGAAGAGAGGGGGAAAGAACAATATCACAACAGAGCCTTGTAGCTCTGTGTAAAGCTGTTGCTCTGCTTCTTCCCCTACATATGCAGCTGTGCAAGAAGCATGTAGCAAGACATTGGTGAAGGACAGCATTTGTGATCAAGTGAAGCTTCTCTTGCATTTGTGTCTGATAAGAGAACAAAAATGTAGAAGGACTCTGCACTCCTTTTCTTTTCTTCTTCTTTTTTTTTCTTTAGCAGACTTGTACACGGACTTGCTGCTTTCTTCTTCATCCCCTGAATTCAAGTACATAAAGTTCCTTTAGGGCCCATCCAGTCAGATTTGTTGGATTTCTCCTGCACAGCAGACAGTGTCCTTCTTTCATGTCACACAGAGTAACTAGACTGGTGTGTAGTAAGGGTGGGACTTGCCAATGACAACGTGTTTCTTTGCCTTTCTCATCACTCTGTTACAAACAAATCCTTGCGTCGTCCCTCAGCTCATCCTGCAGGCCGTGCTGATGCAGGGTCTTATTCGTACTCCAGGAACTGTTTGTGGTAAAACAGAAGGTACCTGAGGAGATGAAAGCACCACGAGGTCAGTCAGCAGCAGAAACACAAAAGCAAAAATGTGTCTCAAGCTCTTTGACGTTCTCACCCTTCACTATCCAGGACATCCTTGATGCTAGCCTTGGTGATAATTGCATCGTCACATTTGAACCACTGGTCCTTGTGCTGTCGGATGAAAGTGGTGTAATGACCGCTCTCTAGTGTCCCCTGGTGGTTCACCACTGCAAACAAGCTGTACCTGCGACAGGAAGAGAGCAGAACAAGCTGCAGTTTGGCTTTTACTCAGTTCATAATGACTTCCTGCTCTGCTCCCAGGCTGTGGAACTCTCTGCCCCCTGAAATAAGAAATATTGGTTCTCTCCCCCAGTTTAAATCCCAACTCAAAACTCATCTGTTCAAATCTGCATATTCACTGTGAATCCACTGTTTGTTTATTTTATCTTGTGCTTTTATTTTATTGTTCTTATTCTGCCATTGTTTTACTAAGTGTTTTATCCTATTGTAAAGTGTCCTTGGGTGACTTGAAAGGCGCTCATAAATAAAATTTATTATTATTATTATTCCTTCCTACACACCATTTCTTCAGCTGTTTTGTGAGTTTAGCCAGGACTACAACAGTGACTGCACAAACAAATTCATCTCGCTCTCACGTGATTAGAAATGTGCTCTCAATATTCATCAAGCTTCCTTTTCCTGTTGTTCAAAAAAAATTCAGGTTTCACTTATAACTGGCTGGGAGAAAGCTGAAGCCTGCCTGTGGTGTTTTTTAGGACAGCAGCAGCATCAGCGTGTCGTTCTGTAGCTGCTGATTACCACATTACCAATTTTCCTCGACTATCCCAATATTTTGATCATTCACTGGAGGTAATGCTCTTCCTGTTTACTGGGACATTATACAATTATTGATTCAGTATGTTGTGCCTGGATCACTAAAAGTTATTGTTCCCAGTTCACCATGTTTTTGTACAAGGACTGTTATTATACTGCAGCATTGTAAATGGCTTTTCCAGACACTGGAAGCTAACAGATAATCAGCTTAGCTGTTATGACAGGTAGTTTTGCAAATTCATAATTCCTACTTTGTTGGGCTAATTTCCATGCAAACAAATGAGGTAGTGGATTCTACCCAGTGAAATGAATGTAGCTGTGAGACCAGTGACAAGAAGAAGCAGTCAAGCAGACAGTTTGTGATGATTAAAAACAGCACATTTCTATAAACATGCGCTTCATGAAGCCCTGCTGCACCTGTCAGGTGTGTTTCCACGAGGCTCACTGTGTCAGGTGACAGAAGGATGAGAATATACGTTTGGTCCTTTTGGATTATTGTGGAATCGATGCTGCAAACGTGTCGCTTTGCTTACTTGTTGTCGTTGTTGAAGGGATCCACGGTCTGCTGGTACTGCCCATTCATCCGGCTTTCTTTACTGAAACACGCGGCAGAGACTCAGTAACGACATACCAACTGTTGTTCTTTCAAGCAGAATAGTTTCCTCGGATGTATTACACAAATTAACATTCACTGCAAAAGCGACTGTGACTGCTCAAAGAAATGAAAAGAACACTTTTCGATCAGATTATAGCATCAAGCCAGTGAAATATCTGGTCAGTTAAGTAGCAGAGGACATTGTTATTCAGTGTCAGCTGCTTTGTTGTTAATAAAATTAATGAAAGATCCACTTGAGTCCCCAAAACAAAAATAGTTCTACAGGCCTCTCACATTTTTTCTGGCTTGTTTTTTCCCCCCACTAGTTTTGGCTCGGATCAGTGTCACTATTGAGAGCACGAGGCGATACCTGGACCCTAAACAGGTTGCACAGGTATTTAAACATCAATATGTGCTGTTGCCAGAAGGTTTGCGGTGTCTTCCGGCACAGTCTCAGGAGCATGGAGGAGATTCCAGGAAGCAGGCAGTTACTGTAGGAGAGCTCGACAGTGCTGTAGAGCAGCGTTTCCCAACCTTTTGGAACCACGGCACATATTTCACATTTTTGTCTAATGTCAAAAAAGTTTTCTCCAGGACAGAGGTCAGCATGACTATTATGTAACTTCTTCTATTTTACTGGCAGTTGGCAACTTAGAGTACGAAGTGGAAGAGAATAGAAGAGAATGTAATCGTTCTGCTCGTTACTCAAGCCGCTGAGACTACTAATCAGGTGGAACCAGATAATCTTCCACGGCACACCTGATCATTTCTAATGGCACACAGTGGTTGGGAAACTGCTGTAGAAGGTCCTTAACCCATTAGCAAGTCTGGTATCTGCTCCTTTTGTGGAAGGAGGAACAGGATGAGCACCTGCCAGAGCTCCAGCAGGACACTGGTGTGAATGTCTCTGACCAAACAGACTTCATGAAGGTGGCCTGAGTTCCCGACTGCCTGGCACTGTGGATCCTGACTGGCATTTGCCTCATAATACCAAAACTGGCAGATCCACCACTGATGCTCTGTGCTTTTCACAGATGAGAGCAGGTTCCCTCTGAACACGTTACAGACGTGAAAGAGTATGGAGAAGCCATGGAGAACATTATGCTGCCTGTAACGGTTTGGTGATGGATCTGTGGTGTCTGGGGAGGGACATCCATGAAAGGACTCACAGATCTCTAAAGACTAGGCAAAGACACCCTGATATTAGGTATCAGGATGAAATCCTTGGATCCACTCTCAGACCCTACCCTGGTACAGTGGGTCCTGGGTTCCTCCTGATTTTGGGGGTTTCTTTGAATTCACCCCATTGTAGGTTGATAATTTTCATTTCCATCAAGTGATGTGGTATCCTTTAGTTCCCAGCACACACACCAGTACAGATATCGAGCATGATTTTTTTCCCCCACAATGAGATCTGATGTGTTTTCAAAGTGTTCTTTTCATTTTTTTGAGTGTTATATACAGTACACATACACGTTTGCACAGTAAGGATGTAAACATATTTAGATATGAGCACATAGTAATGTACTCTGAAATAAAACACGGCCACCATATTTTTCCAGCTGACTGATGAGTTAGGAAATGCAGGCGTCATCCAGACTCTGCTGCAATGATCAGTCTTTACGGTTGTGCTCATTAATGCCAAAAATCAGTTTATGACCAAAAATCTATTTTTAAAAAAAGAAAAGACACTGGACGCACACAAGTCCATATAAACACAGTTGTTACTGTGATTGAGGCCTAGCATGCACACAGCAGCTTCTAGTTTTTATGCACCTTACTGGGTTTTCTTTGACAGCTTCCACCCTTCTTTTAGATTGTGCTCACCTAGAGGCCATGAACGGGGTCATGTCCAGCTCCAGAGGAAAGGAGACATAAGTAGTGATCTTCCGCCGCAGTTTGGCCGAATGCTCAAACCTCTGCGAGCACACGCACATATCCACGAGTTAGAACAGGTAATAAATATCCCCCTTCATTAGCCGTCAAATGTAACCTCTCTTACTTTGAGGTGAAAGCACGCCACGATGGGCAGCTTCTTCATCGTCAGTTGCTTGGTAGACTCCTGGTAACTATGGCAGCCGCTGCACTTGATCTTTGCGCTGCTCCCGAGGTGTTCTGGTCTGGTGAACCTGGACAACAGAGGGTGAGATTTGGTACCAGGGACTTGTGCTGCTGCTTCCCCTGTCAGGAAGGGTAGGAACAGTTTTATGTGACGCTCATGATGATTCTGGGATGAGGCTAAAGGGTGGGTCTCTGAGTTTGCAGAGCATGTAGGATTGTTCTGATTAAAACGCTGAAATTATTCTTTTCATTTTACAACCACAAAACAGACAAAAACTCCCCACCTGTTTATCTTTTAATGCTGATGACTACAGCTCAATCCTGACGTTTCAGATCATGTCTCTCTGATCTATTCTTCATATGCGAGTTACCTGCGCAGACAGTCCGTCAGTGCTGTGGCTCCAGTGGTGTGACTCTCTCCGTTAAGTGCTGATCCATCTCCTCCGGGGCTGAGGGGCCAGAATGGTGTGGAAGAGCCTGGCAGGTCCAGGCTGATGTCCCAAAATGGGTCTATAGTTGTTGAAACACCACTGGGAACCAAACAGATGCCAGGATGTCACGTGACACGGTCAAGTGTTACTCTTGAGAAGTCACAGCTCAAAATAATCATTATCATACCCAATGTACAATGATCCAGAAATGGTAAAACAGAACCATTTTACCTCCGAGTCATTTTATGACCAGCTATGAGAACGGGATGAACCCAGAATCTCACTTTCTTCCCCTTCTTTATTAGAAACATCAGCACAAGCTCATTATCACTTCATGTCAACTCATTTTTTTCACAGTTTGCTTTAAAGGATCATTTATTTTCTTGCAAAAATACAGGAGGTGCAAACAGCAGGTGGGCGGAGCCACTGTTACTGACAACCATATTAAGGTTATCTGTTCTTACTGACATCACACAGAGAAAAGGGTTATGAATTTTAAAAAAGGCTTTAACTCACATGAACACTATTTATGTGTAAATATGCAGTTTAAAAAAAAAACAGTTGACTGGAAAAAGTACACCACTGTGTTGAAAGGAGGTGAATTTAAGATAAAAATAAAGCAACATTCAAACAAATGAAAGCCAAAGAATTCCACTGGTGGTCTATTTATCAGTTTTTTGCAGCTGAACATTAATTGGTAACACTGTGTGTTCATTCTTAAGGACATAAAGCAGATCCTACTGGTTCGTGGTATATTTGTGACTGTGTTTGTATCTTCAGTCATTTGGAACAGCTGGATTATAACGCAGCAGTTTGTTGCTCAGAGCTGCAACACAAACACAAACACTGCTCAGTTAATATCCATTTTCCAAACTGCACCCCCGTTATCTCTCTAACAGCTCCACTAAATCATCTATTGTTCTGCCTACTTTCTCTGTAATGCATAGTGTTCTTGTTAAGCCAAGGGCCATAGCACAATTACAAGATGTATCACTGCAGCGCCGGCTTTCTGTCAAATTTAGCTCCATCTCTTTGCTCTAATAATTCCACTTCCTGGTGCCATGAATCTCCACAAAGCCGCCAGTGTCATCAGAACAAGGGCTCTTTCAAAGCCATGTCACTGGTTCTGACATGAGCTTTAATCAAATTCGATGGCTGCACTCTAGCCTAATCCAGCAGTCTTCCTCACCATGAAGATGAAAGCTCTGAATAGTGTCGCTGACTGGCAACAGTCTGGTTATGGTTGGTCAAAGCAGAAATTTCTGACTTTCTCCAGAGCTGCCACAAAAAGAAAAAGAGGACCGCATTCCTCTACAGCATCTTTTAGTTAGTCAAATTTTATAGGGATGGATTTAAAATGGCAAAAGGCTTCCACTTTAGTGGCTGCAGGATCTCATCTCTGATCTTTTCAGATGTGGTCCTGTTGACTTGGTCAGGTGATGGCCAGCTCACACTGGAGTGGGAAGCAGTGGGAATGAGAATCAGCAACTTCAAGTCTGAGGCCATAGTCCTAAGCTGGAAAAGGATCTCGTGGCCACTCCGGGTCAGGGGTAAGTTGCGCCCCATGCGGAGGCGATTAGGCATCTCAAGGTCTTGTTCACGAGTAATGGGGAGAGGGAAGCAGGAGACTGACAGACAGACTGGAGATGTCTGGAGTAGAACTGCCACTTACAACATCTAAAGGAGCCAGTTAAGGTGGTTTAGACATCTTGCAAGGATGCCTCCTGGGTGAGGTGTCCTGGGCATGCACTACAGGGGACACAGGGCAGACCCAGGAGTGATTACAACTACACCAGCCCACCTGGAAAAACCCAGGTGTTCTCCTGGATAAGCTGCAGGGAGGTTAGGCATTCTCTGCTCAGGCAGCTGCCTCTGTGACCCGGCCCCAGATAAGTGGAAGAAAACGGATGGATGGAATCACAAAATTGTGGCTCACTGTATTTACTGCTGATTTCTTTTTTCCACTGGAGAGGCACCAGCTGTGTTCCTCAGCTAAGCATGACTTGACAATAAGCTTAAAACTTCTTCTGACAGTAACAAACAAACTGCTACACTTAGTGCAGTGACCCAGAAATGCCGCTGCCTGGGTTCAAGTCTGACCCGTGGCCTCTGCAGCGTGTCCCCTGCTCTCTCCCGTCTACTCGTCACTTCAGCCACGCCAAATAAAGGCAAAAATGCCCCAGTGTGTGAAAATATCTCTTATATGGAAATAGGAGCTAATCACATAACAGATCAGTTTAAAAAATAAATAAATAAAAAAGGCGGGCTAGTCCACTCAGAGCTTCAACAGCCTCCACAAACCACCAGGTGGAGCTAGAGATCAACTTTACATGCCATGAAAGGCTGTTCCTGTTGCTGCAGTGTAGCAGTTCACCAAGTGTGTGATTGATGGTGCAGTATGTGAATGATAGAGGAGAACGGAGGCATTAGGGAGGGAGGGGGAGGAGGGTCACCTCGAGGCAGGCCATTAGACATTCTCATGCAGACAAGTGAGGCCTGTTTGGTGGCTGTTTTGTGTCTTCATGATGGAACTGTACACTTTAATCTCTTTATACAGACTCTAGTGAGGCATCAGTAGAGTTTTAAGTTGTTTTTTTCCCTGCACACAAACTTACATTCTCACAGACACACACACACTTACTGGCAGGCTTGACAGGTGACGTCAGACTGCAGGCCCCCTGTGAAGATTTGGTCAATGATGCAGTTACAGTGGTTCGGGTTGTTTGCCTTCTTCCCATTGTCATCTGTAGGGACACAAAGAAAACACGCACACACACACACACACACACACACACACACACACACACACACACACACACACACACACACACACACACACACACACACACACACACACACACACACACACACACACACACACACACACACACACACACACACATTAAAGCACACTGTCACTAAAAGCCTTACCGTGTAACTTCATAAATCCCCACTGTGCTTATAAACTGACAAGAGATCCAAAAGAATCAATACTGCCTCTCATGTGTTTTCAGCCTCTTAACTCTCCGTGTCAAACATGTCTGACTGAAAGTCACATGTCTCAGCTTTGATGGTCGTCTCAGCTTGTTTATGATATCGTCTCTGTGCGTCTGACCTTTGCAGTGTCTGTGCAGGACGTCCAGCGCTGCGATGAGGAACTCGTGGGCATCCTGCTGCTCGTAGCCAGCCAGGTGACGGGCGTGGGTCCACACGAGGTGGAGGAGGCGGAACGGGATGTGAGGTGAGCGGTGGCCTGAGTAGAACTGCGGTAAGGGGGTGGGAGGAGTTTGTGTTTTCAAATGACACTTTCTGAATCATCGCCTTGTCCTCTCTAAACTACTAAAATAAAATCAAAGACGCAGTACCTCCTGGAACAGTTGCGACATCTCGCACACCAAGCAGGAGTTGCTCTGCATCTCGCATTTGTGCCGGTCCGAGAGGAAGAAGTCTCGCAGCAGTGGGGTGTGTGTCAGTGCCTGGACGATGCAGTTCATAAAACACGTGTTGCCCAGATTTATCAGCCCGCGCAGGCCTGCAGGTGGAAGAGGGACAGCAAAGGAAAACAGACATAAACGCAGTTCAAGGAAACAAAAGTGTGTGGACAGGATAAACAGAAAAAGAGGCTTCGTGGCTGCTGCAGTGTGGCAGCTAGGCTGCAATGCTGTTATACACACACACACACACACACACACACACACACAGCAATGTCTCCAAGGCACTAGTGGACTGCATACAGGGGAAACCATTGCCTGATTAAAGCAGAACCAACCACATATATTAAAAAAAACAAAAGAGGTGGGAGAGAGAGAGAGAAAGGAGGAGGAAGGAGAAAAGGTGGAAGGAAAGACAGGAAGCAGAAAAGAAAGAAGGCTGTAGTGTTTTTCATGGATGAGCAGCCAGCCCTGTAATTCCCCTCGTCTTAGACAGAGCCAGGGATGTTGCTGGCGCTGGAGCACGTCCCTGCAGGCTGCTGCAAGGTGTTAAACGTATGCCAGCTCTCCTCACTCCGACATACTGAAGGTCCCACCACTGCCTCACTCCAATATTCATCATCACTACAACAAATAATATCTCCTCTCTGCATCACCCTGTGCCTGTGACTGGTAGCTTTTCATATTATTAAAGGAATGGGTAAAGCAGAAAGTTAGCTCTGCAATTAGCACACGGGCCAGCTGCCATCACACAGGCTTTGCAGTAAGAAGCTGGCAGGTTAAAGAGCGGCTGATGTCCAAAGTGTGTCAGACATTCTCACAAGATCCGGGCTGCAGAGTACGTGTGAAAACATGATGGATGATGGTGTTGCTTCATCTTTGATGTGATGTCAATGTGCGTGTGTGTGAGAGAGAGAGAGAGAGAGACTAACCAATTGTACAGTTGGAGGTGATCCTCCTTCTTTTGGGGTTGTGACGCAGCAGCTCCAGCTCCCTCTTCGTCGGCTCCCACGTCGAGTACTTTTCCCCGATACCTGGAACACATTTACACGGACACACAAACCTGTGTAGCCTGAACCATGAAATAATAATTTTGAAACTGGCGTGGTTACTGAAGCTTCTTACAAATGAGAAAGAAAGACATTAAATATGCATTTGCATATATCAGTTAAAATTTCTATCATTTTTGCTACTTTCTGCATTTTTGTGTTGTCTATTTGGGTTTTTCGGGGGGGAAAATAAATAAAAATCACACTGATTAATTCTCAAACACTCACAAAATACACTTGCCGTTAAAGGTTGAAGACTTGAATCTTTCTGTTCAAGCTTAGAGGGCTGCCATAAACACATTTGACCACTGCTACATATGCATGAACCCACTGCGGCTGCTCTATAAAAATCCACATTTACAGAGGATTAGAAACAATGTTGCAATACAGCATTATCATTCATATGAATATTAGCACATCAAAACTGAACTCTATAAAAACTTTTAACTGCAAAATGCTAATTTATATCTAATCAGGTTAATAAGCTGGATAATGAAGACCAGGAGTTTAAAGAATTTGCAGCGCAGTGTGGATTTTAATATTGCCATCTCAAAATGCAGTGATTGAGCACAGAAGTGCCATTGCTTGGTGAGCTCTGGTGTAGAAATGTCCCACTGAGGTCAAAGTCACTTGGTGCGTTGTTTAAAGTTGCTGTACCTTGCATCTTCCAGGCCTTCCTTTGTTCCTCTTTGGCGATCTGTTCCATCTCTTTGTCGTAAATGTAGTCTTGGCACATAAAGCAGTAAATTCCCCCGTACAGCAGGTCGATAGCTGGACAGACACAAAGAAAAGAAGAAGACGGCATTTTATTCAAATGCAGGGACACTCACGAGACTGTAAAGGGTTGCGTGTTGCTGCAAACTGTGTAAAAGGCTAACTGCTTCACCTCTCAGTTTTATTCTATTTATGTCACGCTGCGACGGCAGGCAGCAGGGTTCATCTGCTGACAGATCAGCCATGTGTTCACAGCAGCCAGAAACGATAGAGAGAGCAATGGGAAGTCAAAAGGTGAGGACGCCGCCTTTCTGGGTAATTTCCCACCATCGCAGACTCACTTAAATGCTCACTCACGGCCCAAAACAGTGCTTCCACTCCGTCTTACCTCTCTCTCCTCACCTGCTCTGTACCCTGCGGCAACCTGTTTGCTGTTGCCATAACAACCTGCCTGACGGCCTCTCTCTTGGCTGTCATCTTCTGCAGGTACAGAGGAAAGAATGGAGGGAGGTGAGGAAAAGCAAAGGCAAATATAAAAGTGAAGGAAGAAAATTTGACAGACTGAAGGGGGGGTGGGGTTGTAACGGTGCCAAGTGAAATTAAATGAAATCCTTGAACAATTCGGAATATCAAAAGGGTCATCGGGTAACCATGGGAACAAGAAGAGGGCAGAAAGAGAAGAGGACAGTGGTGAGAGAGCGGGAGGAGTCCGACATGAGGAGGCAAAGAGAACGGTGGACGTCCGTAAAATGAGCAGATGAAAGAGATGCAAAGGCAAAACAGAAGGTGGAACAGAAAGAAGGAGGGTGAGGAGGAGGGGCCGGGTTTAATGGAGGCTAATTCCACAGGGTGTATTAAAAACGACTTAATTACCTCCTCATCAACCTGCTGAGAGCGTCACTCACACACACACACACACACACACACACACACACACACACACACACACACACACACACACACACAGACACAGACACCCACCCCGCAGGGGGTCTTCCTGAGCCAAGTGATAAAGCAAAGCAGGCTTGATAAAAACCAGAGCACAGATTCTCCAACATCTGCCAAATCCAGCCTTTTGTCAGCGACACCCTCGGTGCCTCTGCTACGGCGGCGCTCTCCTGCACAACGCTGCAGTGTAACGCACTTGCAGCTCAAAACAGCCGTAATTCCATTATGTGGAGAATAAAAAATGAAAGACACTGGGTGTCGAGCTGGCGTCGCCGCTTTCACACTAACAGGATGATGCCTTTTGGTGCAGATAATACGCCGTTTACAGTGTAATTAAATGTTGCCCCTTTTTTAATGCTTTCGGTAATATCAAAGGCAATAAAAAGGTTGTACAAATGTCTGTGTGATCGACTCTAGCAACACAATAATCCCGAGTCTCAAAGCTTTGTGCTCCTCCATAGTTTTGTCATTTAGCACAGCCTATTTTTGCTGGAGTGAGACGATTAATTGATGTCAACTGTGTAAGTGTCAGAGAGCAGCAGATCAAGATGGATTTCCAGTCTAGAAAAAACATTATTTAACCAGTAAAACTAGCAGGAGGCATCTTGGATCCTACAGCTTGAGGCAGGTTATGTTTTAAGACTTTTCTTAGCCAAACTATTTGGTATTGGTTGAGCCATTTAAACAAATGTGGATTGTTAGCATCCAAATCTGCTAATCTACCACCTAGTAGGCAGCATGTCTGCTGTGAGCATCTAGCTACAAAACTAGATATGAGCAGTTATTTTCTGTTGTTTTGAACTGATGTTAACAATTATGGGCAGCACAGTGAAGGTCTTGGGTTTGAATCCACTGGTTACTGAGGTCTCTCTCTGTGGAATTTGCATGAGTTGGATAAGCAGAATAAAAAGGATGGATGTCAGCAATTATCCTGATTCTAACATGAACAATGACAGCAGACATTACGCTGCTTTCCAAGCTCATTTTAACACTCTTGATAAAATGATCAAAGACATTTTCATAACAATGAATAGCGTCTTTTTAGATGACAGCACCCAGTGCTTTTTAAGACTTGTTAAGGATATTCAGGAACTATGATCCCGATGATGTGGTTGCACTGCTGTGCTAGTCAAGTAACCATTTGAAAAAACACCAACCTTCCTTGTGCAACACAACTGTTCAATACTCATGATGACACAACTTACAAAAAAATCTGCACACCTGCGATGAAAGTTACACTCCCTCAGCTTTAATAGTACACTGCTAACACCAGGTCCAGTGCTAGCATGCTCAGTGTGAATGTGTACATAATGCACTGTGTTTCAGTCTTTTGTGATGTTTTTATGGAGCATGTACTTGTCACTAGCTGAGATCACTACTTCCATAGAGTACAGAATCACTTCTGATCACTCAAACTTCTCATTTGTCATTTGCTTTAGAAACAACTTCATTAAGCCCAAATTCAAATACATGAGTCCTGAATAAGTTATATTACACCCCTGTGTAACCCAGTAAACAGCATCACAATGCTATGAACCCTGTGTGCAGGGTTATGGTGCACAAAAAAGGCTCAACATGACGTCTAGCCTTCATGCACTTGTTCTAACAGATGACGGACCCTCGTGGGAGTCTGCGAGTTTGTGAGTGTCAGAGAGCTGGTGAAGAATCAACGTAGAAATAGACTGAATCAGTAACATGTGGTGTAAATGTTTCTGGGTTTAATAACTTGGGGTTTATTATTTAACTGGGGAAGGCACGTTTTCCCCTTTCTTATTATCATTTTTAGATAAATGTCACAGTCGGCGCTCGCATGATATTCCTCAGTCCACTGGGTTTAAATGAAGGCTCTGATCGTTAGTTACCCATTGCCATGGTGACTCTTGGTATCAGAGCTCCATCGACGATGCTGTTCTTTCATTACTCTGAGTGACTAAACAAACTCTGATCATCCTTTCTGGAACTTAGAGTTTGTTAAATCTGATTTCTGGAACAGGGCCCCAATCGCCACTTAACTCAAGCACCAATGGGAGTTTCAGAACATATCAAACTTTCACAGAAAGTCTCAGGCCTGCTGCAAGACACATAGTTCAGGGAGGAAGGATAGTGTACTCAGTGGTGTTTCTTTTTATTTTTCACCCAATTAGATGTGAATAGCAGCGATTTCTGCACACAGCAGAATTCTTTAGCAGCTGTTTATACTATCTGAGTATATGAGTTCAGGTACTACCAGCAGCTTTCTCAATATATTGATATTGACAGTTTGGGCAATATCATTGACCAAATTGCTAAATTTTTGAGCAATGTTTTGATTATCACAGGCTGTGTTCCCCAGTGGGAGTCGAAGCACTGGGCGAAAACAACCAACTGTTCACCAAACACCCACGTCTTTCTTCAGATCTGGAGCTGTCCAGATCGCGTCTGTTTCCTGTAAATATATAACTCATTGAACTGAAATACAACAATTTCCCGTTTTCTTACTGTGTGTGCCCAGGCCAACTAAGCAGCCTCCGTGCGAGCTGTGGTGAGAAATACAGCGCGCTTGCTTTGGCTCCTCAAAATAAAAGCCTGCTCAGTCATTTTAAAAGGAGAAAAATATACAGATTATCACTGAAAACAATGGCTCGTGATATTTTGTGTTACCTTCACTGACCTGCAATATTAATCCTGTCTACAACAAGGCTGAGAGAGATCTCATTGTTCTTGCTTATAAATACCCACACCGCTGAATGATTGCAGGGATTTTGAGAGAGGCTTTGGAGAGCAGGGAGGTGTACCCAATAAAATGGAAATGTGCTTAATTTTAAATCAGCCACCAAGACAGACCTCAGTGCCCATTCATTAGCAAGTTCAATACTGCATGCTTTCCCTCTAATAGGCTGCGTGAGGCCAAAATACACAGGTGACTTTCCAAAGCCCCTTGAGATGAAGTCTTTTAGGCAGTATTGCATTTATGTTGCACTCGCTTGCGTAACAGCTCACACCCCTGTGGCTCCGAATGCCTCACAAAAACCACAGATGCGTCACAGCTGAAATAAAAGCATTAATATAAGTAATATAAGAAGGCCAAAGCTGCTTATAAATATAGTCTCAAACACACAAATGCATGGTGTTTACAATGCAGTGGCACTAGCCTATACCTCCATTAGCCGCTGGCTGTATAATTAGCCCCGATGGTGTTGTGCTGGGGTGTGCATATTGTCCATGTTTGTTACAATGAGGAAGCTTAGTATGGGACCGTGAGTTTGTGTGTGTCATACCTAGGTTATGCCTTTTGCTCTTGGCATGTTCGTGGATGTGTTTTTTGGCAAAGCAGGCGAAGAAGACGCAGTAGAGGCAGGAGTGGAGTCTGTTGAGGTGGGCGCCGCACATGTGGCAGATACATGACTTGGCCTGAAAGAGACGGGGGAGGGGTGGTGGGCGGGAGGAGGAACAGCAGGGAGAGAGGGAGACAGAAATAGAGAGAGAGAGATGAAACGATTGTATGAATCTTCTCAAACTTGTACTCCACACAAATCATAAAAATTGAAACAGCTTCAAGGATGAATCTTTGTAGAACCCATGACATAACCTACGTAAGTGGCCGATCTCATTTATGTGTGTTACATGTTAATCATCTTGTGGATGAGTCCCTGTGTTTTACATGCTGATAGAAAAAAAATGAATTGCTGGGACTTTTCCCCCACCTGGGTCTCCACTCTTTGTGGTGGTCAGTTGTTTACGGGTGTAAACATATTACTCCTCTGTGCCTTCCCTCACATCCAGTCTGACAGTTTCTGCAATCTCCCTCCAAGAATTTGTTACATTTGTGACTCCTTATGTTGCTGCTATGATGATCATTCATTGTCCTGAGATGATGATTGTTACTTTATAAAACTTCAAAAACTTGATGGAGCTGAACTGGCCAATCACGATACTTGTGGGCTGCGCCAACCCGTGTAGCTACATTTTTCGTGAAGTGCATGCCGGGTTACGGCGTAGGGTTCAGATGGGTTTGCAGTTATGCCGTAGGTTACAATGCAGATTTCCCGTAACTATGGCAATTTTGCTTTTAGCGCACCGCATGTTGAAAATTTCAGTGACAAAATAAAAGCATGTGTTTATATATTTGTTTGTTACAGATGTGCTCAGATCAAAACCTGAAATCTCTTATTTACAAAAGCATTCACATTTTTTGCTTTACGCTGCACTACGAGACAGACCTTGAATTTCCTGGAGTCCACCCGTTGCCACTTGAACACATCAGAAAGAACATAGAAACATGAATATGCTTCAGCCTCTGTAGCTCAAACAATGGATACAAACAAACAAAACCATCCAAAACCATCCCCACAAGCAGATTTGCATAGTATCCATGAGAGAGGTCTAATTGTAAACTGCAAAATCCTGCTAACTAACCACAGAGAGAGTGAAACTTGAAAGAGGGTGATGCAATACCGAAACAGAGGCATCTTAATGGCTGACTTTTCTCCATTTTTACACTTTTCATAGTTTCATTACGACTCAGCAAGCACTTGGTGAGTGTTTGTAAACAAGTCAGCATTTTCCATGCAAGCTATGGACAACTGTGGGAATCTGCGAGTGGCAAAAAGGCAATCACAAAGAAATTTTTGGTGCAGCACTGTACAATGCTTTGCAACCAATTTACCTTGCAACCTCCAGCAACCACTTTTCCCTAGTGGGGTCGTCAACTAGTCTCTCAGCTAAGGGCCTAAGACTGCCTGGTCATTGCAAACAGAAAAACTGAACACCAAGTAGTGTGAGCAGCATCACTGTAAGACTTTATCTAAGACAAAACAACGAAAAGTCTTTAAGAGCTCATTTAAATGCACCACGTCATCGTGCCAAGGTCATCTACTGTACATGACGTCAAGCCTGGCATTTCTAAGCAGCTGCAGTGAACACATCAGTTTACACTTCTGGATGTCAAAAGCTATTTTTCCCATCTACTCTGTGTTTTCTATTAAGTAAATGGAACATTTCTCAAACACTGCTCAAAAACCTACAAGGCATTAATGTAGCTACAAAGCATGATGCATTCTGCTTTTTAATGCGATATGGCTTAAAGTACAGAATCAGGATAAAATTCACCTAAGCCTAAAATGCACCTCTTAAATATGAATTGTGTTTCTTATTCGTTATTTTCGGCAGTCATGGAAAGAAAAAAAGAAGGGCGGCGTGACCGTGGATGGAGGGTAGATAGCAACAGTTCAAAAGCATGCAGATGACAAGCTGGCATGCCAATGAGCTAGCATGAATATAAGGAGGTGGGAAGAAATGAGCAATGCCTAAGAAGAGGAGTGCAGGGAAAATAAGCAAAGACAGGAAAGAAAGGAAAGCGGGTAGAGAATGATATATGGGAGAGCATCAGACACAAAGACAAGAGGAGGAAATGTAGAAGAAAATTAGAGCTGGAATCATGAGACAGGTTGATATCAGTGGCATTTTATAGAAACTCTACCTTAGAGATCTAGACTGGTAAGCTAATATACATAAAATGGAAAGGCAGAGTGACAGTACAGTTTGGTGCCCAATTTAGAAGATGTACGGATTGTGGCAAATGATGCCGTCTTTACCTGACGTGTATGACCAAGAAGTCTAAAACCCTAAATTATCAATGTCAACAGAAGTAAAAAAAATAAATAAATAAAACAATACAACCAATATGAAGAGAAGTTAAAACTGCATGTAGATTTTATTTAAATGAAATTTTCACATTATAGGAAATAAACCTTTTTCTTCACAAAACTCAAAACTATTGTGTTCCTCCTCTATAATCAGGTTAGCTTAGCTTTGCATAAAGATCAGAAGAAACAACTAGAGTGGCTTTGCAAAAAGAAAAAAGGAGTAAACACTAACATCTCTAAAGGCAGAGATTCTCATGGCATCTGGCATCATATAGTTCATAGTGCTGTAGGTAAGCTAGCTGCCCGATTCTAGTTTATTTTACCATCGTTATCTCCTGTCACCTCCAACCAGACAGCTACCCCTCCCTGAGCCTGGTTCTGCTGGAGCTTTCATCCTGTTTAAAAGCCAGTTTTTCCTTCCCACTGTTGCCAAGCGCTTGCTGATATGCGGTCGTCTCATTGTTGGGAGTTTTCCCTCCATTATTGTGGGGGCTTTACCTTACAATACAGGTAACTGTAATTTGGCACTGTATGAATAAAACAGAATTGAATCAAAAAGTTGAACAATTTAAGCAAAGTTACAATATGTGTGAAACACATTCACAAGCCTCTTTATTAGACACAACTAAAATGCTTGTTATCGTTACCTAATTAGCCATTTGCTTGATAGCAACTCAGCGCTCTGAACATTTCTACATGCCTAAAGATGTCTCTCTGAAGTTGCTGAACAAAGCTTCAGAATGGGGAAGAAAGTAAGAAGTAGTAAGTAGCAGCCTTGGAGTTTTGTGCCGTTTCTATCCACATCTATCCAGATCAATATACATAGTTGTGTAGACTGACAACAGTCCCAGTGTGCAACTAAATTTAAAATACTGGCAGCGTTTGTACAGAACTTTACATCATTTGAAGTTGACTTATTAGATATTGTAGACAGTGTATGAAATCTAAGTGTATGAAATCTACTTAAACCACAGAGTACACACTGTGATCACACGGATGAGAGAGAGGTCACACAGTTACCTCCCACCCATTTCAGTTTACACTGTACAGCTAAGCAGTAGCTTCATAGTTGTTACCATAGGTTACCAACCTTGTCTTACTAAACGGATGAGGGTTCTGACAAATGTCACACATTTGCTTGATTCATGCAGTGTTTTTTGAGATCCATATTACCAAAATAAAAGCCTAAAAACCCTCTAGATTAAAAACTTTTCATCTGGGCTTATTCCTCATTGAGTACCACCTCTGCTGTTCATGATTTAAAAACATGCTTCTCTTGTGAGTGTAAATGTGGGACACAGATACAAAAAAAAAAAAAAAAAAAGACATTCTTATTCCAGTCACACACACACACACACACACACACACACACACACACACACACACACACACACACACCCCTCCTTGCAAAACTGCTCGGACAGCACATGAATTATGAAAATACCCATCAATATGCAACAATCTTTCGTCACTCATTCTTTTGGCTGTCATTGTTACAGTGTGCACGTCTGTTTAGCTAGTCCCCCAAGGACGCTGTATTCATGTAGGATTTGTGTCATCTTCTCTGCTCTACATCTCCACATCCCAAACTGTCAGTAAGAGCCTGAGCACATATACACTGCACAGTAGTTATGGTTTAGAACACTGTGTACTAAGAGGCCTTGTGGTTCTTCTAACACCCGAAGAACAGCCAAGCTCCAACTGTGTCATATTCCTCCAAATGCTGCGATGTCAGAGACGAGCTACCAGTAGGCGGGGAGAACTGGAAAGGGTAATGGGATGTAAAGTTGCTGGTTAGAAAAGTGTAAAGTGAGAAGATTATTACACTGTGCGCCCATGCAGCGACACCTGTCTCATTCATTTAGGGAAAAGTTGTGGTAGCCTGCCATCCCAAACAACAGACTGATATTTATTTATGAAGATTAATCAATTATTTCCTCCTTTGTCCCAGGCAAACTAAGAAATAACGGACCCGTTTTACAGTCATCACTCTATTTTGCAGCATTTAGTCTTGCAGCATAAATATCAGCTGTGCCACTGAAAACACCCAGGTAAATCTGATTTGTTGATATGTCTGATACTAAGATTTGGTTGTTGTTGGAGTGTGTGCCCTTGAAACTAGTGGAAAGAGTAAATGTTCAACACAGAAAAAGCAAAACAAAGGGCTAAAAAAATGAAGCTGAACTTAAATTTAAAGCAACAGCTGTCACTGTCGTAATGGCAAATACTTTGTTGACCTTGTTTATTTTTGCCACCAGCTCCGGGTTTCATACTCAGAGGGCCTCTTTCACTTTAAATCTACTTTGTGTTGCAGTGGCACAAGCTAGTAGAAGACAGCCTTAGGAGGACAGAAAATATTGCTAAATCTGCTAAGCTCTGACGTTTAGTAGTGACTCACCAATTTTAAAACATGGTCTTATTTTATGGTCCCTTGAGCAGCCTATACTGGCTGTTAAAAAGGACTATGTCCTGGTCCTTATTGTCAATCCTGTGCTGTACTAATGGGTCTGCATTTTTCACAGTTCAAAATAATCCTTTTTTTTTTTTTTTTTAATCCTACTGGGCCTAAGTGGAGCTGCTGAGTTCTTCCACTGTTTGAAATTATCCGTTTTAGTTCTCTATCCTCCCGCTCCCAAGCACACTGTTATTTGACTGGCTGCGCCTCATAAACAGATGAGCTGAAGAGTAGGTGGGCGGAGCTTCTGTGCTAACAACCAGAGCCGTGTGCCTGACCATATTAGGAATATCTGCTCTTACTGACATCATACAGACAAGTGTAGGGGAAAAAAAACCTGCCTGAAGCCTCTGACACACAAGATCTACCAGAGGATATGCTGACCTCATTGTTTGAAACTTTGGCTATGTTTAATATACAGAAAATAAAATGTTAAATGTTTTATTACAATGTAAAAAGATCACATTAGGATTGCGGTGAGAAAATGCGCTTTTACTCTGCAGTAGACTGATAGAATTCAATGTTGGCGCAATTCAGATGAGATAAAACACTTGTGTGATTGTCAGTGAAGTGAGTCAAAGAACTGAGTGTTTGAATTCTAAAGGTGAACCAATACTCGGTATTCAATCTACATCTGAAGGTCAGTGGACTGTCTGATGTACACAGCGCTGAGGCTGACGCCAGAGGTAATGGACGACAGAGTGGCAAGCGGGTGATTAAGGAGTTGTATTTTTCACAGGTAACACTTTCAAGTGTTGCTGCTTGACTGTCAAAATGTATGCAATTTGTTTGCCATTGTTGTTTTGAATGGCCCTGGAATCACAATACTTGTCCTTTCCCTTTGTTGCATCCCTGCAGCAACCCAGTGTAGGTGCAGAGTGTGAGTAGCAAGCCAAAATACACCAATGCTTGCTGAATAACAATAATGTATGGATAAACTTTGCGGTTGAAATATTGTTCAGGGTCAAATTAAAGACTGTCTTGGACCTGAAACTAGACTGGAAAATCTAATCTATGACTGTCAACAGACTTCTCCAGCTGGATAAAAAGAAAACAAGTGCATGACAGGTGGAGCAGAACCCTGGTGTAACAGTTTCCCCATAAGAAGCATGTGTCTGATTGGAGAGGTGTCCCACATATTTCATGATAAGAAGGGATTTTGGCCCTCCAGGGGCACAGGAAGAGACCATACAGTACATATACCATCTGCATACGCACCATTTATTTCTGTATACATGTCTCCTGGACCTTACCAGTGCAGTATACACACAGATAATGCAAACACAACATGCTATATGTCTAAGTAATGGCATGATTATTAAAAAAAATAAACAAAGGAGAAGAAAAATAATATTTCCTCTTGCAGCGTAACTGAAGACACACATTCTGTTGCTTTACCTGTTAAACCTCGTTGATCCTGTAATGCTGAACAAACATGGCCATGCTGCATATCTGTTATCATAGGTTTATGAGGACAAGAGATATGAAGTACTTGGCTGATTTCAGAGCCATCAGTGCCCCAATAAGCGAGGAAACACCACCGTGTAACACTGGCCTGCGGTCTGCTGGTGGGAGGAAGTGGAGCCACAGCAGGCGCAGTGCCAGTGCAAACACATGCACATCATCAGCTTGCTGATCCATCATGCGGACTCTAGCTTTGATCTAAGCTAACGTTCAGCGGCGAGGGGGTTAACTGGGTGACATGCTAGTAGTTTGCATCAGTTTGAGGACACTGCAGCTGTGGTGAGGTGCTCAGAGTGGCATTTAAGCGCCACACTGAGACTAGAACAAGTCTCTGAGCTTGGATAGTATTTGGCTGAGGGGGAAAGCGGTACTTTGGCATTCACCGTCTGTTGTTGTGGAAGGGCGGAGAACTATCTACGCACACGACGGCAGCTCAGCACACAAACACACGCATACACGGTCGTACATTAAGGGTCCCTACTAAACACTCGTTACCTTGCGTTTTCTGGTCTCAGCTGAACCACTCCACACGAAACACTGATAAATGACCCTCAGGTTCTGCTTCCAGTTGTCCACTTTGAAGCCGTTGACATGGGGGCAGCCTGCGGGACTCATGGTAGTCACAGCATCCGGCTTCACTGTCCACTGAGCGACGAAACCTGTTCAAATCCCTCAAAGCAGACCCAGTCCAAGCGGGCTGACTGGCTAGCTCTGCCAGGGTTCGTTATCCACCAAGTGCTGCGTTCTGGCTAACTGGACATGTCCTGGTTGCAGAAGCAGAGACACGCGCAGTAGCAAGCATAAAGACGAATTTTACAATATACCTCTTTTGGAGATGTGTATCATTTATGTATTTAAATCCAGCTATACCGCTTTACATGTAGTTCTTCACAGTCGCTCAGTTACACGTTAGCAAGCTGGCTAAAGTTGGTTAGCATTGGAATTTCAAGTAGCTTACACGGCGAGTGTCGTTAAGACCCACCTCATTCATAGCGACGGACCAATCACGACCGAGTGCTGCATGTGATTGACATGTGCCAACTTTCGTTCAGAGGGTAAAGTCCTGCCTCTAAAAAGAAGGGCGCTTCGTCTTGATTGGTGGAATTCTCCAGCTAACCACATCCGCTTGCATACGTACGTTCATTGGCTGAAGCGAAAATTAGCTTCAGCGTAACAATTACAAAAAAAAAAAAGAAAAAAAAAAGTGACAGTCCATGAATGGATGAGAATTGAAACACAGGGCCCGTGTCGAAGAGAATCTTTCCATAAAGGCATGAAACCCAGAACTATATTCTTAAACAATTTATTATTAACAGATCCACAATCGCCAAGCTCAAGCTCCCAAAATTACATGACAGTTTGGTTTCATCTGTTGACTTCACCTCTTGTAATAACAAGCTGTCAAATCGGTTTTCTGTACAGTGCTCTAGCGACCTCTAGTGGATCCGACCTAAAAAAAACCAAAACAACAACAAAAACCCTAAACAAAAGAAAAACAAAACAAAAGAAAAACAAAACAGTGCACCAGATTGTGAACGACTCCTCCATTGTGCCGAGTTTTGGTCAAGGGCATGTCCATGTGTACAGATTCACTATTGATGATATCTACATTCTAACCGGCAGGAGTGAGAGGGAAACGATCGCTTGCAGTCTTTACAAATGCAGAATTTTATCAGATTCATTCTTCATCAATTTTAGATGTTTGACCTTGTACGTAATGCCCTCAAAGTCACGGCCATCATGCAGCAGAACCAAAACAAACAGTGAGATTTTTCACATACGTTTGGAACAAATAAGTCCAGTTTTTATTATTGTGATTTCTGTTAATGTAGCAGTGGCGCTTCAACCTGAACATTGATAAATAAAACACTGACAAAATTGTAATTTTTTTTCTTTTTTTCCTCCTTTTTCTGTAAGGATCTCACGTTATCCTTAAGACACTGTGAAGTAAGAATAACCAAATTTATCATCATTCCACACAATTAGATTTTCCTTGACCAATGTCCTTATGTGAGATAGAATGTTTGTTTTTCCTCTTTTAAAAAAATCCAACTCATCCTGGGAAGAACGTGTTGGGTGGCTGCAGCGTTCTCTCCCCATCCAAGGCCCCTCAGGAATAACTAGACGTTTTGCTACCGACATCATCCTCCTGCGATCCCATACTCTGAAGGGGAAACAAAAAACAAAAACAACACAAAACATCAAAACTGTTATCTGAACACATCAGGCGGAGCCACTGCTGCAAACCAGTTTCTGCTGCACTTCCACCAACAATGAGTGATTGTTTTGTTCAGGTCTCAATGCCCAATATTACTTGATGGTAGGGCGTATTGCCATTCTGGGAACTAACTCCTTAGACTTTTTCCCCAGTTTGTGTTGATATATACCAGTGGTTCCCAAACATTTTTTGCTGGGCCCCCTTTGTTTTACCAGAAAAATGTTCGGCTTAGAATGAAGTTGGTTTGGAAACATATTCAACTATGCTTCATTCCCTGCTTTGTGTTTCTGTGGCGGCCCTGTGCTAGCCGTGTCCAAGCGTTTTGGTTTTTTCTCCCCCTTTTCATAACGCGCCTCCCCTAGGGGGCGGGCCCCACACTTTGGGAAGGTCTGATATATACAATTAGGAAGTGTGCAGCTACTTGACTGGTCGTTTAAAAGTTGCTGTCCTTGTTTGTTGGCACTGAAAATCCAAGCCACTTAACTTTAAATGTCGATAGCTCCATCACCGTTTGTTCTTGAGACAAAATTGAATACTGTTTTGGAAGGAAGGGAAGACGAGCTTTACAGCAATATCTGGTGTATTGTGGCAGCATAAAAGTATTCACCAGGTACTACTGTCTGAACAGGCAGATGTTACCATGTGCACTTCACATTATTGTTGGTTCTCAACCATTGTGGACCAGAGAGAAAATTCAAATAGTTCTTGAAAGCTGAGAATTATTTAGTAAATTTACAGCCAAAATTACAAAATGAGTCACAATGTACGACTAGCCCAGGCAGCGCCTCTCAATGATGGAAAGGTGTAAACAAACGAGGTGAACTATAAGCAAGAAGACAGCTGTGCAAACCATTTAGCTTCTGTAGAAAATAAGCGTTTGTATGTCATATGTAAGATTAAACTGATATAAAACCACGCAGGCCTGCAAGGAAGGCAGGTTGCTATTAACTTTAGCCAGATTTGACAAATTAATTTGTGTTTTATTAGCACAATGGTTCACAATTTGATAGAAAGTGAGCCTGACTGCTGCTATTAAAGTGGTTAATGACATTGTTGATTCAATGGACTGCAAAAAATACTGTGCTGCTCCTTTTCTTGACTTGTCAAAGGCTTTTGATACAGTTGACCATGCTATATTTTATTAAATAGACCAATATTGTTTAGTCTATCTGTAAATGCTGTAAGTTGGTTTTCAAATTACTTGTCAGCAAGAAAACAGTGTGTCCATGCTGCTGGGTCTTCTTCCTCTTTTCTCCCAGTATCCAAAGGAGTTCCGCAGGGCTCCATATTAGGGCCATTGCTATTTTCTCTTTACATAAACAACCTTTGTGATAATTTGTCAAATGCAGCATTTCATCTTTATGCAGATGATACAATTATTTATTGTTCACCCCCTTCAGTAGCACAAACCCTGCAATTTC
Source organism: Maylandia zebra (assembly GCF_041146795.1). Classification (NCBI taxonomy): domain Eukaryota; kingdom Metazoa; phylum Chordata; class Actinopteri; order Cichliformes; family Cichlidae; genus Maylandia; species Maylandia zebra. The sequence continues at coordinate 7,811,960 of NC_135174.1, read as the reverse complement.
TGCAGTCTGCCTTTGATGTAGTTCAGTCCCATTTAACTCAACTTAAGTTGGTGTTAAATCCAGAGAAATCCAAGTTCATGTTATTCTCAAATGGCAAAGAGTTGTTAGCTACGTCTCCTAAGATTAAAACAATTCAAGGAACTGAAATTGAAATGGTCACATCTTACAAGTATCTAGGGATCATTATAGATCAGAATTTGTCATTTAAAACTCACATTCAAAGGCTTGTGTCAAAGTTAAAACTAAAACTAGGTTACTTTTTTAGAAATCAATCCTGTTTCTCCCTCCAAGTGAGAAAACACTTGATTCATGCAACTTTTTTACCTTTATTGGATTATGGTGACCTGCTTTTTATGAATGCACCTGCCCACTACCTAAAGAGGTTGGATACTGTGTACCATTGTGCTTTACGTTTTATTACTGGCTATGGAAATCGTGCACATTATTGTTCTTTGTACGCTGCTGCTAAATGTTATATACTTATGTGGTATGTATATTTTGACTTTTGTTGCCATGATGCCAAGTCTCTCTTGAAAATGAGATTTTTAATTTCAATGAGATTTTTTACCTGGATAAATAAAGGACTAATAAATATTTGGTTAAGAAAAATAATTCTCACGCTGTTATAGCTGGGAAAGCCTCCTACACCTGAGTTTAGGGTGAACGACCCCACAAACGGCCCAAAAAACTAAAAGTGAAAGCATTCTTGTGGTCACATTCCCGACCTGATAAGCTTGGATCAGATTCTTCATCCAAAACAGCGTCTTGGTTTTTGTCTACAGCCAAAGGCTCGCCACCCTCCATAAGGAAGGTTGGGTTAGTTTGAAACGGAAGCCAATGTGCAAATTTGTGCAAGTTTTAGCACCATAGTGTAAATGTAGACACACAAGGGCAAGCGGTCAAAACAGGACGTCCAGGGGGCAATCTTTAAAAAGGGAAAAAGAAGAACCAGGCTAGGACTGTTTTCTGACTTGCACAGTTGGAAATGTTCTTGAAGGGAGAGATCTATAATTTGAATCAGGTATAGTTTTTGGTTTTTATGGATGGAAATGCGAAACCTTATGATCGCATATTGCATAACAAGCGGCATGTCAGTTACACTGAAAAGGGAGAATTACAGAGTCAGTGTTTATCAAACGCCCAGCAATGGATTTCATGAAACAGTGACTGAAGACACCATGTGACTTGGCAACACAATCTGCTCAGGCATGCCACATGTGCAACAAACAGTGATCACACTGTTTCTAAACCTCTAAGCATCTTATCCTCTGCTTCAATAAAAAGTTTAAAATTTGAACTTTTTGGACAACATACACGCCGACAGGAGAACATCTTTAGTCTGGCTCATTCTACCAAAAATACACACATAAGCCAAAATAAGAAAAAGCAACTCCAGTGCTGCTGGAGCCCCCCCTCACCTTCTGCACAAATTGTGGGTTTACTGTGATTTCCTGATCCATAGACTTTAGTTTCTCATCCAGCTGTATACATTTCAACATCTGAAAAGAGAGGAAAAAAAAGACACGTGCTCATTTTCAAAAATTCATGCAGGATTTGTGTATTGCAACTGCAAACAATCCATGCAAAGCACAAGAACAGTGAACACAGATCTGAGCCTCCACACCTCTTGGTCAATTTTGTGGAGCATTGCTGGGTTGTTGTATTTTTCAGGGTTGTCATGGAAGCAGACCATACCATCTTTTTGGTTAATGCTAGCATAGATCTCACCATCTTCAATCTGCAAAGAAGAAAACAAGAGGGAATGCAGAAAATCCAGTGTAAAGACTATTGTTATATGGTCGTTAAGGCCTTCAAGTCCAAAACGGTCCAACACAACAGATAAAAGACTTGTGTAATACATCTATAGCTAAAAAAAATATCAAACCATTTCACAAACACGTAAAGTTGGATATCGTGATTTCTATCAGCATCAACTGGATTGTATTTTTTGTGCTTTGGTCTCTCTGGAGAACTCACCATGTGTAAGACGTATTTCTCTGCTTCCTGCGGGCCTGAAAGCTGCACTCGACTCGCCATGTCTTGCAAAGACAGTGTCAGGAAGGTCTGTGGGGTTCGCACAGAGGAAAAACCGATATCAGATCTAGTGAATGGGCAAAAACCCGCCATCTAAACTCCAGTTTGTTTCAAATAAATCCCTTGACAACTCAACGAACGTCTCTTTAACCTCAGTAAAGAAGCTCTCAGTACTCTGGATTGTCTGGCTAGCTGGTGCTTTGGATTTGTGCCTGTCTGTTTGAGCTGGCATGTGCAACATGAACCTAAAAGATAACCTAAAGTGATATCCAGACAGCACTGGGCCTGGATTTAACCTATAGGCTGTATGGAGTGTGAAACTCAAGTTTTATGGGTCACACAGCCCCTCTAACTTCAGTCTTCTTGGTAATGTGAACAAGATGACCCAACAGGTGGAAACTGAAAGCTCAAGAGTCATTGTTGTTAGTCGTTTTAGCAAAGATGGGCCAACAGCCAGTTATCAGATGTCAGCATCTGTCTTGGCACACCCATGTTTTGGCTGTGTTTCCTTTCATTTTGATTATCGTGACCTCTAATGAACTGCGCCACAGATGATTTGAGACGACAGAGACATTTCTACGTTCTTGACGTCTCTCTTCTTACAACAGAATATTTCCTAAAGTAAAGTCGCACAAGCTACCCAGTGAAGCTTATCTCTTGAAGGCATCGGGAGTGTGTTAATATCACACATCACATAGAAAACACACACACACAGCTCACCTTTGTTAGCCTCTGGATATTCTTCTTGTAGAGAGAGGAGAGGCACTGTTTGACCAGGCCTGTGTTGTTGTCTCGTGTGAAGGTCTCGCTGTGTTTGTTGACCAGGCTGCGCAGCTCGGCCGGGTTGTTGGTGGTGTAAACCTGAGCCAACTCGTGGTATGCGTTGCTCAAGGGCTGAGGCACAAAAAAGAAAAAAAAGGAAAAAAGCAAACGCAATTATGGACGGATAGCTCAGTAGCAGCAAAATAAATAAGTGGCTTTTCCTGATGGGCTCACACTACAGCTGCACATAAATATTCAACTGTTCCAAATATTAGTTGTTGTTGAAACTTAGAAACTTTGTGAGCAGATTTTGCTGCTTTTCAAAGCCCACAGTGAATTTTTGATTTACAAAAAAATAAAGAAAATAAAGAAAATTGCTACTGCGTGACACTGACATCTTGATCTGCTTGCTTTTACAGACTCTGTTCTGCTGCGTTCAGTTAAGTGAGTGAGCCGTGAGGCTACAAAGCAGCGCTGCACAGTGTGGGAGAAGAAGGGAAAAAAAAAAAAAAAACTTTCTGTGTGAGCAGCTGTCTGATACATAAAAGGCAAAATGACAGGTGAGCCTTTGTGTTCACCTCGTGTGTGATGTATTTTTATCAAATCTGATTGAAATCAGTGCTTTTGACTCTGTCCAAGTAACGATTCATCTTTGAGTCTTTTAGGTGCTCAGAGGTGTTTACTTTCCAATTAGTGTAAACCAATAATTGAAGTGCATTCACATCCTACCCCTGATGCCTACACCAATGCTGATGCTCTTATCTTAACTTTAAAGACAAATGTTGGTGAGTTCTTCCTTTGCCCGAGCTCCACTTTTCTATAACGTTTCATCAAATTCAGCTTAATAACTTTTCCACATTCTAGCTAACAGAATGAATGGCTCACCCTCCCACTGAGACTCAGCCTAGCAGGCAAAAAAACAACATTTTAACAGCCAGTCTGTCGATCTGTATCACTGATTCTTCATGCATGAACCTAAATGTTAATCTATACATTACTGAGCATCAATACACTATTATTATCACTACTTTTTGGTGATTTTAGAAAATGACACTTCTTGGCTACACCTCTAAAAAGAAAAAAATATCACCCACACGTCATGCATCCTTACCTTGATGAACCTCCCTACTATTTGTGAAGTGTATTTGGGCAACTGCTGCACTTTGCCGTGGAGAATAAGTGACACCAGGATGTATTTTTTATAGGCTTCCAACATGATGTGGCTCACTGCCATGGCTGGAGTGGTTATTGCCTGTCACAGAAAATTAAAAACAAAAGCATGTGCAGTGATGCCGCAAAGAACGTTTAAATTCAGGAGGCAACAAAAAGACTGTAAAGACAGTACCTGTTCATAAAAATACAGTGCTCTTTCAAAATTTTTGAGGCCCGTGTAGATCATGCCACCATAGTAGTAGTAACATAAAAAGTGCTTTGCGTCGTAGGCTCCGTTCTCCTTGCAGATGTCCATCATGTCCACCTCCAAAAAGGGCAGGGCTGGCTTGAAGCACTTTGCTAACAAACACAGCTGCAGAAGAACATATAAGAGGTGAACAAGTGGCTTAGACTGCATATGGAAAAGGAGATGTGCTGGGATTACAACTGGGATGATGCTAAGAACTTACCTGACACAGGTCTGCGTGAACTGAGGTAAGTTGGTTTGTGTTCATCTGCATTTTGTCTATTGCCTGTTTTAGGACCACGACACCCCTCAATGGCTGTCAGAAGAGGAGAAATTGTGAGTTACTAAGCTGAAAGTCGTCCTGAGACACCCAAATGTGCTGGAAACAGTCAGGGCCTGAAGAACACGCTAAAATATTTAGATCAAGAAGGGAAAGGAAAACATGCTCCACTGTGGTGCTGAAACTCAGTGCTGTCTTAGTGATGAAATGACTCATGTGAGCCCTGTGATGAAAAATGATTGTGACTGACTCATTTCATTCTGACCAAAGGGGGGAAATTGGTTTTAGCTGCAAGGTAAATGCAACACACACACTATGTAGGCCACACAGCATTTAGGAGATAAACACTAACATGATCATTCAGGTGGAAGGAAGTTTAGGGGTTGGGGGGTTGGGTGCTGTATTAGACAGCAGGGTCATGTGACTCTCCTGCTGCTTGTGAGAGCGCGGATAAATACACTTGCAGTGTTTCCCCACGCACAGACTTGATTTGGCCATCCAGGTATATCAACACCCAAGTATACATTTGTCTGCTGGCAGTCTCCTCGCCATTATTTTGAGTGTTCAGTGGCTGCAACCTGGCTTACTGTTGTGGCAGTCCTTAATATTACTCTCCAGAGTCTCTCATCCACCCTCATGAACTGTAGCTGCTGGTGGTAATTCTTGTAGGTTATAGCTAGCACCAGCAACAGGTTGCTTGTTCATTGAAGCTAAGAACCACAACAAGGACTACTGTTATTGCATTCACTTCACGCCCATCCGAGCAATGATAAACAACTAGAAAGGATTACTCTTATACCAACTCCTTAAGAAAGCACCCGATCCCACAAACACAATCTAATTCAGTAGGAAATGCTGACGAGGGTATGGCAATGGTGGCGCGTAGGGTGAGTGATATCAAATGAACTGCTGACAGGAAAGGCCCTAACCCCTTTAGCTTCAAGAGATACAATTGTGTGGATGTCACTAAATCAGCAGCCTGCAGATAAATACACACTGTTTAAAAACATGTGGCCTCTGGCAGAAGACAAAAGTTCTGAAGCCAAAAACTAGTCAGACTCATGAAGTGTAAAACCAAGAATTACAGAAGCACCAGGAAATACAGAAAGCCTGCCTGCTTTTTGTTCTTTCCGCTGATATTAAAGACTGCACGGGCTGAATGAAAACAAACTGCTTGGCACAAGTGCAACAGGATTACATACTGCATAATCTACAGAGGGACAGAGAATGCAGAAGGCATTTTCTTCTAGGGAGATGTATCATGAACAAATCTTAACAGTTCTCTTACAAAAAATAAAATTTAAAAATGCAATTGTGTTCTTTTTTTTTGTTAAGCATTCACTTTTACAACATAGCCCTACTTTTGTCAAGCCTAAACGACATCACTATTTAGGCTACGTTCACACTGCAGGCAAAAGCGCATCAAATCCAACCTTTTTTTTTACCCTATGCGACCCATTTCCGATCATGGTATGACAGTGTGAACAGCACAAATCCGATATTTTCAAACCTGACCTGAGTCACTTTCGTATGTGGTACTGAATCCGATATATATCTGATGTTTTAGAAAGCGACTGCTGTTTGAACGGTCATGTCACATTAAATCCGTCTTTTACATCACTGACACAAGACAGACGCCTATTATCAGCGCCGGAGAAGCGCCCAAGAAGACATCGTGGACGCTTCCTGGCCATCCAGTGTAGATGTTAGTGAAACTGTTGGGAAGACAACGTTGGAGAAACGTGAATATTTTATTTGTACTGTATAATCTGCAGATTCTGACAGAAATCTGCAACTATCCTTTGAAGCACCGCTCCTTTCTAAAACAGCAATAAGGATCATTATTAGGCCATATGTAAATAACTTTATAACTTAAAAAAAATTGGGAAACGTAAAGTCCGAATAAAGTCTTTATATTAAGGCCATCAGTCAAACAATACTGTGTGGTCTGGGTCTAAACAGAGCGCGTTGTGTGTGAGGTCTTCTTTTGCGCATGCGGGCCGCTTTGAGGGTTCACACTAGAGCGCGTTGGCTGTCACATTTTATTTGTAGTGTGAACAAGCAGGCAAAAAAAAAACAAAAACGGATTTGATCAAAAAAATCGGAATAGAGCATTAAGACCTGCAGTGTGAACGTAGCCTTAGTTGGATTAGGCTCAGAATGATAGAAAGAGACATTCTTACCTGTTTCCGCTCTACAAGTGCGTTTGTCAACTGGTGGCAGAGACCAGCAACTGTGGCAGGAAAACAGAGGAGTTATGATTAACCACGTGGATTCTGCCAGATCCCACAAATCCACATAACAGATTTCAAACCACTGATACAAAGCTGTGACTGATACCAACAAAATTTATATAACCTTGTGTAAAATATATGAACACAAGTAGCGATTCATGACAGCTCAGCTAGAAACGCATACACGAAATGCTTCTGTCTTAACAATCACAAAAACAAATTGAAAAAAAAAAAAAAAACTTGACACAAAACAAGTTCACTGAACAATGAGACTTACAAGTGTCTGTTGCATATCTAATGTGCTCCCCATTGCATGTACTGATGAAGAGCTGGACTTGGGAGAAGAGCGTCTCAAAGTCAGGGATGTTTGGCATGGAGAACTTCACAAATCTTGAGCAAAAGCAGAAGGAAGGAAGGAAGGGGGGTTAGCCAAAACTTAGCATTAGTTTGCCAATTTTTAAAAATCATTTAGAGCTAAAGGGCTGAGTTTTGAGTAAGGAGGGAAATGTATCGATCAGACGCAATGTTGGGTAAGCAGAAGCGAGATTGATTTTGTAAACAGGAAATAATAGCTTTCATTTCTGTGTTATTTATTATCAGTTGTAAAGGCAACAGAAAACCTTTAGCAGTGTCACGTCTGTGCAGGATTTGCTATAGTGCAGAGAATGTGTGGAAATTTTAAAGAAAGGAAACAATTTGAAGAAGTGAGAGAGATTATTCCCTTTCAATAGAACATTATATGCAGGAACTTATTATCTGTCAACTTTTCCTCTCATTTTCCTCTAAATCCTGAGCTGGCTCTGTCATTTTTCCAAGAGACTTCCTCTAAAGAACTACCGCCTCTTCCTCAACCAACACAAAAAGTACAACGTGACCTTCAATAGACACAACATTAGGAGAATATCTTGGCCAAGAACAGCAGAACGAAAGCAGAGTGCAGTGAAACACCAAAATGTAAACTAATAAAAAAAATTAATATTAATAATACTGATAATAATAATAGACCAGTTAGAGGGGAAAAAAACTTTATGAGAAAAATTTCTTGTCATGTGGTAACTGAGACAGAAGAAAGTTATAGTGGAAACTTACAGCACAGCCAGCACACCTAGGGAGTGCTCCTGGATGTCCAGGGCCCCCAGCACCGTGTCCAGGTGGGACAGATTTTTGGCCAGCAGCTCCCCACTTTTGTTGATCAACTCACATAGCTGAGTCATCTGGCCTGGAGGGATGAAGGGAAATTGAGGTCAACATTGAGAAATTTAACCACACTTAACTTTTTGTACCGACCTTTTAAAAAGGCTTTCTAAAGGCTTAAGGTAACTTGTTTTGCAGGTCTAGGTGCAGATTATATTTTTGACACCAGCCCACCAGATGTAGAATAAAATCAGGTTGTTATGCTGAGATTTAATGTCATCAGGTCTCTATTTCACAAGGTTGTTATTACATTGCAAAGCACACAAGGAGGGCACATGGACAAAATCTTAGCTGGAAACGCTACAAAGACTAGACACAATCAGTATGACCACAACCCCACTACAACTATTATCAGTAAAGTTGTTGTATGTTGATAGGAGAAATAATGCACAGTGATACATTTTCTTTGTTGTTTAATTGGTCAAATTATGGATAAAATAGGAATTTTCTTGTTTACGAATCCAAAGAGGCTATTCTTTATAAACCTAGAGGACACACGGACTCATAAAACTGTGTATAACCGCCGCGCTGCGGATGGGCATTTCAATTGAAATCGGCTGGCCAAGTGTCCTGTCAAGGCCTTGCAACAGAGGTAATGCGAGCAGGATTGACAGATGACTTCGAGCCAATAATATTTGCCAATTCAGTCCGCTAGCCAATTATATGAGGCTAGGGCGGGACTACCGGTAGGCAGTCCCCAGAAATTATTTTCTAGATCAAAAACAAAAAGTATAATTTTCACATCTAGTTTGATGACATGCACGTTATGCAGTTATCCTTCGGGTCCTTGTGTAATACCGCATCTTCTCGTGGTAGTTTACATAGGAACTACAGCGACATAAGGTCGTTTTAGCGATGTGTTTACATGATAAAGCAAAAAGAAGCCTCTGACCAGTTTGACTGCCTAGCTATCGGCAAGGCATTGGATAGCATATGCTAGCTAACTAGCTAATACTTCAGACTCTAATGAGTTTATCAACCCTACCTTGAGCGGAAAGCTGCCGCACATTGTTCACAAACTGCTCCAAGGCTGAAGCCATTATTTCCTGGGTCCAACGTGGAGGTAATTTGCACTGTATTTCATTCAAACGTCAGAAACAACTCCGTCCGGACTAAGACAGGGGGCCACACAGCCGCCACTGAGGTGAGGCTATCGCGAGATCGTAAGAACAGAACAGACCGCAAGGAGGTTTAGAGAACCGACCGTTGAATTCTTAAAGGGCCAGCTACCAGATTTGCTGGTAGTATTGAAACACACTTGCTTTTATATCTTTATATCTTTATCTTTATATATTTATATATCTATATATATCTATATATAGATATATATTGCGCGAGTGTGTGTTTATTTAAAAATGGACTTCAACTTCTCTCTTTGAGGACTCGGAAATAAAGGAAGTGACGTACATACCGGGGTTAACGTAGATGTTTTATGGTGAGACCTCTTGTCTAACTACTTTTACAGGACTACTATAGTGCTGCTCCTTTGGGGAAACGAAAATATGATGACATTGATACATTGATAAATATGATTGAATGTATATATGATTTGAATCAAGTTTTTGTTTAAAATTGAATAAATTTAAATTAAAGTTAAGTTTTGGTCTTAGACTTAGACTTAGATGGTCTGCCTCCAGCATCTTCTCTCTCTCTCTCTCTCTCTCACACACACACACACACACACACACACACACACACACACACACACACACACACACACACACACACACGTATTTCATGCACAAGTGATGGATCTCTGGAAGCTCCCCTGTCTGATGCTAAATGTTTTGCCCCTTTACCTATCCATCATTCAGAATAAGCTGTCACATTTGGGCATAAAGAGATGACTGTGCATAAATTGCAATGAACCTAACTAACGACAGTTCTTTAGCCAATAAATAATCACACACGTTGCGTGTATGATTATTGTTGTGGTAAAACCTTCGTATTGTTGTAAAATTTTATATTTTTCACTGTACATGGCTCCTGAAAACAGCGAGGAGTGAACCATCTTGGTCATGTGAGATCTTTGTTGCGCACGGGCTCGTAGTACAGTTTGTTCTTACAGCTGAGCGCTTCTCCCTT